>NC_034194.2:7083711-7405685 GCF_002021735.2 Oncorhynchus kisutch
TATTTATGATGAATGTAAGCTTTACCTTTTCGTAGCTGTCAAAAAAGTCACATTTGCTCTCATTCAGTGCTGTATCATCCGGCCTGACAAAAATACATACAGTTACACATGTTTTTTGATGATGTGGCTAGTGTAATCTGCTCTAAGGAAAACAAGTGGGCTCAGACAATTAGATTTTTGGGGGTCCAAGGTGGGTCCAATAAATTAGATTTACAACAAAACAGTCCCTATGGGCATGATTACCAAATTCAGATTTACATGTGATTTAACCTCCATCAAATGGTGTTATGGCTGCCATAATACCATTTGATGGAGGTTAAATCACATGTAAATCTGAATTTGGTAATCATGCCCATAGGGACTGTTTTGTTGTAAATCTAATTTATTCTGAATCCAACATGGCCAACATGATTACACTCAAACACCTTTGCCTGCATATACACTCAGTGGCCAGTTTATTACACTCAGTGGCCAGAACTAAGAACAGATACAGCCCTTGGTTCACCCCAGACCTGACTGCCCTCGACCAGCACAAAAACATCCTGTGGCGGACTGCAATAGCATCGAATAGTCCCCGTGATATGCAACTGTTCAGGGAAGTCCGGAACCAATACACGCAGTCAGTCAGGAAAGCTAAGGCCAGCTTCTTCAGGCAGAAGTTTGCATCCTGTAGCTCCAACTCCAAAAAGTTCTGGGACACTGTGAAGCCCATGGAGAACAAGAGCACCTCCTCCCAGCTGCCCACTGCACTGAGGCTAGGTAACACGGTCACCACTGATAAATCCATGATTATCGAAAACTTCAATAAGCATTTCTCAACGGCTGGCCATGCCTTCCGCCTGGCTACTTCAACCTCGGCCAACAGCTCCGCCCCCCCCGCAGCTCCTCGCCCAAGCCTCTCCAGGTTCTCCTTTACCCAAATCCAGATAGCAGATGTTCTGAAAGAGCTGCAAAACCTGGACCCGTACAAATCAGCTGGGCTTGACAATCTGGACCCTCTATTTCTGAAACTATCTGCCACCATTGTCGCAACCCCTATTACCAGCCTGTTCAACCTCTCTTTCATCTCGTCTGAGATCCCCAAGGATTGGAAAGCTGCCGCAGTCATCCCCCTCTTCAAAGGGGGAGACACCCTGGACCCAAACTGTTACAGACCTATATCCATCCTGCCCTGCCTATCTAAGGTCTTCGAAAGCCAAGTCAACAAACAGGTCACTGACCATCTCGAATCCCACCGTACCTTCTCCGCTGTGCAATCTGGTTTCCGAGCCGGTCATGGGTGCACCTCAGCCACACTCAAGGTACTAAACGACATCATAACCGCCATCGATAAAAGACAGTACTGTGCAGCCGTCTTCATCGACCTTGCCAAGGCTTTCGACTCTGTCAATCACCATATTCTTATCGGCAGACTCAGTAGCCTCGGTTTTTCGGATGACTGCCTTGCCTGGTTCACCAATTACTTTGCAGACAGAGTTCAGTGTGTCAAATCGGAGGGCATGCTGTCCGGTCCTCTGGCAGTCTCTATGGGGGTGCCACAGGGTTCAATTCTCGGGCCGACTCTTTTCTCTGTGTATATCAATGATGTTGCTCTTGCTGCGGGCGATTCCCTGATCCACCTCTACGCAGACGACACCATTCTATATACTTTCGGCCCGTCTTTGGACACTGTGCTATCTAACCTCCAAACAAGCTTCAATGCCATACAACACTCCTTCCGTGGCCTCCAACTGCTCTTAAACGCTAGTAAAACCAAATGCATGCTTTTCAACCGGTCGCTGCCTGCACCTGCATGCCCGACTAGCATCACCACCCTGGATGGTTCCGACCTAGAATATGTGGACGTCTATAAGTACCTAGGTGTCTGGCTAGACTGCAAACTCTCCTTCCAGACTCATATCAAACATCTCCAATCGAAAATCAAATCAAGAGTCGGCTTTCTATTCCGCAACAAAGCCTCCTTCACTCAAGCCGCCAAGCTTACCCTAGTAAAACTGACTATCCTACCGATCCTCGACTTCGGCGATGTCATCTACAAAATGGCTTCCAACACTCTACTCAGCAAACTGGATGCAGTCTATCACAGTGCCATCCGTTTTGTCACTAAAGCACCTTATACCACCCACCACTGCGACTTGTATGCTCTAGTCGGCTGGCCCTCGCTACATATTCGTCGCCAGACCCACTGGCTCCAGGTCATCTACAAGTCTATGCTAGGTAAAGCTCCGCCTTATCTCAGCTCACTGGTCACGATGGCAACACCCATCCGTAGCACGCGCTCCAGCAGGTGTATCTCACTGATCATCCCTAAAGCCAACACCTCATTTGGCCGCCTTTCGTTCCAGTACTCTGCTGCCTGTGACTGGAACGAATTGCAAAAATCGCTGAAGTTGGAGACTTTTATCTCCCTCACCAACTTCAAACATCAGCTATCTGAGCAGCTAACCGATCGCTGCAGCTGTACATAGTCTATTGGTAAATAGCCCACCCTTTTCACCTACCTCATCCCCATACTGTTTTTATTTATTTACTTTTCTGCTCTTCTGCACACCAATATCTCTACCTGTACATGACCATCTGATCTTTTATCACTCCAGTGTTAATCTGCAAAATTGTAATTATTTGCCTACCTCCTCATGCCTTTTGCACACATTGTATATAGACCCCCCCTTTGTTTTCTACTGTGTTATTGACTTGTTAATTGTTTACTCCATGTGTAACTCTTTGTTGTATGCTCACACTGCTATGCTTTATCTTGGCCAGGTCGCAGTTGCAAATGAGAACTTGTTCTCAACTAGCCTACCTGGTTAAATAAAGGTGAAATAAATAAAAATAAAAAATAAAATTAGGTGCACCATCCCGTTCACAAAAATGATTTGCGCCTACAGACAGCGAGTCATGTGGTCGTGGTTTGCTATATAAAGCAGGCAGACAGGCATCGAGGCATTCAGTTATTGTTTGATTGAACATTAGAATGAGCAATACTAGTCACCTAAGCAACTTTGAGCGTGGTATGATCATCGGTGCCAGGCGCGTAACAGTTCAAGTATCTCAGAAACGTCTGGCCTCCTGGGCTTTTCACGCAACACTGTGTCTAGGGTTTACCAAGAATGGTGCGACAAACAAAAAACCTCCAGTCTGCGGCAGTCCTGTGGGCAAAAACAGCTTGTTGACGAGAGGTCGAAGGAGACAAACCTGCAAATAACGCCGCAGTACAACAGTGGTGTGCAGAACAGCATTTCAGAACGCACAAATCAACGGTCCTGGTATTGCAGCAGACGACCACAATGGGTTCCACTCCGATCTACTAAAAACAAGAAGAAGCGGCTCCAGTGGGCACGTGATCACCAACACTGGACAATTGATGAGTGGAAACACATCGTCTGGTCCGACAAAAACCCAATTCTCGGTGCTTCATGCTGATGGCAGAGTCAGGATAGGTCGGAAATAGCATTAGTCCATATACCCATCCTTCCTGGTGTAAATGGTACAGGCTGGTGGCGGTGGTATAATGGTGTAGAGAATGTTTTTTTGACACATGTTAGGGTCCTTTGACACCAATTGAACAATGTTTCCATGCCACGAAGAATTCAGGCTGTTCTGGATACAAAGGGGGGTCCGACCCAGTACTAGATAGGTGTACCTTTTTACACAACCGTATGTTGCCCTTGTTTATTTTGTATTGAATGTGTTATTCGGTCTTTATAAGGGACTCAAAAGGCTCTTGGTATATCTAAGATAGGGTTTCTGTTAGAAAAATGAGGCGACGGACATTTGACCAGTGTATTTTAATTTACCGGACATTTAAGAAATTTTACGGACCCATATGCATTGGTTGCGTAACCAGATTATGGCGTCCACCCACGGTTCTCAGAATGAAAGAAATCACATTTTGTTTATGGTAATTAATCTTAACAGAACATGCAACTCGTATGCAAAGGAGTTGCAAACGACATTCTTACCGAATTCCGATGAGCAATTTGAAGATGTTAGAATACATAGGCTGCGTGTCCTATGGGAAGGCTATGGGAAGCTTTCTCTAGAGTAAATTGCCAAAATTGGCCGTTCAGCCGTCGTTCATTCATATATTTGTATGTACATATTCGTATTCATTCCTTTACACTTGTGTGTATAAGGTAGTTGTTGTGAAATTGTTAGGTTAGATCACTTGTTAGATATTACTGCACGGTCGGAACTAGAAGCACAAGCATTTCGCTACACTCGCATTAACATCTGCTAACCATGTGTATGTGACAAATAAAATTGAATTTTGATTTGATTTAATTAGCTTACTCCTATCTATACAGAAATAAATACAATCACTCAAAATAGGCTACTACACCAGAAAGCAGGATCTTTCTTTGTTTTGTTTTTGTGGTTTGTTTGAACGGGCCAGCAAATTGGGCAGAGCGAGCGGCAAATACCAAATAGATTATTGTTGAGTTGCGACTGTCAGTGAAAAGCAAAGAGACCCAGCCAGCCATATAGCAGTATTTCTAAATACAAATCGCGGAAAAACTGTTTGGAAAACAAATGGCTATTGCTGTAAAGAGAAGACAATGAAAAGACTCCAAATTGTCTTTTAGTTCAACTTAATTGGGAGAAAAGTAGCCTAATATTGACCATATCCCCGGTGAGTGTACATATTCAGTCTTTATCAATGGGTCAAACAAAATGACGATGGACGTCATTGTGTTTGTGTCTCCCCTTCTCGTAGGCCTAATACACGGATCAGACAACGTCATTTTTTTTTGTCAGTGTCAGCAGAGTTACCCAAAGTTACCCTGTAACTTTTGTTGTAAAAAAAAAAATATTAAATAGATTTTGCTAATGTCTCCAGTCATATACTGTAGTGTAGTAGAACTGCATGAAATGTGTTTATAAAAAGGCTAACATTTTCCTGTGCAAAGAAAGGAGGATCTGATGTAGCCAAAAGCCTACTCTAAGCCACTGCACACTGCATTGAACAGTCTTCTTTGCGAACAGTGATTGATTTATATAATTAGTTTAAAGTATGACTATCCAATCTATTCATCACATTAGGAATTGTAGGCTATATTACATAAATCTGTGAGGATGCGTGAAATTCTTTATTATAAAGGTGCACTTTTATGGTGACAATTAGCTTCCTCAAACTTGAAACTGCCACATGAACTTTTCCTCAGCCAACAAGACGTGTAATGAACAGCAAAATCACTAGCCTATGTCATTCTACTATCCCCCATAGTAGAATAGTTTACCCATTCTATTGGTCAGCTTGTCCTTCAGTGCGAGAAAGAAATGGCCTATTCCAAGCAGACTCTGGGACAGTTCTGGGGCGATAGATCCCAAATTCATACAACCGGTAGGCCAAGGCCAAGGCCAAGGCCAAGGCCAAGGCTACCCCCCCCCCCCCCCCCCCAGATCAGAACGTTTAGCATAAAAGGTTGAACAACTATAATTTCTTCACATTATAAGCGCAGCAATGCAGACAAGGCAGCAGGCTACGCATGAATGTTTGTTCCATAATGTAATTAGAGGGAAAACACCATTGTGAGCAGTTTCATGTGACAGAGATTAAAATAACCATTAAAAACTGCAACAAATATCATAGGTTGCTAATATGACTAGGATTGTGCCTTTGGTTACTGGACAATGAAAGAAAGTTGATTTGAAAACCAATAGAACATGAGAGAAATGCTAGTTTCAATGGCATATGGAAGTCTTTATAAAATATCTGCATGCACGTTTTTGGATTTTGGCAATGCTACTTTGAAGCAAGGGAAGACATGCCTCATAATATGTAGTAAAACATTCAGGTTTCAAACAATTAAGTATATGTTTTCAAAATGCATACTGCCTCCAGCTCATTGCAAAGTGACGTGTGAGATGCTGAAGCCTGGCTAGTTGTCTATGCACTTCAATGGCAAATGGGAAGTGCGCTTCAATTACCAGTTGAGAAAGAAAAATTGTAGCTTTTATAAACTATTGAAATAGTTTTTTACATGCCTTGTTTTAGTATGCTTTAGAATTGTTGATTGTGCTTATTAAAGCACATGTTTCACTCCAGCAGCAACAAACCGCCATTTGAGCTGTATCAGCAGCTCTAGGGTATATAGATTTTATTGATGTATTATATTAAGTTAAAATAAGTGTTCATTGTACATTCAGTATTGTTGTAATTGTCATTATTACAAATAAATATATAAAAATCGCCCGATTAATCGGTATCGGCTTTTTTTTGGTCCTCCAATAATCGGTATCGATATCGCCGTTGGAAAATCATAATCGGTCAACCTCTAGTACAAACTCATCTATTAATCTACTACTGTATGCATATGTCTGTATGTGTCTGTTACTGTGTGCATCTGCTATTGTGTGAGCCCAAAGCTGCCCCTGCCAATAATAAGAGTCCTACACGGCTGGGCCCTCTCCCTAGACAGTAGGGGGATGGGGTGGAGAGGGGGTAGGGGGTAGGTGTAAAGTACTGTAGAAAGAGTTACAGGTAAGCACTTTATATGTACGAAGAGGGTATGTGTGAAAGAATAATGGTTTTATTCAATAAAATCAGATTCTATTACACGTTACAATCAGAATGCTTCTGTAATGTGCAGCCCAGGACTTTCTCTCTTCATTGACATAGGCCTAGCCTACTTATTTATTCCTAGGACTAAGCAACCCTTAAACAGGTCCTGGGTTAAATGGCAGCTGTTACTGTTATCTTTTTTAGTTTTTTTTTTACCTTTATTTAACTAGGCAAGTTAAGAACAAATTCTTATTTTCAAAGACGGCCTAGGAACAGTGGGTTAACTGCCTTGTTCAGGGGCAGATCGACAGATTTTTACCTTGTCAGCTCGGGGATTCGATCTTGCAACATTTGATCTTGCAACCTTGTCATGTAATGGCATGGTTAATCTGCTAAAGAAAGAGAATATTGTCTATTAGGCTGGTCTGTTTTCATAATCCAGCCCCTCTCTTGCTAGGTTTCTCTGTCTGTTTGCCTTTGCCTCTCGGTCTGTCTCTCTGTCAGTCTGCTCCTCTGTCTCTGAGGTTGCCTCATGCGTTGGTAATTGCATGAACAACCACAAGAGGGCCTACTTGAATCATATTTAGGCTACACTGTGCTATTATGCAGAGTAAACTATTATAAAAGAGCTCGGCCTGTAAAATAATAAATAGTATGGTACCAAAGAAAGATTCTACGTCAATTCAGAGCACAATTCCGACCATTTTTTTTACAACCAGATGATTGTCATTTTATTGACTATAGTCCTACAAAAATTGTACCATAACATTTAAATGATTATCACATTATAGGCTTCTATTTTCTTTATTTTCGTGACAACATGTGCTTGCTTATTATCCACAACCTTCAGAAAACTATTTTGACGGGCAGAGGGACACAGAAAGGTGGCACTGACATGCTGAATGGCAGAGTTTCTATTGACGCTGAGCCAGAGTGAGCTCATGCCAATACCCGCCCTCTAGTGCCCGATGAATTAAGGAGTCATTGTCAAGGCCAGTTCCTCTCTATCCACTTCTCCATTCACTATCCCTCATTCACAACAAATGTGTGTTTGTTGGTCTGTCGCAGTAAAGTGCAACTCTGGCTCCCCATCCTTTCCCATTAGCAAGCCCTAGATATGCTGAGACTTTGTAACACTGTTCTCTGCTGGTCATGTTCATTTTATGAAAATAATGTCTCACATGTCTTATTCAAGACAGGAAGGCTGACCGTTTTCTATCACACATTGTAGAATACATAAAACAGAGAGGTCATGTCTTAATTTCAAAACAAGAAATTAGCCTCCGAATTCAAAACATTTCTCGGTCTCCCTGCACAAGAAGGAACTAAAAAGACACAGCAAAGGTTGAATACTTAAACTGTCTATATAAAAATCTGAGCCATACAATAGTGTCACAACACTGTCTTTACAAAGACCCTTCAAAGCTAAAAGGACCTCCCCAAAGGATTTATGCATGTCTGCCTACACATGAAAACTTGTTTTCAAAGCAGAACGTGGAATCAATAGAGGCGTCTGAAAACACCACTTAAAGGCCAACTCTGAGATATTTACCAGAGGTGTGGACTCGAGTCTTGAGCTAGCACAGTGAGAAGGTTTTGTGGTGTTGCGAGTTTGAAACTGAATCTGGAAAATATTGTATTTTTTTGGCTATATGTCTAAAGATAGCTGTATATGTCTAAAGACATCGCACTAACTTAAGTACTTATGGGATAAAGATGTAACATATTCTGGTAAATTAATCTTTATATTTGTGAGGAAGAAAAAGTATACAGACAGATCATGCTTTCCATCTGACCAGCAGGCCGTAAGATTGCTCTGGACTCCAGAGAAGGTGTCAATGGGACATGATATCCGTAGTCGATATTGACTGCTAACATGAATGACTTTCAGCTGAAAATGCTGATGTAAAACAGTTTATTTCTGTATCTTGCATTTTGAAAATGCATCACCATTTATGTCTGTAATGACAGGCCATATTTGCGCAGCGATGGTAGGTGCATGTTCACCCTGTGCGCGTGTGCGTGTGCATGTGCGCTGGCATCGCTCCTTTTTGGGGGCCGCAGGTAAAAAATATATATAAAACCACTGTGCTAGAGAACAGATTGCTGATTTGATGTACAGCTATCGGATCGGGTGCAGCGCAAATGTCAAATTGTAGGGGAGATGCCATAAATGAATATGCAGCTCCAAAACATTTAGGTGATCAAGAATATTAACCGTTTACTTTGCAAGTTCAACAGCAATGGGGCATCAAGCAACAATAACTAGCATAGGCCTACTGTTTTTTGGCACGAAAGTGATAATTTTCTTATGAAGTTTTTGCATTTGGAATTTGTTGTTAAAATAAATTACATAATCAAAATGTGTTGTAGACAAAATAATGAAAACGTTTTTTTGGTAGCCTCAATAAATAGACAAAGCTTTCTAGATTTGAACAAGACATTGCCTGTATAGATTTTCTTTTATACTTGACTTGAGACATGCTCTTAGAATACACGACTTGGACTTGACTCGAGACTTTCTACCCAACTTGAGACTTGGACCTTGTGACTTGAGACTGGCTTGTGACTCGAATAATAGTGACTTGGTCCCACCTCTGATATTGACAGCTGTTCTTGATCATATTGGCCTAGCCTATCCATTGATTCTTGAAGAATATCCCTAAATGCTTCATGAGTTTAGTTCAACGGTCGAGCCTAACTCCATCATAACCAAATGGTTGTTGTTTTTGTTTATGAAAAATGTATTTGTAAACAAACACTTGGCTTTTAAAAAAAATTGTTAAAACTATCATGGTGGTCGCCTCAAGGACTGTCCATCAATCCCCATCCCTCAGCTTTATTGCAAGCTTGCCATTTTGTTGTTGTTCAAATTACAGAGTGGGGCCTTAAAATAATGTTGGAGAAAAGGGGTTTAGCAGACATCAGCCAGGTCTTTCCTGTACATGTGGTACTCTCTGGCCTTGTCACTTCAGCATTCCTGAGGCCTCTGGGGATTTATAGCCATTTAAAGGGCAAAGTCAGTAGGTTAGAGTGCCTTCAGAAAGTATTCAGACCCCTTGACATTTTCCACATTTTGTAACGTTACAGCCTTATTCTATAATGGATTAAATTAAATACAATCCTAATCAATCTTCACACAATGCCTCCTAATGACAAAGGAAAAACATGTTTTTAGACATTTTTGCACATTTATAAAGAAATACAAATAAAAAACATAAATTCCTTACTTACTTAAGTATTCAGACCATTTGCTATGAGACTCAAAATTGAACTCAAGTGCATCCTGTTTCCATTAATCATCCTTGAGATGTTTTTACAACTTGATTGGAATTCACCTGTGGTAAATTCTATTATTTGGACATGATTTGGGAAGGCACACACCTGCCTATATAAGGTCCCACAGTTGACAGTGCATGTCAGAGAAAAAACCGAGCCATGAGGTCGAAGGAATTGTCTGTAGAGCTCCGAGACAGGATTGTGTCGAAGCACAATGGGGCAGGGTGCCAAAAAATGTCTGCAGAATTGAAGGTCCCCAAGAACACAGTTGCCTCCATCATTCTTAAATGGAAGAAGTTTGGAACCAGCAAGACTCTTCCTAGAGCTGGCCCCCCAGGCCAAACTGAGCAATCAGGGGAGAAGGGCCTTGGTTAGGGAGGTGACCAAGAACACGGTGGTCACTGACTGAGCTCCAGAGTTCCTCTGTGGAGTTTGGAGAACCTTCCAGAAGGACAACCATCTCTGCAGCACTCCACCAATCCGGCCTGTATGGTATTGGCCAGATGGAAGCCACTCCTCAGTAGAAGGCACATGACAGCCAGCTTGGAGTTTGCCAAAATGCACCTAAAGGACTCAGACCATGAGAAACAAGATTCTCTGGTCTGATGAAACCAATATTGAACTCTTTGGCCTGAATGCCAAGTGTCACGTCTGGAGAAAACCTGGCACCCTCCCTATGGTGAAGCCTGGTGGTGGCAGCATCATGCTTTGGAGATGTTTTTTAGCGGCAGGGAGACTGGAAGACTAGTCAGTATTGGGGGAAAGATGAACGGAGCAAAGTACCGAGAGATCCTTGATGAAAACTTGCTCCAGAGCCCTCAAGATTTTAATTTTTTTATTTTACCTTTATTTAACTAGGCAAGTCAGTTAAGAACAAATTCTTATTTTCAATGACGGCCTAGGAACAGTGGGTTAACTGCCTTGTTCAGGGGCAGAACGACAGATTTGTACCTTGTCAGCTGGGGGAATCGAACTTACTACCTTTCGGTTACTAGCCCAATGCTCTAACCACTAGGCTACCCTGCCGCCAGATCTCAGACTGGGGTGAAGGTTCACCTTCCAACAGGACAAAGCCCCTAGGCCCACAGCCAAGAAAACACAGAAGTGGCTTCAGGACAAGTCTCTGAAAGTTCTTGAGTGGCCCAGCCAGAGCCCGGACTTGAACGTGATCGAACATCTCTGTTGAGACCTGAAAATACCTGTGCAGCAACACTCCCCATCCAACCTGACAGAGCTTGAGAGGATCTGCAGAGAAGAATGGGAGAAACTCCCCAAATACAGGTCTGCCAAGCTTGTAGCGTCATTTCAAAGGAGACTCGAGGTTCTAATCGCAGCCAAAGGTGCTTCAACAGAGTAAATGGTCTGAATACTTATGTAAATGTGATTTCATTTTATTTGTAATACATTTTGGGGGTATTGTGTATAGATTGATGAGGGGGGAAAACTATTTAATCCATTTTAGAATAAGGCTTTAACGTAACAAAATGTGGAAAAGGGGGTCGGAATACTTTTTTTCAACCTTTGCACACCTGGATTGCACACTATTTGCACATTATTCTTTTAAAATTCATCAAGCACTGTCAAATTGGTTGGTCATTGCTAGACAGCCATTTTCAAGTCTTGCCATAGATTTTAAAGCCGATTTAAAGATGCACTATGCAGAAATCGCTCCGCCATTTCCTGGTTGCTAAAATTGTAAGAGTTTGCTTAATTTCAGTTTATGTGACAAAACAAGTATAGTTTAGAGAATCATTGCAGGGCTTAACATTAACGCTGGAAAGAGGAGTTTCCATGTACTCGACCTGTCGACACAGAGGGAGATATCATGTACTGCTCAACATGTCAGATTTCCCCAATATATCAGACATGT
This sequence comes from Oncorhynchus kisutch, assembly GCF_002021735.2. NCBI lineage: Eukaryota > Metazoa > Chordata > Actinopteri > Salmoniformes > Salmonidae > Oncorhynchus > Oncorhynchus kisutch. The sequence goes on from NC_034194.2 coordinate 7,095,366, forward strand.
AAGTTAATCAAAATAGTTTAAACTGTTCTAGCGAATGTTGATTATAGCAACTCGGTACCGACTGACAGGTTCACAGGCCAAGTTAGCTAACGTTAGAGTCAATTAACCCCCAACAGGTTACATTGATATGCTAGCTATTCAGGGACAGTTTGGGATTTTGGCAATGAAGCACTTTATCTACTTCCTCACAGTCAGATGGACTTGTGGATAACATTTGTATGTCTGCATGCAGTTTGAAGGTAGCACAATTACTCACTAGCGTTATTGCACTAACGCTAGTCACCATTAGCTAGAAAAAATACATCTAACCAGAGATAGTTTTGGGGAGATGGGGAACTTCTATGGAATCGTATTAATGCCCAATATGCACATTGCCAATGCGTCATCAATGGTGCATTCTAGGCGATTCTGGGACAAGGAGAGCTCTCCTTCAAGGAGTGAATGGGAGTCAATTGGGCGCTAGCACAGAAACCCAACATTAGCATGACAATTAGCTCAGCAACCGCATAACGCAGCATGACAACGATTGGTCGACAGTCTGCTGGTTGGGGCATTATACATTTCTCCATTCATTGCCCAATGGAATTCCAATCTCTGGTCTAACATCTAGACTAGAGTAACCAAATGTGATAAATAGTGGATGGCCTAAATATTTGTTTTTGCAGCCCTGTAGTAGAGGTCGACCGATTAATCGGAATGGCCGATTAATTAGGGCTGATTTCAAGTTTTCATAACAATCGGAAATCTGTATTTTTGGACACTGATTTGGCCGATTCCAATCTCTGGTCTAACATCTAGACTAGAGTAACCAAATGTGATAAATAGTGGATGGCCTAAATATTTGTTTTTGCAGCCCTGTAGTAGAGGTCGACCGATTAATCGGAATGGCCGATTTTTATTTTTTTACACCTTTATTTAATCTTTATTTAACTAGGCAAGTCAGTTAAGAACACATTCTTGTTTTCAATGACTGCCTCGTTCCGGTGCAGAACGATAGATGTTCACCTTGTCAATCTTGCAACCTTACAGTTAACTAGTCCAACGCTCTAACCACCTGATTACATTGCACTCCACGAGGAGACTGCCTGTTACGCGAATGCAGTAAGCCAAGGTAAGTTGCTAGCTAGCATTAAACTTATCTTATAAACAACAATCAATCAATCAATCATAATCACTAGTTAACTACACATGGTTGATGATAATACTAGTTTATCTAGCGTGTTCTGCGTTGCATATAATCGATGCGGTGCATATCGTTGCTCCAATGTGTACCTAACCATAAACATCAATGCCTTTCTTAAAATCAATAGACAGAAGTATATATTTTTAAACCTGCATATTTAGCTAAAAGAAATCCAGGGTAGCAGGCAATATTAACCAGGTGAAATTGTGTCACTTCTCTTGCGTTCATTGCACGCAGAGTCAGTGTATATGCAACAGTTTGGGCCGCCAATTATGACATAAGGTTGTGCAATGTAACAGGAATATTTAGACTAATGGATGACACCTGTTAGATAAATACGGAACAGAATAAACGTCTTGTTTTCGAGATGATAGGTCATTAATATGGTCGAATCCGGAAACTAAGGCTCGTATTTCTGTGTGTTATTATGTTATAACTAAGTCTATGATTTGATAGAGCAGTCTGACTGAGGGATGGTAGGCAGCAGCAGGCTCGTAAGCATTCATTCAAACAGCACTTTCGTGCGTTTTGCCAGCAGCTCTTCGTTGTGCGTCAAGCATTGCGCTGTTTATGACTTCAAGCCTATCAACTCCCAAGATTAGGCTTGTGTAACCGATGTGAAATGGCTAGCTAGTTAGCGGGGTGCACCCTAATAGCGTTTCAAACGTCACTCGCTCTGAGACTTGGAGTAGTTGTTCCCCTTGCTCTGCATGGCTAACACTGCTTCGAGGGTGGCTGTTGTCATTCTGTTCCTGGTTCGAGCCCAGGTAGGGGCGAGGAGAGGGACGGAAGCTATACTGTTACACTGGCAATACAAAGTGCCTATAAGAACATCCAATAGTCAAAGGTATATGAAATACAAATGGTATAGAGAGAAATAGTCCTATAATAACTACAACCTAAAACTTCTTACCTGGGAATAGTGAAGAGTCATGTTAAAAGAAACCACCAGCTTTCATATGTTCTCATGTTCTGAGCAAGGAACTTAAACGTTAGCTTTCTTACATGGCACATATTGCACTTTTACTTTCTTCTCCAACACTTTGTTTTTGCATTATTTAAACCAAATTGAACATGTTTCATTATTTATTTGAGGCTAAATTGAGTTTATTGATGTATTATATGAAGTTAAAATAAGTATTCATTCAGTATTGTTGTAATTGTCATTATTACAAATTTTAAAAAATTGGCCGATTAATCGGTATCTGCTTTTTTTGGTCCTCCAATAATCGGCATCGGCGTTGAAAAATCATAATCGGTTGACCTCTACTCTGTAGCATTGCATGAGTTTAGCGCCATCTAGGGTAAACTTGGGCATGAAATTTAAATGGGGTCCCCTGAGAAAAACTGTAAATGTGTCAATTAAGAAATGTTTACACTATGAGAACATGCTATCATGTTATTACTTTGTGTTGGGACAGCCTGCAGGACATAGAATAGAAGAATATGAACACACAGCCAGTGTTATGTATGTCGCTATGGTAACCAGCAGCAGGTAATTTGCCTGGCATAGGTTGGCATAGGTTAGTATTCTATTCAGTACTATACAGTAATTAATCAATTCTGCCACACAAGGGAAAATGGAACGGACATATTAGTCATTTAGCAGACGCTCTTATCCAGAGCGACTTACTGTAGCGAGTGCATACATGTTTCGTACATCAATGAATTCACTGATGTCACTGATGTACTGTATTCAGATTCAGTTTGTTATAGTTTCCATATTGTTGGAGAGTCTGGGGTTGTCCACTTATTATCATTTCGCATCTGTCAAAAGTTTTTTTTGATACTACAGAATCTTCAGTTTCTGACAAATATTTGTAGCTATTGGACAAGTAAAATATCATCCCATTTGCCAAGCCCTGCATCTAAACCGTTGTGAAATATATTTTCCATAACCAAAAATATTGTATTTTCAGTTGTTTGAAGCTGGTATACAAAACATATTCAAACTAAGAGCAAACATGGCATCTGTGACAGAGAGGGAGAAGCGTTCATCCATGTAAACGGGTAAGAGAGTCTAGCTAGCTAACGTAAACTCACCCTATTCCTTACAAATGTGTGCAACCGCAACATTCAAACGAGGCTACAAAGAAAACTAATGGGACTGTAGCGACTGTGTTGACGTCAAAATAAGGGGGGTGAACTAGGTTTCTATTCAAGCGTTGATCGATATGGTAATGGCTCGAGAGTACTGGAGAAAAGTTGACAAAACTGACCCTCCGTTACATCTTGAACTTGTCATGTCATAACGTACAGCACACATAAAGCAACTATTTCTGACTTACAATATCTCTCCACCAGGTGTAGCACTTCTATCATCCTTTAAAAACAAGAAATGGACAGTTACGGGGGTAAGGGGGGATACCTAGTCATTTTTTTCATCATCATTGCATGCGATCATCATTCTCAAAGCTGCTGTTTACTTCTAAGATCACTTTAGCACCACCCTAAAAACCTGATTCAAATTCGACACAAACCTTCAAATAGGTATGTAATGACACATTATATAAACTCTTTATAGTGTTTTATTTACATTTTAGAGGCAATAAGGTGATAAGTTGGACAGATTGAGTGAAAAAAAGCCATTTCTCTCCTTCTCACTATCACGCATTAGTTTCGCTTCCCCACCCGCCATTTTTAAAAAGACCTGACGGGGCTCAATGTCTGCTTGAATTATGCAGAAACGGGCAGCATTTAGGACATGTAATTGATTATGTTGGAAAGGGGAGAAATTGTGCTTTACAATGGTATTGACATTACAGTTGATCTGGAAGTATTATGTTTTTGGGGGGCTAAAATAAGGGCAATTGTACGTACCAAGGCGATGTACGAGTTTACGTTACATTTTTTGATATTATACATTTCTTATTCTGTCAAAGTCGTTTTCATTGCAAGTTAAAGTGTACTGTTAGCTAGATAGCTTACGTATTATGTATTATCTGTGTGGTAATAGTTTTCTTATCGCATAGCAATTTGCATTGCTAGTTATAGCCTAATGTTAGCAAGGTAGCCAACATTTAACCTGGTTGGTTAGCTACCTGCAAATTCATGCATGGTAGTAACATGAGTTGGAATTATAGTTAATTGTTTAGCTAGCTAGCTAACCATTGCAATGTACTGTTTACACCTTCTGTATCCTGTGCATGTGACAAATAAACTTTGATTTTATCTGATATAGTATGTGAAGAAAAACATGACCTGCACCAAAGTCAGATTAGGATATAACGGTAGGCCAACAAGACAGTGTCCCAAGTTCTAAAATTATCTGGTAGAATGCCCTGCTTTTATTTTGACACTCACATCCAACTGTAAGCTATTTTCTGTAATTGGCTCGGATAAATTTGTAAATAATGATCTTTTTTTCTGTTTATTTTCCTGTAATAATTAATACAAATGAGCTAAAGTGAAGACGTTGTCAGGTATATGATATGGTCATTAACATTAGCTAGCTATCTAACAAGCTAGAACCTAACCAGGTTTGCCTGGTTTGCTAGATTGACATATACTAAATAAATGTTTAAACAGGTGGATTTATTGGTGTTAAAATACACCAGTTATGCTATTTTGGACCACCAGGCTGATGATGTGCATGATATCAGCAGCCTGGTGGTCCAAAATAGCCTGTAGTTTTTGTGTTTATACTCTTTCATAACGACAACGACAAGTTGGATGTCAGACGACGGTAGAAGGTTCATGATGTCACTGCGACAGCTGTCGATTGACATAGTATAAACCAGCCTTTAGTCTTGAAATCTTTGGTTGTTTAGTACATAGCCTAACGTGAACATTTTCTCAAAAGTGGGGTTACAAGTTCATCAACTTTCAAAGCAGAATAACTTTCCCATTGTTCCTGAACTGTAGTGTATGATATACCATGTTCATGTCTCTACTTTTACCCAATGTAAAAAAACACAATTTCAAATTTTGCTACATAAGACTGAAAGCCGGTGGGTCACAGATAGGCTGCCTACTATAGGCCTACTTCCTGTATCTCTCTTCCAAGAGAAAATGGACCTAGGGGTATTCATTATGTCTTCTACAATTAACCTCATCTAAGACTTGCCAATGGGATCTTTCATGCTCTTAATGGTATCCTCATTTAGCCCAATGACTGTGACATCTTTCTGTACCACAATGGCTGGATGCACACTCAGGCAAACTCTTATGTAACCTAATCTATGTATCTATAGGCTACTGTAGTCATCCCCACATAGTCTTTTCAGTGAAATCGGTGCAAACGCACGTCTCGAGATCGGTGCTCATGCACTGGGAGGGAGCAAGCGGTTTTAAGTTGCCGCTGAGTCTAAAATTAAACTGTCGATATGACTCTGGCTTCTTAATGTGCTAAGATAAGAAGCTGGTGTAAAGTCATGGGTATAGAGATAATCGATGGTCAGCTGGATTCTAAACTTAACCTCCTAGAGCTGCAGTATCGTAACATTCTGTACATGCACATGTCATATCAAGACACAGCACTTCATATTCTGTGTACTGTATAAAACTCAAAGAATAAATATCTAGCCCAGGGGTTCCCAAACTTTTAAACGCTTTGCCTTTAACCCAGTCATTACTGTCAGATTAGAACAGTACTTCTGCATATGAACGGACTACAGTGAGATAATCTTTTTTGTCTGTTTTGCCTGACTTGTCTATACTGTACCTATTTGAAGACAGTCTTGCAGTGTAAAACCTCTTAAATAATTACAAAAACTGGGTATGGTTCATTTTCATTTCCAATTACTCAAAGTGTATCACACACACACACACACATTGGTTTTCACACAAGAAGATATTAGCATTTGGCATAGAGAATAATAAACCATTTCTCCACAAAATCAACATGAAGACTTTCCATTTGTACATAAGATGGAGTATGCCGAATTGATAGCCTCGTTGTTTAAAGAAAATATACTTTGATTTGTGATATACTTTAAACCTGAATAGATAGGCTAAAATAACAATATTATTAAATACATTAACATACAGTGCCTTCGGAAGGTACCCCTTGACTTTTTTCACAATTTGTTATGTGCCTGACATGCACTGTCAACTGTGGGACCTTATATAGACTAGAGGTCGACCGATTAATCGGAATGGCCGATTAATTAGGGCCGATTTCGAGTTTTCATAACAATCGGAAATCTGTATTTTTGGAAGGCGATTTATTTAACTAGGCAAGCCAGTTAAGAACACATTCTTATTTTCAATGACGGCCTAGGAACGGCGGGTTAACTGCCTTGTTCAGGGGCAGAAAAACAGATTTTTACCTTGTCAGCTCAGGGATTCAATCTTGCAACCTTACGGTTAACTAGTCCAACGATCTAACCACCTGCCTCACGAGGAGCCTGCCTGTTACGCGAATGCAGTAAGAAGCCAAGGTAAGTTGCTAGCTAGCATTAAACTTATCTTATAAAAAACAATCAATCAATCACTATCACTAGTTATAACTACACATGGCTGATGATTTTACTAGTTTACCTAGTGTGTCCTGTGTTGCATATAATCGATGCATTGCGCATTCGCGAAAAAGGACTGTCGTTTGTCGTGGAAGATTCAGAATTTGTTGGTAACATATATGTAAGATGTTTTATATTCATCAAATGTGTGTAAGTTAATTCTCATCAGAATGGTATTTTTGTATAATACTGTGGCGAGGTTGCAGTTATCTGTTCTATGTCAAGACTAAGTTGCATGGGCCGCTGAGAGGGGAGAGGTCAAAGTGTCATCATGTGTAAACATATCTTTTACTCCCTACCTTTCAGTGTCTGGAATCATTCTATGCTCCCTCTAATGTTGTTTCTATCTTAACCTATAGCCTCATTCTCCTCTCCGTGAGTTTGTCCAGGAGTTTGTATTTAGAGTGGGTTGTAATCTAAATGACAATTTGATATATGCCTGTTGATATGGAGGATTGGTTTATGGTTCTGGGGTTTGGGAAAGGAGACAAAGCTGAACGATGAATTATGTCTATGTTGGCTGACTATGTGATCTTTGCTATAAAGGATCCCATTTTGCCATTGAGGGGGGACTCTCAACTTTTCATTAGAGATACTGAACTGTTGAAAGTCAAAATGCTATAGAGCTTATATAATAAAAAATGGACGTTGATAACTAACTCTGACTTGTGTGTGTGGTTTGCTCCCATGATTTGGTAAATAGAGGAAATTTCCACGACACGTTGCGCCAACGTGTACCTAACCATAAACATCAATGCCTTTCTTAAAATCAATACACAGAAGTATATATTTTTAAACCTGCATATTTAGCTAAAATAAATCCAGGTTAGCAGGCAATATTAACCAGGTGAAATTGTGTCACTTCTCTTGCGTTCATTGCACGCAGAGTCAGGGTATATGCAACAGTTTGGGCCGCCTGGCTCATTGCGAACTAATTTGCCAGAATTTTACGTAATTATGACATAACATTGAAGGTTGTGCAATGTAACAACAATATTTAGTCTTAGGGATGCCATCCGTTAGATAGAATATGTAATGGTTCCTTATTTCACTGAAAGAATAAACGTTTTGTTTTCGAAATGATAGTTTCCGGATTCGACCATATTAATGACCCAAGGCTCGTATTTCTGTGTGTTATTATGTTATAACTAAGTATGATTTGATAGAGCAGTCTGAATGAGCGATGGTAGGCACCAGCAGGCTCGTAAGCATTCATTCAAACAGCACTTTAGTGCGTTTTGCCAGCAGCTCTTCGCAATGCTTCAAGCGTTGTGCTGTTTATGACTTCAAGCCTATCAACTCCCGAGATTAGGCTTGTGTAACCGATGTGAAATGGCGAGCTAGTTAGAGGGGTGAGCGCTAATAGCGTTTCAAACGTCACTCGCTCTGAGGCTTGGAGTAGTTGTTCCCCTTGCTCTGCATGGCTAACGCTGCTTCAAGGGTGGCTGTTGTCGATGTGTTTCTGGTTCGAGCCCAGGTAGGGGCGAGGAGAGAGACGGAAGCTATACTGTTACACTGGCAATACAAAGTGCCTATAAGAACATCCAATAGTCAAAGGTATATGAAATACAAATGGTATAGAGAGAAATAGTCTTATAATTCCTATAATAACTACAACCTAAAACTTCTTACCTGGGAATATTGAAGACTCATGTTTAAAGGAACCACCAGCTTTCATATGTTCTCATGTTCTAAGCAAGGAAGTTAAATGTTAGCTTTCTTACATGGCACATATTGAACTTTTACTTTCTTCTCCAACACTTTGTTTTTGCATTATTTAAACCAAATTGAACATGTTTCATTATTTAAATAAAAAATAAAAAAGTCAAGGGGTCTGAATACTTTCCAAAGGCACCGTATAGGCTAATAGGCCTAGGTTACGCTATTATATAGATCACCCTATAAGACAAATGAAGCAGCAGGCCTATACATATAGTTTATAAACCTAACGTACCAGATGTAAAGGAAACGCTTGAACTGGATTCCCCACATTCTGATCATGACAAGAAAGAAAAAAACTCTCAGGGGAGGATTTCTTCTGGACTGTTCAAACAATTCAGTAAATGTAGAGGAGTTAAGATGGAGTGTTGTCTTGTTAATAATACAGATTGGAAACAACTTCAGAGCGCAAGCTAGCACGTGCCGTAGCTCGCTGTTAGACAGATATATGCTAGCTTTACCTAGCAATAATGCCACTTTGTGGCAAGAACTTAATCTAGAAGAAAACAGACACTATAGGCCTCTGCTATATGTTTCACCGGGGAATGTAAAACGCATGTCATTTCCCCATGAAAACTTGATGTTTCCGGTTTCTTCTGACCCGGCTGAATTTATGGATGTGACAATCTAACTTGTTATCTTGAAACCTTACTGATTAGCTGCATAATCAACTTGCCCTGGGGATTGTCATTTCTAGATGGGTACTGAGTGATTGCATTGTAGCAATATAATGTAGCCTAGACAACAAATAAACTACAATACTCACAGTGACACAGAAGAGTAACAAGGTATAGCCTACATCCAGTAGGCTGAGATATTATGACTTACTCAAAAAAAAATATATATATATTATTCAGTGAGCAATAATATATTTACGATAGACAATCATTCATGCAATGCATCCATTCATTGGGGCGGAAGGTAGCCTAGTGGTTAGTGTGTTGGACTAGTAACCGGAAGGTTGCAAGATCGAATCCCTGAGCTGACAAAGTACAAATCTGTCGTTCTGCCCCTGAACAAGGCAGTTAACCCACTGTTATTGAAAATGAGAATTTGACTTGCCTAGTAAATAATAGTGTTGCCAAATGGCATCTCAAATTCTTACCAGGCCATCGGATGGCATCTCCAGGGGAGTCAATTGGGTATGGAAGGGTCACCAACAATTTGCAATAGAATACTAAAATCCTTCCAATCCTGATTAAATGCAGTTTAGCAGTACAACCCCGCTGACTTTAGGACCATGCGGACGCCTGGGAACAGGAGGGAAGGCTGTTTGTAAGGCTGGCTTTATGGAGAGGGCATCGACGCATATGCTGGGAACAGCGTAACTTTTTATCTAAACAGTTCAGAGATAAAGATGGCTGTAGTTAGGTGACACACCTGGGCATCTCAAATCATCCCTTGGCCATAGACTAATAATTTGCCTGACAACATTCTAAGAAAGTCTTAAATTGTTCTAGGAAAGGAGTTTGAGAAATCGGAGGTTTCTGTATATTAGTAAACGGTCACCAGAATAGTGATTGAGGATGAGCAGATACAGTCTACAAATACATAATATGTTGTGCAGGTGTCCCATGATCGGCAGAGAAACTATACAGACGTGGTAAATTAGCTTTATGTCAATGGGAGCTGGCCATCTCTGCTGATTGCAGAATTATTCTCATCCATCTAACGCTATAGCTAGCTTCAAATATTAAATTGAAACTGTCAGTGAGTCCCAAACAACTATTGTAATTGTGTGGTTAAAAAAATAGATGCCACCATTGTGTCCAAATGATGCGAAAGTGTACAGCTACCAAAGATGTGTATATACATTGACCTAGCCAGGTAGTTAGTTAATTAGGCAGCTAGCTAGCCGGATAGCATGCTAGCTCTACGGCCCCCGTTATCATCATGCAGAGTAGCCAGACCCCACAAAAGCAGGCAACACTTCCAGTAAGCTAAAGTGGGATGGCACATAGCCAAACATGCATGAATAACAATATCATATTTGCAGACGTCTCATGCTGGAAAGAACAATAGTCTGATACAACCCTGTTATTTTAGGGGAAAAGGATAGAAGGGTAAGGTAGCTACCTTATTTTTATCCAGGCAGTTGTGGCTAACGTTAGTGCTTGGATCAGCCGAAACAAATGGTGATGATAAACCAGTAACCTAGCACAGTCTCGCGTGGTTCTATGATGTTGGGGTAAATGCTGACTTTCAATATTGAAAGGTAATAGAAAATCCTAATATTTCATGTAGCTAGAAATACACATAATTATGTCAATATTTTGTCCTATGGCGTGCTCTCAGTTCCTGAGAAAGCGTCCAAGGGTGGGTGAAACCAATTCCTCGATAGGTGTGCATGAGTTGTAAATAATTGAATGTGTATTTATCCCTTTACGACAAATACCAGACGTAATGCGCATGACATTTTCAGATATTTTTTATTATTCAAATTTTTATTATTTGGCCATTGTAGAGAACGAAACGGTATGCTTTTACAATAAATATAAAAATCACAAACGTTACTGCAGTTGCTGTTTCAGTGCAAACAGGAGACATGGCAACCTACGCATACCACAGAGTTTCTATACGCAGAGTCGCAACATCGCGAGATTTCCGGGAACGACTACAAAGCAGTCTAAGAGAAGTGAAAAATTATTCCTTCGTTCTTAGTTTTCTAGAAATCTAAAGGCACAACCTATGTTCGAGTCAATGTCTTGTGTAATTTAACGAGTTATTACTCAAACCTCGTGAAATGTACAAACTGACACGTTCTCATTTTCGTCAATTTTGTTTTTATTTCGAAGCATTGAGTTTGATTTCACGGCGTGCACATGCGCAGTTCGGCGCAAGACGACCGTTAGCCTCGATTACGTGTTTCTGAGCATTTAGATAGCCAACGTCGCCATGACATTTCCTCCAATGACCGGGGATCTTCATACTGTACTGTCTTTGCGCATACTCTGTCTCTGGATACACAGCCTATGGTACCATCCGGGTGCTCCTTGAGAGAATTAATGGCAACACTTTTGTGTAAAGATGTCAATAATCATAATTATAATAATTATAATTTAGCAATGACTGGCCTACGTTTGTATTGTTACAGAAAAAATATATGGTGGTTGGAGCTCTGGATTTGCTATGCTGTATTTTTAAATAAATAAATAGCATTGATGTGCTTTGACAATGTTTGCCTTTCGGTGCCTTGTAGCCTACTAATTTTCAGTCAGACATATGAGGATGAATATTAAATATCATGTAAGGATATCTATTGAAATTATGATTTTTTTTTGTTAAAAAATAAAGACATACTGTAAATGATCAGGTAATGACTACAGATATGACACATTTCTGAAAATATGTGGAGTAGTTCATGCCTACATATAGATATGTCAGCATGTTGACACATACCCTTTCTGGAGTTTGAATATTCTACAAATATCTAAGCGCGTGCACGTGTATCATTTGCTTATCTTGAACATATCTCACCACAGACATCTCCCTGGAATCATACGGTAGCAAGGAGATTTCTGAATTCCAGATTGGATGCATGGAGAAACTGTCCCATTACAGAGAATATCCTAGCTCCATTTATGAAATTAAGGACATGCGTATCTGGAACATGTCTACTCCTTATATCTTATAAAATGTCAGATATCAGGATATATATAGATAAAGATATCCCCTGTCATTGACCCTTTTCGCTGAAGTCTCTTACAGGGTAAAGCCTAACTTCGATTGAGAAGGGAGAGACTCTTCATCAAACAACAAAAGTTTGGATGAAATGTATTTCTTCACTCCATCCACCACACTGGTCAATTGACATGCACCAACCACCCCACCTACATGTACTTCCTCAGGTATTTCATCTGCACAAACTTAATGTGCTACCCCAGAGATAACCCGCTTGATAAGTGCTCTGCTTTGAAGAGCCACACACAAAACATTCCACTCCGATAGGTTTTTGAGGTACAAAGCATGATTATTTTGCTTACGGACAGACATAAAATCTAAATATGACTTCTTGTGACTCTGACCAACGTCACATTATCCTCCAACACATCCCACGAAGCTGTGGAAGACCATCAACCATTAACTGTTTTTGATTTTTTTTTATCAATCAATAATATTAACAATGACAAGCCACCGGGGTCTGACAACTTAGGTGGAAAATTACTGAGGACAATTGCAATATTTTCAATTGAAGCCTACTAGAATTTGTGTGCCCCCAGGTTGGGAGGGAAGCAGAAGTCATTCCACAACCTAAAAATAGTAAAGCCCCACTTACTGTCTCAAATAACCAACCAATTAGCCTGTTACCAACCCTTAGTAAACTTTTGGAATAAATTGTGTTTGACCAGATACAATGCTATTTTATAGTAAACACATTGACAACAAACTTTCAGCATGTAGGGAAGGACATTCAACAAGCAACAGCACCTACACAAATGACTCATGATTGCCTGAGAGAAATTGATGATACAAAGATTGTGTGGGCTGTTTTGTTAGACTTCAGTGCAACTTTTGACATTATCGATCATAATCTGCTGCTGGAAAAACCTATGTGAGATAACTTTACTCCCAAGTGGCGCAGAGGTCTAAGGCACTGCATCTCAGTGCTTGAGGCGCCACTACCGACACCCTGGATCAATTCCAGGCTGTATCACAACCGTGATTGGGAGTCCCAAAGGGTGTCGCACAATTGGCTCAGCATCGTCTGGGTTTGGCCATCACTAGGCCATCACTATAAATAATACTTTTTTTCTTAACTGACTTGCCTAGTTAAATAAAGGTTAAATTCAATGTGAAAAATATATATCTTTATAAATGTTACAAAAAATGACCTGTCAGAGGGTGTTCTTTCATTACATTTGTACCTTTATTTAACTAGGCAAGTCAGTTAAAAGAACAAATTCTTATTTTTAATGACGGCCTAGGAACAGTGGGTTAACTGCCTGTTCAGGGTCAACCTTCCAGTTACTAGTCCAACGCTCTAACCACTAGGCTACCCTGCTGCCCCAATTTATTGGAAGCCTCTCCAACATAATCCAGGTAGAATCAGGAATTCCCCAGGGCAGCTGTCTAGGCACATAACTTTTTAAAATCTTTACTAAATGACAGGCCACTGGCTTTGAGTAAAGCCTAAATATTTTTAAAACTAAAAGCATTGGATTTGGGACAAATCATTCACTAAACCCTAAACCTCAACTAAACAAATAATGTGGAAAGGTTGAGGTGACTAAACAGCTTGGAGTAACCCTGGATTGTAAACTGTCCTGGTCAAAACATTTTGATAGCTAAGATGGGGAGAAGTATGTCCATAATAAAGCGCTGCTCTGCCTTTTTAACAACACTATCAACAAGGCAGGTCCTACAGGCCCTAGATTGTCACACCTGTACTACTGTTTAGTCGTGTGGTCAGGTGCCACAAAAAAATGACTTTTCTGCAATTGGCTCAGAACAGGGCAGCACGGCTGGCCCTTGGATGTACACAGAGAGTTAATATAATTAATATGCATGTCAATCTCTCCTAGTTCAAAGTGGAGGAGAGATTTACTTCATCACTACCTGTATTTGTGAGAGGTATATGTTGAATACACCGAGCTGTCTGTTTGAACTACTTACTGGCACACAGCTCGGACACCCATACATACCCCACAAGTCATGCCACAAGAGGTCTCTTCACAGTCCCCAAGTCCAGAACAGACTATGGGAAGTGCACAGTACCACATAATGCCATGACTATGTGGAATTTTATTCCACATCAAGTAACTGATGCAAGCAGTAAAATTTGATTTAAAAAGCATATAAATAAAACACCTTATGGAACAGCAGGGACTGTGAAGCAACACAAACATAGACACAGACAAATGCATATACACACACACGATAACATATGCAGTGTTGGCCCATCTAGCTTGCTCGCTGCCCGGATATACTCGAGATTACAATGGTCAGTCCAGATGACAAAAGGGTGTTTCGCCCCCTCAAGCCAATGTCTACACACCTTCAGAGCCTTGACTACAGCTAACAACTCCCGGTCCCCCACGTCATAGTTCCGCTCCGCCGGACCGAGCTTCCTTCGAAAAGAAGGCACAAGGATGGAGCTTGGGTGGCACGCCCGAGCGCTGGGACAGCACGGCCCGACCCCCGCCTCGGACGCATCCACCTCCACTATGAACGCTAAAGAGGGGTCCGGATGCGCCAACACGGGTGCATTGGTGAACAGCTCCTTCAGACGACTGAAAGCTCTGCCCGCCTCTGCTGACCAACGCAAGCGCACCGGTCCTCCCTTCAGCAGTGAGGTAATGGGAGCAGCCACCTGACCAAAACCTCAGATAAACCTCCGGTAGTAATTGACAAACCCTAAAAACCGCTGCACCTCTTTCACTCTTTGATTGGTCGGAGTCGGCCAATTATGCACGGCTGTAACGCAGTCACCCTCCATCACCACCCCGGAGGTGGAAATACGATAACCCAGGAAGGAAACGGCCTGCAGGTCATGCTCCAGCAGTCGCCCAAGTACCTTACGCACCAGAGACACATGCGCCGCGCGTGTGGCAGAATAGATCAAGATGTACACTACCACTCCCTGCCCGAGCAGGTCTCGGGGAATCTCATCTACAAAGGATTGGAAGACTGCTGGAGCATTTTTCAACCCATATGGCATGACGCGGTACTCATAATGGCCAGATGTAGTACTAAATTCGGTTTTCCACTTATCTCCTCCCTGGATACGCACCAGATTATACGCCCTCCTCAGGTTCAGTTTTGTGAAGAAGCGCACCCCGTGAAATGATTCCACCCCCGTAGCGATGAGAGGTAGTGGGTAACTAAACCCCACTGTGATGGAATTTAGACCTCGATAATCAATGCACGGACGCAGACCTCCCTCCTTCTTCTTCACAAAAAAGGAGACAGGTGATGCAGAGGGCCGAATGTACCCCTGTCCCAGCGATTCAGCAACATATGTCTCCATTGCTACTGTCTCCTCCTGGGACAATGGATACACGTGACTCCTAGGAAGTGCAGCGTTCTCCAGGAGGTCTATCGCGCAGTCCCCTCGACGATGGGGTGGTAATAACCGATAGCCAAATCGACATATTCAGAGGGAATGCGCACAGTGGAAACCTGGTCTGGACTCTCCACCGTAGTCGCACCAACAGCAACTCCTATACACCTGCCTGAACACTCCTCTGACCACCCCTTAAGATCCCCCTGTCGCCAGGAAATCACCGAGTTGTGCTGAGCTAGCCAGGGAATTCCCAACACCACTGGAAACGCAGGTGAATCGATAAGGAACAGACTAATCTGCTCCTTATGACTCCCATGCATTACCATGTCCAATGGCACCGTGGCCTCCCTGACCACTCCTGACCCTAATGGTCGGCTATCTAAGGAGTGCACGGGGAAAGGTAGGTCTAACGACACAAGGGGAATCCCTAACCTTAACGCGAGCCCCCAATCCATGAAATTCACAGATGCTCCTGAATCGACTAGCTGTCACGCCCTGGTCGAAGTATTTTGTGTTTATCTTCATTTATTTGGTCAGGCCAGGGTGTGGCATGGGTTTTTGTATGTGGTGTGTATGTATTGGGATTGTAGCTTAGTGGGGTGTTCTAGTTAAGTCTATGGCTGTCTGAAGTGGTTCTCAATCAGAGGCAGGTGTTTATCGTTGTCTCTGATTGGGAACCATATTTAGGCATCCATATTCTTTGAGTGTGTCGTGGGTGATTGTCCTTAGTGTCCTTGTTCCTGTCTCTGTGTTAGTTTACACAAATATAGGCTGTTTCGGTTTTCGTTACGTTCTTTGTATTGTAGTGTTTATAATTGATTCGTGTTTTACGTTTGTTGATTAAACATGGATCGCAATCTACACGCTGCATTTTGGTCCGACTCTCCTTCACAACAAGAGAACCGTTACAGAATCACCCACCACAACTGGACCAAGCAGCGTGTCAACAGGCAGGAGCAGCCCAAAGAGGAGATACGTAATAAGGATTTCTGGACATGGGAGGAAATCCTCGACGGGAGAGGACCCTGGGCTAAACCAGGGTGCAGCAGGAGAAGAGGCAACAGGAGCAGCCCAAAGAGGAGTACAGTATGGACTATACTTCTTGGGAGGAGATAGACAGGTGGGCGGTCGACCCAGGGAGAGTGCCGGTGCCCGCCCGGGATTCGATGGAGCAGTGCGCGGAAGGTTATCGGAGAATGGAGTTGGCGAAGCAAGCACGGCGGTGCGGACTGAAGCCCGAGAGTCAGCCCCAAAAATTTCTTGGGGGGGGGCTCACAGGGAGCATGGCGACGCTAGGTAGGAGACCTACGCCAACTTCCTGTGGTTACCGGGGGGCTAGAGAGACCGGGCAGGCACCGTGTTATGCAGTGGTGCGCACGGTGTCCCCAGTGCGGGTGCATAGCCCGGTGCGGTACATTCCAGCTCCGCGTATCGGCCGGGCTAGAGTGGGCATCGAGCCAGGTAAGGTTGGGCAGGCTCGGTGCTCAAGAGCTCCAGTGCGCCTGCACGGTCCGGTCTATCCAGTACCACCTCCACACATCAGCCCTCCGGTGGCAGCTCCCCGCACCAGGCTTCTTGTGCGTGTTCTCGGTCCAGTACCACCAGTGCCAGCACCACGCATCAGGCCTACAGTGCGCCTCGCCTCTCCAGCGCTGTCGGAGTCTCCTGCCTATCTAGCGCTGTCAGAGCCTTCCTCATCTCCAGCGCTGCCGGAGTCTCCCGCTTGTTCAGCGCTGTTGGAGCCTTTCTCCTCTCCTGCGCTGCCGGAGTCTCCTGCCTGTTCAGCGCAGCTAGAGCCTTCTTCCTCTACAGCGCTGCTGGAGTCTGCTGCCTGTTCAGCGCAGCCAGAGCTGCCAGCCTGCATGGAGCAGCCAGAGCTGCCAGCCTGCATGGAGCAGCCAGAGCTGTCAGTCTGCATGGAGCAGCCAGAGCTGTCAGTCTGCAAGGAGCTGCCAGTCTGCAAGGAGCTGGCAGTCTGCAAGGAGCTGCCAGTCTGCAAGGAGCTGCCAGTCTGCACGGAGCTGCCAGTCTGCAAGGAGCTGCCAGTCTGTAAGGAGCTGCCAGTCTGTAAGGAGCTGCCAGTCTGCACAGAGCTGCCAGTCTGCAGGGAGCTGCCAGTCTGCAAGGAGCTGCCAGTCTGTAAGGAGCTGCCAGTCTGCAAGGAGCTGCCTGTCTGCACGGAACCGCCAGAGCTGCTAGTCTGTAAGAAGCCGCCAGAGCTGTCAGCCTATATGGAGCAGCCAGAGCCGCCAGTCAGCGTGGAGCAGCCAGAGCCGCCAGTCAGCATGGAGCAGCCAGATCCGTCAGTCTGCCAGGATCCGCCAGTCAGCCAGACTCTTCCAGATCTGCCAGTCAACCAGACTCTTTCAGATCCGCCAGTCAACCAGACTCTTCCAGATCCGCCAGTCAACCAGACTCTTCCAGATCTGCCAGTCAACCAGACTCTTCCAGATCTGCTAGTCAACCAGACTCTTCCAGATCTGCCAGTCAACCAGACTCTTCCAGATCCGCCAGTCAACCAGACTCTTCCAGATCCGCCAGTCAACCAGACTCTTCCAGATCCGCCAGTCAGCCGGGATCTGCCAGAACTGCCAGTCGACCAGGATCTGCCAGTCGGCCAGGATCCGCCAGTCAGCCAGGATCCGCCAGTCAGCCAGGATCCGCCAGATCCGCCAGTCAGCCAGGATCCGCCAGTCAGCCAGGATCCACCAGTCAGCCAGGATCTGCCAGTCAGCCAGGATCTGCCAGTCAGCCACGATCTGCCAGTCAGCCAGGATTTGCCAGTCAGCCAGGATCTGCCGAAACCACCAGCCAGCCAGGATCTGGTAGATCCATCAACCTGCCTGAGCTTCCTCTCACTCCTGAGCTTCCTCTCAGTCCCGAGCTTCCTCTCACTCCCGAGCTTCCTCTCACTCCCGAGCTTTCTCTCACTCCCGAGCTTCCCCTCAGTCCCGAGCTGCCTCAGTCCCGAGCTGCCCCTCAGTCCCGATCTGCTCCTCAGTCCAGTGGGGTTCTGGGTGAGGACTACTAGGCCATGGCCGGCGGTGAGGGTGGACTATCCAGGGACGCGAGGAGAGGGGACTAAGACATTGATTGAGTGGGGTCCACGTCCCGCGCCGGAGCCGCCACCATGGACAGACGCCCACCCGGACCTTCCCTATTGTTTTGAGGTGCGTTCGGGAGTCTGCACCTTAGGGGGGGGGGTTCTGTTACGCCCTGGTCGAAGTATTTTGTGTTTATCTTCATTTATTTGGTCAGGCCAGGGTGTGGCATGGGTTTTTGTATGTGGTGTGTATGTATTGGGATTGTAGCTTAGTGGGGTGTTCTAGTTAAGTCTATGGCTGTCTGAAGTGGTTCTCATTCAGAGGCAGGTGTTTATCGTTGTCTCTGATTGGGAACCAATCTTTGAGTGTGTCGTGGGTGATTGTCCTTAGTGTCCTTGTTCCTGTCTCTGTGTTAGTTTACACAAATATAGGCTGTTTCGGGTTTCGTTACGTTCTTTGTTTTGTAGTGTTTATAATTGATTCGTGTTTTACGTCTGTTGATTAAACATGGATCGCAATCTACACGCTGCATTTTGGTCCGACTCTCCTTCACCACAAGAGAACCGTTACACGTTACAGCGCCTTATACTGTAGAGAAGGAGAAAAACCAGGGAAAGAGGTTAACACATACATATGACTGACAGGGTGAGTCTGGTGCTGACTTACCTGGGGTGATCGAGTAGTGCTCCGCCTGCCCTCCCGACTCCCAGACGAGATCCTCCAGCACCGGTTGGCCGTGTGTCCTCGCCAACCACAACTGGTGCAGGAGGACACTCCTCCTCCGGTCCCCCTCGAAGCCGCCCCCTAACTCCATAGGGATAGGGGCAGGAGGGCTGGGAGGTGGAAACGACAGGACCTGTTCCGAACGCCCGCAGGCAGCCAGCAGGTTGTCGAGACGGATGGCCATGTCGATGAGCTCATCCAGCGTGAGGGTGGTGTCCCAACACGCTAGCTCCCTGGGGACGTCCTCCCTGAGGCTGCATCGGAAATGGTCTATCAAGGCCCTGTCGTTCCACCAAACTCCTGCAGCCAAGGTCCTGAACTCCAGGGCAAAGTCCTGCACGCTCTTCGTCTCCTGACGCAGGTGGAACAGCCATTCAACCCGCCGCACGACCCTCTGGTGGGTGGTCAAATAGCTAGTGTCTGAAAGAATGATATGGATTTAATACTGTATATTTCAAATGATTGAGCATGTCCTCAATACTCAAATAAACATCTCACGATATCTAATGAGTCAATATCCGGCCATACCATGTGTGATATCCTGAGGGAATCCAAAATTGATTTGTGCTTGAAAGATAAATATGGATTTCATATTTGTTAAATTACTGACCATGTGCTGAAAACTCAGAAATGCATCAGAAATTGTCCTTATATTCAGCATATCAAAAGCATATCAAGATCCGAATATGGACCTCAGCCAAGACAACCTTCATATCTTGAATGTGCTGAGAAAACACAGATATGCGATTTATGCAGTGAGTATTTGTCAACATGAAGAGATTTAAAACAAATTGATGTCACATATCTCTGGATATTGAATAACTCCATATCCGGCCATAGTGTGTGTGATATGTGGAGTAATCCCAATATCATATATGTCTAAAAGACACCTCTGCATTCAGAATTTGTGTGGTCGTGCAATTCCACAAATATGGTGCATAGCCACAAAACTACACATTTGGATTGGAAATGGTCTGAATTCTCCAGAATATCAAAAGCGTTTAATGTAAAGATATCCCTTAATATGGACCTTTTTCGCCCAGTGTGTCATAAGTGCAAAATATTTGGTCATGTGGCAAATATATGCAGACGGGAATAGTATCAAAAGCCAGTGGAGGTTATGCGTACAGTGGCAAGAGAAAGTATGTGAACCCTTTGGAAATACCTGGATTTCTGCATAAATTGGTCATGAAATTTGGTCTGAACTTCATCTAGGTCACAACAATAGACATAGTCTGCTTAAACTAATAACACACAAACAATTATACGTTTTCATGTCTTAATTGAACACACCGTGTAAACATTCACAATGCAGGGTGGGAAAAGTATGTTAACCCTTGGATTTAACTCTTTGACCCTCTTTTGGCAGCAATAACCTCAACCAAACGTTTTCTGTAGTTACGGATCAGACCTGCACAATGGTCAGGAGGGATTTTGGACCATTCCTCTTTGCAAAACTGGTTTAGCTCAGCAATATTCTTGGGATGTCTGGTGTGAACCGCTCTTGAGGTCATGCCACAGCGTCTCAATCAGGTTGAGGTCAGAAGGCACATTTTCTTCTGTTTATGCCATTCTGTTGTTGATTTACTTCTGTGTTTTGGGTCGTTGTCCTGTTGCATCACCCAGCTTCTGTTGAGCTTCAATTTGTGGACAGATAGCTTAACATTCTCCTGCAAAATGTCTTGATACATTTTGGAATTCATTTTTCCATCGATGATAGGAAGATATCCAGGTCCTGAGGAAGCAAAGCAGCCCCAAACCATGATGCTCCCTCCACCATACTTTATAGTGTGGATGAGGTTGTCATGTTGGTGTGCTGTGCCTTTTTTTTCTTCACACATAGTCTTGTGTGTTCCTTCCAAACAACTCAACTGTAGTTTCATCTGGCCACAGAATATTTTGCCAGTAGCGCTGTGGAACATCCAGGTGCACTTGCAAACTTCAGACATGCAGCAATGTTTGTTATTTTGGACAGCAGTGGCTTCTTTCATGGTGTCCTCCCATGAACACCATTCTGTTTAGTGTTTTACGTATCGTAGACTCGTCAACAGAGATGTTAGCATGTTCCAGAGATTTCTGTAAGTCTTTAGCTGACACTCTAGGATTCTTTTTGACTTCATTGAGCATTCTGCACTGTGCTCTTGCAGTCATCTTTGCAGGATGGCCACTCCTATGGAGAATAGCAACAAGGTTGAACTTTCTGAATGTATAGACAATTTGTCTTACCATGGACTGATGAACATCAAGGCTTTTAGAGATACTTTTGTTAACCTTTCCAGCTTTATGCAAGTCAACCATTCTTAATCTTCGGACTTCTGAGATCTCTTTTGTTCGAGGCTTGGTTCACATCAGGCAATGCTTCTTGTGAATAGCAAACTTACATTTTGTGAGGGTTTTTTATAGGGCAAGGCAGCTCTAACCAACATCTCCAATCTCATCTCATTGATTGGGCTACAGGTTAGCTGACTCCTAACTCCAATTAGCTTTTGGAGAAGTCATTAGCCTAGGGGTTCACATAATTTTTCCAACCTACACTGTGAATGTTTAAATTATGTTTTCAATATAGACAAGAAAAACACAATGCTTTGTGTGCTATTAGTTGAAGCACACTATGTTTGTCAATGATTGTGACTTGAAGATGAGATCAAATTTGATGACCAATTTATGCAGAAATCCAGGTAATTCCAATTCTTTCCACTGTATGTTGCAATTGTGGTGGCAAATATGCACCCAAAATCCCGGATTGCCCTGTTGGTGAAGGATACAGAGGTGGCAAGAGTAATGGCTGGCCAGCAAGTCTCCTATCCGAAGGCGGTGAGAAGCGTCAAAGGACTGAGCTGCGTTGAAGATGCAATGGTAGTAGAGCCTGCACCAGTTTATGTTTCTCGGCAACCAATGGATCCTGATATAATGCATGTTAAAAAGGTGGACTCGTGGACTCGTTTATTGCAATTGTGGGAGTTCAGTTATCAGCCGGAGGATGACGACACAACAGCACCCTCCTCAGGGGAAAGGTACTCAGTGTAAAACCAATTAGTACACAGCTGGGACCACTAATTGCTTTGTCTCTTCCTCTATACAGGTGTGTCAGGAGAGGAGCTGGGGGAGGATTGGGAGTAGAGGACCTGTGAGGATGTCAGTTTTTTCCTACCTCTGAGAAAGCGTCTGTGACCGGGCACCTTGTCTCTCTGTTAACCTAGACAGGCTTTAGGCAGAGAGAAGTGTTCCTCCTGTTACCCTTATGGGTAGATGATTGTCTAAGACAGGAGTAGCCTTTGTTGTTTTGCTTTCCATTTCTGGCCATGGCCTTTAGGTCAATGGCTTAGTTTAGGTTTATTAGTTTTGTTACGCTGGTCTTTCAGCATTGGCTGTTCCCTGTACTGGAGTTACTTGTCGGGTGAAAGAAGATCCGTTTAGTAAACGATACAAAAGAAAAGGAACCACAACCACTGCCTCTGGTCTGTTCATGTTAGGGTGCTTTGGACAAGCTGATCCATTCACACAATGGTCATAAAATGCACAGCACAAACAGAAGAAATCTGAGAATGTTGCTATTATTGTAAGTGCAGTGCCACATTTTTTGGGACTCAATGATTTTTACAGCTGAGGCCTTGCAAGGAACCCTGTCGAAGAATGTTCCGTCCTCACAGGTACCTGCGCCTGTAGGGATGTGATTTGAATTGGACTGTGACTGAAGGATTCCTATTTTTGTATTTTGTATGTTGTTTTCCCCCCTTTTCCTGCAATAAATGTTTTTCTAGCTTTACCCTGTAAAGTAGGTGTCGGCAATACACCTTGTCGGTTGCAATCTTCCATAAAACCTCAAAGAAGAAGCCGGGTAGAAGTTTTTGAGTGGACGTGACATGGTGTAATATTCAAGATACAATGACCATTTTAACAGTTTGCTGTTACTGTGGATAAAGGAGCGGAAAGAGCATGGAGATGTGGAAATGGACAGAGTGGAAGAAGGAAAGGAGCTGAGTGTAGAGGGAAGCGGTGTGGTGAGGAAGATTCGTTTTTTTGATTTTTGTACTTGAAACCATACTCCGGTAGTTCAGAAATTTAACCTGACAAGTGTGACGATGAATTACCTGCGGTGGCAGGTGCAGTGAAGGTTGCCGTGTTTGGGCCTCACCCCAATGATGACAAGGATGATTCTAACCCAGTGGGAGTGAGAATTTTTTGGAGAGAATGGATCCTTGCCTTCTGGCTGATCCATATGTGGTGTCTGGATTGGTGTAGAAGCGGTTGGGGGCTGTTGAATCGGTGAAAGTAACTCAAAGTGGACTCAATACATTTTTGTTGTTTTTCATCTAGAGGGAGCAGGTGCTCCGCACCGCACACCTTGGGGGGGACCTGTGGCTTGCTTTGCTCTCCAGAGCAGGGCGCCATTGAAAGCAGTGATGACTGGCGTGGCGTTAAGTGTTGAGGAGGACTGAAATGGAAGATTCCCAGTGTCTGACGCCCGCCATTTGGTGTGATGGAGACCTGGTGGAGAGAGTTGGTGAAACAGAGAAGACACTCACTATCCTGTTGAGTTTTGATGCAGAGTCTTTACCCAACAGATTTAAGTCAGTTATCCCATGAGAGCTTTTGTCCCAAACCCATTACGGTGTTTAAGGTGTCAAACTTATGGCCATGTTGCAACAGTGTGTAGGAGGGAGATTCCTAGATGTGAGAAATGTGCATGAGGGCAAGAGACAAAGGAATGTGTAGTATTGGTGCGAAAACTGTAGGGGTACCCATGGTGTTGGAGATCAGGAGCATCTGGTGAGAGAAAGGCAGGTTGAAGTTGCCAGGATCAAAGTAGTACAGAAGGTGTTGTATGCTGAGGCAGTGAAGAGAGTAGTAGAGGAAGATGGGTCCAGGGTGAGGGATCCTAAGAGGCTCCCTGTGAGTAGGCTGCGTAAAGTTGGCTTCTTAGCGTTCATGGTTATCAACTCTACTGCAGAAATGGAATGTAAATAACAGAAAAAAAGGTGCTGTGGTGGCAGCTGCAGAGAAGTACTTGGGTGTAGGAGATGTAATTGCAGAAGAGTTACAAGGTGTGTTGAACGACAGTGTCCCATCCTCGTAGGCTGCTGGCCTAAAGTAGGATCAGATAGGGTCAAGTAGTGGAATAGTGGTGAGGTTTTAATTGGTGTAGGGTTAATTGGTAGAGCAAATTTTCTTTCCTTTTCCCCATCCTTCCCTTTTGTGTTAAAAAGTATAATGAGTTCACACGCCAGAACAGTATGTGGAAACACCGGGCTTGATAAATAGATGAATAGGGACCGGCCTCACACTTCAGTACAGTAGGTGGTGGTGTATGCACCTTTCATTTTGTTGCCATCCACCTGTACGAAAGTAAAGCGAAAGAAGAGCCTTTGAAAGCCTTTGTGCTAAACCCATCTAATACCTGACTCCAACGATCAACAGATCTAGTGCTCCAACATAATCAGAAGGTAAAGTGTGGTTAGTGCAGAAGTTAGCAGAGTATATAAACAAGTGAAAACTTAGCCTGGCTTCATTCACTATCTTAATTTAAAAATAATAATAATAATTAAAAAAAAAACATTTTATTAAACAGTGACATACAAAAGACAAGAGACAGAGGGATTACATAAAGAATAAATTACAAAGAGGACAAATAAAATAAAAAAAAATCCACATATCAAATCAAAAACAGCCATGGGGTGGCAGGTAGCCTAGTGGTTAGAGCATTGGGCCAGTAACCAAAAGGTTGCTAGATCAAATCCCTGAGCTGACAAGGTAAAAATCTGTCCATCTGCTCCTGAACAAGGCAGTTAACCCACTCTTCCTAGGCTGTCGTTGTAAATAAGAATTTGTTCATAATTCACTTGCCTAGTTAAATAAAGTGAAGAGACATTTAATTATAATTTTTCAAATCAGTTAAAAATATTAAAATTGTATTTTTCTTTATACATTTATTTGTGAATGAACATGTTCAATTGTAGAACCAATAATATGTCAAACTTAGATATTTCAATGGTTGTTTGCATCTTATTGCCAAGATATATCTTTACATCAGTCCAGAACACATCACTATGTAAACAATTTCAAAATAAGTGTTAGATCCAGTTTAGTTCAGATGCGATGCAGAAGGAAAAAACATGCTTGCTCTGAAGACATCGACATATATATCGTCCGCTAATACAGGACTAGTAAAGTCCCAGTGAACAACTTTTGTGAAGAAAAATGTACTAAGTGTATTTGTATTTCAGTGTTTACCAGCATTTGTAATTTGAGCCTGATAATTATCTGTACAAAACAGTTAATCTGAATAATAAAACATCTAGGTTTAAATACTTGCTTGATATGTTTTCCAGTTTATTGAAATACTTTGCAAATGCAACTTATTTCTATGTGAAAACTGAAATGGTCTATTCATTCCTTACACATTTTAGTAGATGCTCTTATCCAGAGCAACTTGCATTACTGTGTGCATACATTTTCAAACTTCTTTGTATTGGTCCCCCATGGGAATCAAACCCACAACCCTAGTGTTGTAAGCGCCATTCTCTACCAAATGAGCGACATCGTCACATCACAAACCACTTGATGTCTCAATGTACTCAATTACTGAATTGTCATTGTTTTTCTCCATGGTGATGGAAAGTCTAGAGGTACAAACCTAGATGACCATCCTATGTACAATACAGTCATTTACATTAAGTGGTTTGTAAGGATGGTGAATTAATACTGCACAAAAAGTGGTTGTTTTCCATCTTATTTGACCAAGAAAAATATTTAATTTGATGTGGATGTTTTGGGTCTTTGCCCATAACTTTGCACCTTTTGATGTAAATGTTTGAGGACAGGGTTTTGTTCTTTCTGGATTCCATTAGAATGATGATCGCAGAGAAAGGGACAGAGCAACAACTCTTACAATTCCAACTATTGAACCCAGCAAGATACTGTTCTTAATTATACAACTACCTTTTTTGCCAAAGCTGAGATGCTGAATTTTTTTTGTAACGATCTATAACGGTCTGCAAATACAGGACTGATAAAGGCCCAATCCACTACTTTTGTGCAAAACATCTTTTTTTTACGTTTGTATTTTTCAGGGGTTGCAGCAACACTCTCAGCACCCCTACTTACGTGGCTATGCCTGTTGGTGATAACATCTCTTTTTTATCTTATGTAGCTTGTTTTTCCATATGAAGTGGTACAATAGCCTAAGGTAGGGCAAGTGTATTTGGGAATGTCAATAGATGAAAGCCCCTCAGACTTAAAAGCACCATCCATTGAATCCCTCCGTAACCATGAGGAGAATTCATTTTTGATAGAATCAGTTACAGGATTACAAATACAATGGTGCTGTTTTACGGGCTCCTAACCAACTGTGCTATTTTGTGTGTTTTTCACATTGTAACTTATTTTGTACATAATGTTGCTGCTACAGTCTCTTATGACCGAAAAAAGCTTCTGGATATCAGTACAGCGATTACTCACCTCGAACTGGACAAATATTTTTTTCTTTAATGAGTCCAATGAGATGGATATACTGCTTCTCCGAGATCAAATCCCTGTTATTTGCGTGAAGAAAATTGGGCAGAGATTGGGTGCCTTTTAGAATTTGTCGGTGATTGGGTAACCCACCTCTACCATTTGCTCTATTGGCCAACCTGCAATCACTGGAAAATCAACTGGATGATCTCCGTTCGAGACTATTCTACCAACGGGACATTAATAACTGTAATATCACATGTTTCACTGAGTCGTGGCTGAACGACGTCACAGATAATATATATTTGGCTGGGTTTTCCATGCATCGGCAGGACAGAACAGCTACGTCTGGTAAGACGAGGAGTGGGGGTGTGGGTCTATTTGTCAATAACAGCTGGTGCACGATGTCTAATATTAAGGAAGTCTTGAGGTATTGCTCGCCTGTGGTAGAGTACCTCATGATAAACTGTACCAAGAGAGTTTTCATCTATAGCCATCTATTTACAAAGCAAACTGATGCTGGCACTAAGACCGCACTAATAGAGCTGTATAAAACCATAAGGAAACAAGAAAATGCTAATGCAGAAGCAGCGCTCCTAGTGGCCGGGGACATTAATGCAGGCAAACTTAAATCGGTTTTACCTAATTTCTACCAGCACTCTAGACCACCTTCACTCCACACACAGAGACTCATACAAAGCCCTCGTTCGCCCTCCATTTGGCAAATCTGACCATAATTCTATCCTCCTGAATCCTGCTTAAAAGCAAAACTAAAGCAGGAAGTACCAGGGACTTGCTCAATACGGAAGTGGTCAGATGACGTGAATGATACGCTACAGGACTGTTTTGCTAACACAAACTGGAATATGTTCCGGGATTCATCCAATGGCATTTAAACTTTATTTAACTAGGCAAGTCAGTTAAGAACAAATTATTATTTTCAATGATGGCCTACCGGGGAATAGTGGGTTAACTTCATTGTTCAGGGGCAGAACGGCAGATTTTTCTCTTGTCAGTTTAGGGATTCAATCCAGCAACCTTTCGGTTACTGGCCCAACGCTCTAACCACTAGGCTACCTGCTGCAGCATTGAGGAGTATACCACCTCAGTCACCGGCTTCATCAATAAGTGCACCGACGATATCGTCCCCACAGTGACCATACGTACATATCCCAACCAGAAGCCATGGAATACAGGCAACATCTGCACCGAGCTAAAGCCTAGAGCTGGAACGCTAATCCGGACGCTTATAAGGAATCCCGCTATGGCCTCAGACGAACCATCAAACAGGCAAAGCATCAATACAGGATTAAGATTGAATCCTACTACACCGGCTCTGACACTCGTTGGATGTTGCAGAGCTTACAAACTATTTCGGACCACAAAAGGCAAACCCAGCCGCAAGCTGCCCAGTGACACGAGCCTACCATACAAGTCAAATGCCTTTTATGCTCACTTTGAGGCAAGCAACACTGAAGCATGCATGAGAGCACCAGCTGTTCTGTACGACTGTGTGATCACACTCTCCGTAGCCGATATGAGCAAGACCTTTGAACAGGTTAGCATTCACAAGGGCGCGGGGCCAGACGGACTACCAGGACATGTACTCAGACCAACTGGCAAGTGTCTTCACTGACATTTTCAACCTCTCCCTGACCAAGTCTGCAATACCTACATGTTTCATGTAAACCATGCAAGAGCCACACCCGATGCTTTGGGGCTGTGCTTTGCCTCTTGAGTGTTCTGACTACTGAGAAATGGTTTACGATTTTTATCGTCACTAGAACTCACTACTGTCAATGTGGGTTGAAGAAGCTAGCTAGCTAACCAAGAACAACTGGAATGCCACACCCAGCTTTCAGGTGCCTTTAGCAGCACTGCAGTCAAGTAAATATACTCACAAATGGCTTCCTGATGTCTACAATAGGTGGACAAGAGGGCATTGAACCGATCATTGCTCTATTGACTACTATTACATACAAAACTAAAGACTATAGCTATTATTACCATCATGACACAAGGTGAGACCCAGATGCAGATGGTTGTAGTCACACAATGTTTATTAATCCAAAGGGGTAGGCAAGAGAATGGTCGTGGACAGGAAAAAGGTAAAAACGAGATCAGAGCCCAGGAGGTACAGAGTGGCAGACAGATTTGTGATGATTCTCATGCATGTTTCAGTGTTATTTGCCTCGAAGCAAGCATAGAAGTAGTTTAGCTCATCTGGTAGGCTCGTGTCACTAGGCAGCTCTTGGGTGTGCTTCACTTTGTAGTCTGTAATGGTTTGCAAGCCCTGCCACATCCGATGAGCGTCAGATGTCAGAGTCCCACTCCCCTGAAAAGCGGCAGCTCTAGCCTTTAGCTCAGTGCGGATAATGCCTGTGGGGGGGGTGTCATCGATGCAGGTCAAATCAAATCAAATCAAATGTTATTTGTCACATACACATGGTTAGCAGATGTTAATGCGAGTGTAGCGAAATGCTTGTGCTTCTAGTTCCGACAATGCAGTAATAACCAACAAGTAATCTAGCTAACAATTCCAAAACTACTACCTTATAGACACAAGTGTAAGGGGATAAAGAATATGTACATAAAGATATATGAATGAGTGATGGTACAGAGCGGCATAGACAAGATACAGTAGATGGTATTGAGTGCAGTATATACATATGAGATGAGTATGTAAACAAAGTGGCATAGTTAAAGTGGCTAGTGATACATGTAAAACATAAAGATGCAGTAGATGATATAGAGTACAGTATATACGTATACATATGAGAGGAATAATGTAGGGTATGTAAACATTATATTAGGTAGCATTGTTTAAAGTGGCTAGTGATATATTTTACATCATTTCCCATCAATTCCCATTATTAAAGTGGCTGGAGTTTAGTCAGTGTGTTGGTAGCAGCCACTCAATGTTAGTGGTGGCTGTTTAACAGTCTGATGGCCTTGAGATAGAAGCCGTTTTTCAGTCTCTCGGTCCCAGCTTTGATGAGAGACGCAAACTCGGTCTCAACCTTTAAGTCTTTACTGAAGACTCATCTCTTCAGTGGGTCATATGATTGAGTGTAGTCTGGCCCAGGAGTGGGAAGGTGAACGGAAAGGCTCTGGAGAAACGAACCGCCCTTGCTGTCTCTGCCTGGCCGGTTCCCCTCTTTCCACTGGGATTCTCTGCCTCTAACCCTATTACAAGGGTTGAGTCACTGGCTTACTGGGGCCCTCTCATGCCGTCCCTGGAAGGGGTGCGTCACCTGAGTGGGTTGATTCACTGATGTGGTCATCCTGTCTGGGTTGGCGCCCCCCCTTGGGTTGTGCCATGGCGGAGATCTTTGTGGGCTATACTCGGCCCTGTCTCAGGATGGTAAGTTGGTGGTTGAAGATATCCCTCTAGTGGTGTGGGGGCTGTGCTTTGGCAAAGTAGGTGGGGTTATATCCTTCCTGTTTGGCCCTGTCCGGGGGTGTCCTCGGATGGGTCCACAGTGTCTCCTGACCCCTCCTGTCTCAGCCTCCAGTATTTATGCTGCAGTAGTTTATGTGTCAGGGGGCTAGGGTCAGTTTGTTATATCTGGAGTACTTCTCCTGCCCTGTTCGGTGTCCTATGTGAATCTAAGTGTGCGTTCTCTAATTCTCTCCTTCTCTCTCTCGGAGGACCTGAGCCCTAGGACCATGACCCAGGATTACCTGACATGATGACTCCTTGCTGTCCCCAGTCCACCTGGCCGTGCTGCTGCTCCAGTTTCAACTGTCTGCCTTCTTATTATTCGAAAATGCTGATCATTTATGAACATTTGAACATCTTGGCCATGTTCTGTTTTAATCTCCACCCGGCACAGCCAGAAGAGGACTGGCCACCCCACATAGCCTGGTTCCTCTCTAGGTCTCTTCCTAGGTTTTGGCCTTTCTAGGGAGTTTTTCCTAGCCACCGTGCTTCTACACCTGTATTGCTTGCTGTTTGGGGTTTTAGGCTGGGTTTCTGCACAGCACTTTGAGATATCAGCTGATGTACGAAGGGCTATATAAATACATTTGATTTGATTTGATACACCTGTACTGACCTCGCCTTGTGGATGATAGCGGGGTGAACAGGCAGTGGCTCGGGTGGTTGTTGTCCTTGATGATCTTTATGGCCTTCCTGTGACATCGGGTGGTGTAGGTGTCCTGGAGGGCAGGTAGTTTGCCCCCGGTGATGCGTTGTGCAGACCTCACTACCCTCTGGAGAGCCTTACGGTTGTGGGCGGAGCAGTTGCCGTACCAGGTGGTGATACAGCCCGACAGGATGCTCTCAATTGTGCATCTGTAGATGTTTGTGAGTGCTTTTGGTGACAAGCCTAATTTCTTCAGCCTCCTGAGGTTGAAGAGGCGCTGCTGTGCCTTCTTCACGATGCTGTCTGTGTGGGTGGACCAATTCAGTTTGTCTGTGATGTGTACGCCGAGGAACTTAAAACCTACTACCCTCTCCACTACTGTTCCATCGATGTGGATAGGGGGGTGTTCCCTCTGCTGTTTCCCGAAGTCCATAATCATCTCCTTAGTTTTGTTGATGTTGAGTGTGAGGTTATTTTCCTGACACCACACTCCGAGGGCCCTCACTTCCTCCCTGTAGGCCGTCTCGTCGTTGTTGGTAATCAAGCCTACCACTGTTGTGTCGTCCGCAAACTTGATGATTGAGTTGGAGGCGTGCGTGGCCACGCAGTCGTGGGTGAACAGGGAGTACAGGAGAGGGCTCAGAACGCACCCTTGTGGGGCCCCAGTGTTGAGGATCAGCGGGGTGGAGATGTTGTTGTCTACCCTCACCACCTGGGGATGGCCCGTCAGGAAGTCCAGTACCCAGTTGCACAGGGCGGGGTCGAGACCCAGGGTCTCGAGCTTGATGACGAGCTTGGAGGGCACTATGGTGTTAAATGCCGAGCTGTAGTCGATGAACAGCATTCTCACATAGGTATTCCTCTTGTCCAGATGGGTTAGGGCAGTGTGCAGTGTGGTTGAGATTGCATCGTCTGTGGACCTATTTGGGCGGTAAGCAAATTGGAGTGGGTCTAGGGTGTCAGGTAGGGTGGAGGTGATATGGTCCTTGACTAGTCTCTCAAAGCACTTCATGATGACGGAAGTGAGTGCTACGGGGCGGTAGTCGTTTAGCTCAGTTACCTTAGCTTTCTTGGGAACAGGAACAATGGTGGCCCTCTTGAAGCATGTGGGAACAACAGACTGGGATAGGGATTGATTGAATATGTCCGTAAACACACCAGCCAGCTGGTCTGCGCATGCTCTGAGGGCACGGCTGGGGATGCCGTCTGGGCCTGCAGCCCAGAGTTTTAAGTTCCTCGGCGTACACATCACAGACAAACTGATTTGGTCCACCCACACAGACAGCATCGTGAAGAAGGCGCAGCAGCGCCTCTTCAACCTCAGGAGGCTGAAGAAATTGGGCTTGTCACCAAAAGCACTCACAAACTTCTACAGATGCACAATCGAGAGCATCCTGATGGGCTGTATCACCGCCTGGTACGGCAACTGCTCCGCCCACAACCGTAAGGCTCTCCAGAGGGTAGTGAGGTCTGCACAACGCATCACCGGGGGCAAACTACCTGCCCTCCAGGACACCTACACCACCCGATGTCACAGGAAGGCCATAAAGATCATCAAGGACAGCAACCACCTGAGCCACTGCCTGTTCACCCCGCTATCATCCAGAAGGCGAGTTCAGTACAGGTGCATCAAAGCTGGGACTGAGAGACTGAAAAACAGCTTCTATCTCAAGGCCATCAGACTGTTAAACAGCCACCACTAACATTGAGTGGCTGCTGCCAACACACTGACTCAACTCCAGCCACTTTAATAATGGGAATTGATGGGAATTTATGTAAAATATATCCCTAACCACTTTAAACAATGCTACCTAATATAATGTTTACATACCCTACATTATTCATCTCATATGTATACGTATATACTGTACTCTATATCATCTACTGCATCCTTATGTAATACATGTATCACTAGCCACTTTAAATATGCCACTTTGTTTACATACTCATCTCATATGTATATACTGCACTCAATACCATCTACTGTATCTTGCCTATGCCGCTCTGTACCATCACTCATTCATATATCTTTATGTACATATTCTTTATCCCCTTACACTTGTGTCTATAAGGTAGTAGTTTTGGAATTGTTAGCTAGATTACTTGTTGGTTATTACTGCATTGTCGGAACTAGAAGCACAAGCATTTCGCTACACTCACACTAACATCTGCTAACCATGTGTATGTGACAAATAAAATGTGATTTGATTTGATTTGAATTCATCATTCCAGCGTGGTGATCGTCACCTCCACATTGAAATTTGTCCCTTTAAATGTTAGGACAGTAGTCTTAACATTTCTGGAACTAAACGTTAAATATGTTAAGTTGTAGTTGAAATTAGCCCTTTTACACATATGGACACCAGTCCTCACGTCATCGGGAACTGAGTTTGACTTCCGTCAATGAGCTTTTGTACTGGGGTAGAGAAGGGCGTGTTTCATAGTTCTCAACCAATGTCTGTTCACTTGGGCGTGGCCACTGAGTGGGCCTATGTTTTACTATGAAACAATTATCTTATTTAGGAGGCTAAAATTACATTACATTTTAATTACAAATAGTTTTAAATTTAAACATTTAAATTAGAACAATTCCATGTGAATCTGATAACTAGAATGTGTAGACTTTCCAAGATACAATTTATGTCATCCTATCATCAGATATAATGTCCCAGACAACAACTGATCTGACATCACATTCTTGAAGTACCAACGGACACTTTTAACTGGTTGAGAAAGGGAAATATTGTTCCATTCCCCTAACATTTGATGGTACCATACTTTCTCGGTGGTAACACAGGTAAGGGGATAAGGGGGAAAGGTATTCATGGGGGGGCCATAAACCTCACCCAACAGGGTAACGTCTTGAGAGTATTAACATAATATTCTGATTTTGCTTTTTTATCTAGTTTTATGCATAGATTTCTCAACAGCCTAAAAGACTGCCAGTCTGGGCCCATTGTGTATGACTTCAGATAGCTCTGGACTGAACCAAGGGCAAGACCAATTTTTAATTCACAGTTTTTTAAAGGGAGCATGTTTATCTACAATACAATTGAAAACATTTGTGAAATGGTTCAGAGCCAACTCTGGGTCAGGTATAGTTGCAATACAATCAAAGTCACATTAATAAAGGTCACAAAAAAGGCCTGTTCATTGACATTTTTTTAATTCCTCTTGTTGATTAAAACAAGGTTTGGATTGAGACGTCTGTTTTTCCCTGACACATACAATAGGACAGTGGTCACTAATATCCAAAGCAAATACCCCACTCCCAGCATATTTCTATGGAGTATTTGTAAATATGAGGTCAATCAAAGTCGATTTCGTAGGGTCCTTTAAGTTTGGACGAGTGGGCTTTGTGATCAGCTGGGTCAAATTTAGATTAGTACAAAAATCATTTAAACAGTCAGCATCCTGCGTTCCCTATGCAAGATTAAAATCTCAAGTGATAAAAATGGCAATTAAATCAATGAGTTTGTTTAGTACACACTTCTTGGCGGAGGGTGGATGACAGATTCCTATAACTGTTATTTTTGAGTTTGAACCCAACTGAAGACTTAAAGCCAACAATTAAAATGGTTTAGGATTGGAGGTAGCCTTTAACAGAGACACAGGAAGAATATTCCTTGTGTAAATAGCAACACCACCACCTTTGCCTTTCCTATCCACCCTAAACACATTGTAACCATCCATAGAAACATCATCGCCCAGGGTTTTATCATTTAACCATGTCTCAAAATCAATAAAAATATCAGTGTCTGCCTGAGAGAACCAGATCTTGACATGATCTATTTTAGGTAACAAACTACAAATATTAAGATGTAAAAATGTCAAACTATTTCCGCATTTAAAATCATACTGAGTTTCAATACAAGTCAGATTACTTTGAGATTTCAGCACAGCATGAGACTCAAAGATTGGATTATACCTATTAGGGAAATAAAACAAAGTAGGAATAACAATTACATTTATCCAGTTAGCACCATTTGGCATGTCACCACTTTCAGATACAACATGTGGAACTCTCATAGAAACCAAAGAGGAGATGGTAAAAACTGACTTACATGTAATGCTAATATTGTCATCGCATCAATTTAGTTGACCAACAACCTATCCAATGTTTGATGACAACAGCCGGGAGCCATTTTCACCCAGGTGAATTCAGTCTTCCACAAAGTAGCCAGGCCTATTCCAGAAGGAGTCAAAATTGTCGACGTAGGACATGCCCAAGTCCTTGGTCAGACGCATTAACCACTGGTGAAGAGACCAAAGTGAGTGATATAGGGGAACCGGTTAATAATTACATTGGTAGAAGCTTTTATAGTTTACAGATTTTTACAGATGGCTCCAAGGACCCAGATAGTGGTCATACAGGAGCAGGCATTTACATTACACAAGTTGATGTGGAGTTATGCTGAAGACTAACAGATGAACTGTCAGTATACTCTGTTGAACTGTTGGCGATAGTAGTAGCTGCCCTCCAGGACATTTAACCTATCAGAATTGTAGTATGCTCAGATTCTGTATTGAATAGTTTGTCATCTGCTGCCTGTGACTGGAACGAATTGCAAAAATCGCTGAAGTTGGAGACTTTTATCTCCCTTACCAACTTTAAACATCTGCTATCTGAGCAGCTAACCAATCGCTGCAGCTGTACATAGTCCATCGGTAAATTGCCAACCCAATTTACCTACCTCATCCCCATACTGTTTTTATTTATTTACTTTTCTGCTCTTTTGCACACCAGTATCTCTACCTGCACATGACCATCTGATCATTTATCACTCCAGTGTTAATCTGCTAGATTGTAATTATTTGCCTACCTCCTCATTCCTTTTGCACACAATGTATATATACTTTTTTTTCTTTTTTCTACTGTGTTATTGACTTGTTTATTGTTTACTCCATGTGTAACTCTGTGTTGTTGTCTGTTCACACTGCTATGCTTTATCTTGGCCAGGTCTCAGTTGTAAATGAGAACTTGTTCTCAACTAGCCTACCTGGTTAAATAAAGGTGAAATAAAAAATAAAAAATAAATACATTTAATAGAAGTGAGCCATTATTGTTATTATGGAGAATCGAGAGACAAGGTGTAGTGAATTCGGGAGTGGGCCAAATGACCTTTAAAAAGATATACAATTTATATTCATGCTCCACTGTGTAGAAGTGAAATCAAATGTAAGATTAGAGCCATTATAATAGATGTATGGCAACAGAGGTAGGAATCAGAGCCCAAGGGCGGCATTTTTATGCCTTCCAAAGAAAGGTTGGTGGACTAAGATTCAAGGGTCAGATTAGGAAGGAAGTGGTAGTGTTTGCTCGGAAATTGTACATTGAATTTATTATACCCTTATATCTGGTTGGCAAGCATGCAAATGGTTTGTGTATGGTTGATGAAACAATAAAGCATGTGTTGATGTATTGTTGTAAGTACCGGTATGAGGAAGAGAGTGAAAGATAGATGTGTAGGGATTTGGTGGATGAGGAAGGGTTTGAAGTTCTTTTTTATTTTCTTTGTAGTACAGGATTAGATAGTAGGGTTTAGTTTATCTTAATGTTTCTTTATTAATTTAGTCTAAACTGTGATTGACTACACACTCCAGTACAGTAGGTGGCGGAATTCACATCTAACGTTTGTTTTCGGACCGCCATAATATTATAGAAGAAGAGTAAGTTTTTCGTAATTTCCGGTGTTAGCAAAAATATTGTTGTTGTTTTTTTTTTGCGCTGGTGGAACCACAGGCTGAGGTGAAAAGCCTGACTATGTCTTTATGTCAGTGACATAGAGGTGTTACACTAATAGGCATCTAACGATAAAGTAAACGGCAAGAAAGGTCAAAGGGGGTCGGCAGAGTCCCATTCGGTAGTGCAACTAACGGAATACATGTTAGTTAGCCATCCAGCTACAGTAACGTTGGCTAATAAGCAGAACATTAAGTATCTGTCAGAAGACTAATAGCTTGTTAGCTACGGACCCATCAACACCACCATCGTTTCAAATATATCGCCGTGTCTTCATTTTAGTACGATGGGAAACGCCGCTACAGCTAAGAAAGGCAACGAACAAGAGAGCGGTAAGTGATTATTGCTATCTTCCCTGAAAAGCTAGCTAACTAATGATGTTCGTTATTTCAAGAGCCAAGTTGATAAAGGATTGCAGGCTAACGTTAGGGGACGAACTGGCTTAGCTAACTAACGTAACAAACGTTAGTAACAGTGCGCTAACGTTAACGAGCTAACTAGCTAGCTACACTGACAGTTGGGTAGACGATGCGGTCTACCACTACCAGTGGTGCAACAGGGTGGGGGAGGGAGGGTATACTAATTCATTTGTGTTTGAGTAACGTTAGCTAGCTAAACATTTTGGAAAGTGTCAGACAGTAAATACCAATGTACATGTTTTATGTTGATATTCCCGAAGACACTGGCTGTCCAGTTACTGTAGTTAGCTAGCCAGCTACCTAATTTAGCAGCTACGTAAGTAAAATAGTTAACGTTACTATAACGTGGTAACTTGAACCGTTCGCTAACGTTTTTTATTTCAGAAAACCGCTGACATTAAAGTGGAACTGGCAGCGTTTTAACTACTTTGCAGGCAGATATGAAACAGACAATCGTCAGTTAATAATTTCAGTAAAAAATATAACTTTCCCAGTTTATAATACAAAACCAACTTTGAAATTTTAAAAATGTAAAACTCAACATTCCATGATGTAAGTTACTGCTACACTAAGGCATGAGTCTAGTGGCAGAATAAATGGATGCAATTCAATGCATGATTCATATTCACCTATACATTTTCAGGTTGTTAAAGTTTCAATGACTCATTAGCATGGACAAAGGTAACTAAGGCAAGGAATGTCAATTAATCAAACTAGAAAGGGAAGGGCAATGATCCCAAGTCAGTCATAACTAATATGCTAGTATGTTTTTATGTAGCAAGCTAAAAACAGAGCCTAATGTTAGCTAGCTATCTAGCTGGCTGCTAGCGGGGCGTAATGTCATTGGAGGAGTGGATGACTGACTGACTGACTTTTTTCCCCCTTGTATCGTTTTTCAGTAGCTACACAGCTAGAGATGCACGTAATCATGTTGTTAACTAGCAAGAAATGTGAATAACTTTGCTCGCTAGCTATACTGGACGACTGTTGTCCAGTTAGCATATCGCTCGTGTTCGCAAAGTCACTC
Source organism: Oncorhynchus kisutch (assembly GCF_002021735.2). Classification (NCBI taxonomy): domain Eukaryota; kingdom Metazoa; phylum Chordata; class Actinopteri; order Salmoniformes; family Salmonidae; genus Oncorhynchus; species Oncorhynchus kisutch. Next base: position 7,133,226 of record NC_034194.2, read on the forward strand.
TGGCAAGCTATGTACTCCGATTTCACAGCACTCTTGTCTGAAGGTGCCAGAGCGCAGAATAAGAGAGCCTACCTTGCCATGGTTGTTTGATCTATAGGACTGTAAAGTTCCCAAATATAAGAGGACTCCCAGGGCGTTGACGCATGTGACCGAATGCCTCAAATTCGGTCTTATGTAGCAACACTAGAAATTGTTATAAAAGTAGAGACTCGGAGCTAGAAAATGGTTTATCATACATTGCATGCTTTGAAAGTTGATTAACTTTTAACCCCACTTTTGAGAAAATGGCCCTTGAATGTTTTGGTACACCAACTGGAGAGCTCTTCTTTGTCTACACTAGTGGTTCCCAAACTTGTTATAGTCCCGTGCCACTTCAAACATTCACCCTCCAGTTGCTTACCCCCTCTAGCACCAGGGTCAGCGCACTCTCAAATTTAGTTTTGTGCCGTCATTGTAAGCCTGCCACACACACACTATACAATATATTTATTTAACATAAGAATGAGTGAGTTTTTATCACAACCCGGCTCTTGGGAAGTGACAAAGAGCTCTTGTAGGACCAGGGCACAAATAATAAGAATCAATAATGTTGCTCTTTATTTAGCCATCGTACATATAAAACTTTATTTGTTCATAAAAAAATTGTGAATAACTCACCACAGGTTAATAAGAAGGGTATGCTTGAAAGAATGCACATAACTCTGCTATGTTGTATTGGAGAGTCTCGGCCTTAAATAATTTCCCACACAGTCTGTGCCTGTATTTAGTTTTCATGCTAGTGAGGGCTGAGAATCCACTCTCACATAGGTATGTGGTTGCAAAGGGCATCAGTGTCTTAATAGCGCGATTTGCCAAGGCAAGAAACTCTGAACGCAGCCCTATTCTGATTAAATTCAATTTTCACAGAACCGCCTGTTGCAATTTCGATGAGGCTCTTTTGTTCAGATATCGTTAAGTGGACTGAATCCAGTTGTTTGTGTCGTCTATTTCGGGAAATTACCTGCGTAATTGCGCACCCAGCTCACTCAGGTGCTTCGCTATATCACATTTGACATTGTCCATAAGCGGTCATTTACACCAAGAAAATCATACAATGATGGAAAGACCTGTGTGTTGTCCTTGTTAATGCAGACAGAAAAGAGCTCCAACTTCTTAATCATAGCCTCAATTTTTTTCCTGCATATTTAATATAGATGTGACCCTGTAATCCTTCAAGATTCAAATTATTCAGGCGAAAAAAAACATCACCCAGATAGGTCAGTCATGTGAGAAACTTGTAATGACGCAAGCGGTCAGACAAGTGAAAATTATGGTCAGTAAAGAAAGCTTGTCTCTCAATTAAAAAAAACATGTCAATACTTTGCCCCTTGATAACCAGCGCACTTCTGTGTGTTGTAAATGCATTACATGGTCACTGCCCACATCATTGCATAGTGCAGAAAATACCTGAGAGTTCAGGGGCCTTGCTTTAAGTTAACTATTTTCACTGTAGTGTCCAAAACATATTTCAAGCTGTCAGGCACTCCCTTGGCAGCAAAGAGCCTCTCTGTGGATGCTGTAGTTGTACCCAAGTGGCATCGGGAGCAACTGCTTGCACGCGCATTACCACTCCACTATGTTTCCCTGTCATGGCTTTTGCATCATCAGTACATATACCAACGTGAGCAGCAGCTACATACAGACCTTTAGTGGAATTCCTGCGAGAGAGTAACGGGTAATGTGATTGGATTTGTTTCACTCGGCTACCTGTATTTGTCATTCTGTTATTTCGCTGAACACTAGATGGTGTAACTTTTATTTTTGGCAGTGAAACTACATTGCAAAATATAAATGGACTGTTAGAAAATGTGAAGGGAAAAAATGTAAAAAATAACTTTTGTATTTAAAAAAAAGAAAAAAGTAAAACATTTTTATTTGGCGTACCCCCAACGGCATTGGTCTAAACTCATACAGCATTGTTTACCCTCTCTTAAGCCTTACCCCCACCCATTTCTTTAAGGATTCACATTGTGAGGCGATGTGGTAAACAGGCTATAACAGGCTATATAAACAGGCTATATCATTTGTCACAGGATACAGAATGTGTAAACGGTAGAGATAGTACTTGCATAGTAGCAATATCAAAAACAAAAAGTGTCCAGATGATACAAATATTTTATAATTATTAGATGACACTTACCCGACACACTTGTCTAAATTGATGGGTCATGTGAAGGAAATGCAATTACCAAACCCCAGCCACATCGAGCTAAGTGGATGGGACACTATTGTCTAGACATGTACACATCTTAATGAAATACAATAGATGGCTGTAATCACTCCCAGAAACACCTGGCTAATTTGGTGGGTGATGTAATAATCTGGCCGAAGTGGGGTCTTGTTTAGACATGTAGATAGGTAGCTTGTTAAACAATGAACAGGCATAATCTCAACTCTTACTGCTACCAATACCAACATTGTCATAGCTGTAGTATGAATCTGCAGGTAGAAACTACGTTCAATGTTAGCTAGCTAAGATTAGGCTGTAACTAGCAATGCAAATAGATTTCTGATTTGAATAATATTACTACGCAGATCATACACGTAACGTAAGCTAGTGAGCCAGCAAGCTAACGTTCGCTTGCTAACTAGCAGTATGCGTTAACTTGCAATATCACGGCAGACTGGAACCATTTAACTCCGTTTTGTTTGTAGCTACATCTTGTTTGGCCAGCGTTTTGCAGAAAGTAGCCCATCACTTTTTCCAACTGATATATCGATAGCGCCTGCTAAATTCAGGGCATCAATGTTGTTAAGAAAAGTAGCAAAACTTTTGTAGTTCTCGATGTCTAACGTTATATCTTTAAAAAATGGCACGGTAGAAAGGAGTAGCAACACATACTGATCAGCTCACATAACAGACAGAAGCACACTACATGGCAGACCAATCCAAACTCATCTCCCGGCATGTCCAGCTCATCCATTTTCTCAGCCAATCATGGCTAGTGGAACAGGTTCCGGTCTTTTTCCGTGACTAAACTAAGGAGGCTCGTAATTAAACAAATGTATTCGTGTTTATGGATTGAGTACAAGTTTAAAGCACATGAAAGTTCACATGTTTCAGAAGACATGTTTACATTCAAATGCCTCCAGTGAAATGCGTCATATGCCTTGTTTCCTGAAACAAGTCACGTATTAGCATTAATCCATTCAGGTGTATTTTGTGGCTTTCGCAAATGCGTTCTCATGATCTGAAGTTGCGCTGTTGCAACTGCCTGTAAATACACAGTCCAGTTCAAAATGAATGATGACATGCCTGTGGCAATGGCTTGTTTGCAAAAATAACTACTACAGCTCTGATTGGCTATGGTGCACCGGTCTGCGTAGACTCCGGTCCTGGACGTGGCGGATGTTTAATTTACTGCATTGTCTATTAATTGTCCAAATCAATCATATCACCTCCACCTTACCTGCCACCCTAGACCCACTTCAATTTGCTTACTGCCCCAATACATCCACAGACAATGCAATCGCCTGCACACTGCCCTGTCCATCTGGACTAGAGGCATACCTATGTAAGAATGCTGTTCATTGATGATAGCTCAGCATTTAACACCATAGTACCTTCAAAGCTCATCAAGCTTGAGCCCCTGGGTCTGAACCCCACCCTGTGAAACTGGGTCCTGGACTTCCTGAGGGGTCGCCCCCAGGTGGTGAGGGTAGGAAACACCTCTTCGCTGATCCTCAACACTGGGGCCCCGCAAGGGTGTGTGCTCATCCCCCTACTATACTCCCTGTTCAACCATGACTGCATGGCCAACCACGCCTCCAACTCAATCATCAAGTTTGCAGATGACATAACAGTAGTAGGCTTGATTACCAACAACAATGAGACAAGGAGGTGAGGAGGAGGTGAGGCCTCTGGGAGTGTGGTGCCAGGAAAACAACCTCTCGTGCAACGTCAACAAAACTAAGGAGATGATCGTGGACTTCAGGAAACAGCAGTGGGACCGCAGTGGAGAAGGTGGAAAGCTTCTGTGTATACCAAGTTCCTTGGTGTACACATCACTGACAAACTGAAATGGTCCACCCACAAAGACAGTGTGGTGAAGAAGGAACCACAGCGCCTCTTCAATCTCAGGAGGCTGAAGAAATTTGGCTTAACACCTAAAACGCTCACAAACTTTTACAGATGCACAATTGAGAGCATCCTGTAAGGCTGTATCACAGACTGTTATGGCAACTGCACTGCCCACAAAGGTTCGTCAAAGCTGGGTCTAAGAGACTGAAAAACAGCTCCTATCTCAAGGTCATCAGACTGCTAAACAGCCATCATTAGCACATCAGAGGTGGCTGCATATAGACATCGATTAGGAATCACTGGCCACTTTTAGAAATGGATCACTAGCCACTTTAATAACGTTTCCGTATCTAGCATTACTCATCTGATATGTATAAACTGCACTCCACACTATTTTACTGTATCTTAGTCACTTTAATTGTGTGTACATTTTGCATCACCCATATCATATGTATATACTGTACTCTATACTATGCCACAGTATCTTAGTCCAATGCTGCTCTGACAGATGTATATAGTCTTAATCCATTCCTTATTTAGATGTACTTGTATTTTGGGTAAATGTTGTGAAACTGTTAGATATTACTGCACTGTCGGAGCTAGGAGCACAAGCATTTCGCTACACCCGCAATAACACCTGCTAAACACGTGTATTTGACCAATAAAATTGTGATTGTGCTTTTTTCGCAAATGCGCTTTTGTTAAATCTTCCCGTGTTTGGTGAAGTTGGCTGTCTTTGTTAGGAAGAAATAGTCTTCACACAGTTCGCAACGAGCCAGGCGGCCCAAACTGTCCTGACTCTGTTGCACAGAACTCAAGAGAAGTGACACAATTTCCCTAGTTAAAGAAATTAATGTTAGCAGGCAATATTAAGTAAATATGCAGGTTTAAAAATATATACTTGTGTATTTATTTTAAGAAAGGCATTGATGTTTATGGTTAGGTAATCATTGGTACTACAGTGCTTTTTTCGCTAATGCGCTTGTTAAATCACTGGTTTGGCGAAGTAGGCTATGATTCAATGATAAATTAACAGGCACCGCATCGATTATATGCAACGCAGGACTAGCTCGATAAACTAGTAATATCATCAACCATGTGTAGTTAACTAGTGGTGTATGTTAAGATTGTTTTCTATACGATATGTTTAATGCTAGCCAGCACCTTACCATGGCTCCTTGCTGCACTCGCATAACAGGTTGTCAGCCTGCCACGCAGTCTCCTCGTGGAGTGCAATGTAATCGGCCATGATCTGTGTCCAAAAATGCAGATTTACCGATTATTATGAAATTTGAAATCGTCCCTAATTAATCGGTCGATCTTTGCACAAACCTGCACAAAATCTGTGGAATTTGTTCAGTTTGTCTCGTGTTGAATCTTGTTATGTTCATACAAATATTTACACTTGTTAAGTTTGCTAAATATTAACGCAGTTGACAGTGAGCGGATATTTCTTTTTTTTGCTGAGTTTATTTAGAAACCCATTTATCGCATTTTCAACTCTAGGTCTACTGGTGGTTTTGTCACAAAAAATGTTGAGTAGATATGTCAAATATTTCCACTCTGGCACATGCATTCTAGCCAACAGCTCGCAGATACAGTGTGGGTATAGCCTCCTACATGAGATTTATTATGGACAAAAGAGCAAGATTATTTAGGTTTGTCAAACGGCAGCCAAGCACCAATCGTGTCACCAGAGTAAGTTCATCCCCGGGCGCTTTCACCACCTTGTGAAGTTCATAATATTGTTTTTTCATTTGTAGCCTAATAAACGTCATGCTTTCCCATGATGGCGTGACTTTAAAAAAAATCCAATATGTACTTTACTCTCATAAAAAGGTTAGATGGAAACCTGGTTAATGTCAATCCATTTTGAGGATGCTGGAATTTATTTTTTGGATTAATGTGCACATGCCTACAAGATACTTTTGAAGTATCCTAATCTGAATAAAACATTGACTTGTGTTCATGCCACATATAACAGGTAATACATTTAAAAAAGTTTTTAATTATACACATTTTGGCAATTTTGAAGCATTATGGTGTAGGTGCGCAAGGAATAGCCACTGATTGGAGAGGAGGCAGAGCATGTGTTAAGCTTTCCTGAATAACTGGACCTGCCGGGAGCATATGTGGCCACATTTATTATAGGACGACTTGTGAGAATGATGATCTGAAAGAGACGGCACATCTCAATATCAGAAGTAAAAATATAAAAAGTAATGCATTTGAAGTTAGCCTGAACATGATAAAGTTGGTTTGGTGTCTCTAGCTTGAAACGGTTCAAGAGTTACTGTTGGTGTTACAATTCTTAACTTTTTACAACTATTATTATATGTTAGGATAGCCTGAAAGGTTTTAAGTTGGTTTTGTAACTTAACTGACCAAGGAGCAGGGCTATTTTAAATAACTACCACTATATTACTGTGGTTCTACTTCAAACCATGTTCATTTATGCAAATGTAAAATTAAGTATAAGTGGTATCAAATCTGAATGCATTTTAAGTTGGGTCAGTCTGAACATCTCAACATTAGTTTAGCGTTGACAGCTTTATTGTGACTCGTTTCAGGAAACTAGGCATATGTTGCACGTCACTACTTCACAGGTGAGCCATTTGAACTTTTTTGGGCAGAAATGCCTTCTGGAACATATGAACTTACAAACTTGTATTCCATATGTAAATACGAATGCAATTGTTAAATTACGAGCCTAGTTGGTTGAGCCTTGGAAAACAACAGCAACCGTCCCGCTAGCCATGATTGGCTGAGATAATGAGTGGGCTGGACATGCCGAGAGATGAGTTCGGATTAGTCTGCCATGTTGCACGCTTCTGTCTATAATATGAGTTGGTCATGTGTAGGTAATCCTTTCTAATGCTTCTTTTACATTTTTTTATATATCACGTAGTATAACTGAATAAGTGTTGCTCTCCACTTTCTGGAAGACAGAGTTTTGAAATCAGTGGAATTAGTAGAGTATGATAGCTAAGGAGAGGGATACAATTCTGGCATTTGATTGCAACTATTCAGACTGAGTCGAAAAGAGAACCCAGAATGCTCTGGATTACATCTTCAAACTAAGGGCAACCATGGCATCCGTGACAGAGGGGGAGATTTGTCAGAAAATGTACCTCAATGAAGGGGTTGGATATGCCACTGTACTCCATTACCCATCTATCGTGCCGGGTCCACAGTGTCTTAACGTACCCATGATTGCAGGTCAGTGTGAACAAGCATAACAGTAGGGTTTGAATCTGCCCAAAAGCGTAGGAACTGCTCTGTTTTCTGTAAGTGCCGGTCACTGGTCAAGTAGCCTGTAAGACAAATTTTCAGCCGGAAACTTTTTCCACAGTCAAACTGTGTTCCTTCCTAGTGCAGCCTGAGTGCCATAGATAAAAACTGGGCACAGCTTCGTTACTGTCATGGCTTCACTATTACTTTACTGAAAACCATGTGTCTCTAGCCCAAATGGTTAAAAAGGTATGAATGTGCCCACATGGCGGTACGCGCAAATGTTCCAAAATGTAATTTGTGGGAAAGTGCCATTCTAAAATGCACATGCCATTGGTTTCATGGACGAAGATGGAAATATCTGTTAGAAATGTAGAAAGAGGGGAGATCTAAAGATGCAAAAAGCTATCATTGCTTGGTTATATGACTAGGATATTGCCTTTGACTGCATGACAATAAAATAAATTGATTTTGAAAACCAAGTTCCACACAAAAGCGTTATGACTGGGGGACAGTGCCAAAAGTGTGGAAAGCTGTCATCAAGGGAAAGGCTGGCTACTTTTGAAGAATCTCAAATATAAAATATATTTAGATTTTTAACACTTTTGGTTACTACATGATTTCATGTGTTTTATTTCTTAGTTTTGATGTCTTCACTATTATTCCACAATGTACAAGATAAACACTGGAATGATTCGGTATGCCCAAACTTTTGACTGGTACTGTATATATATTTTTTTACAGGTACCAGATGTATTATTTGTCCATTCTACATTGTAATCTAATAAAAATAAGGTTATCAAGTTGTAGTGATGGGCATGCAACAGACTATAAAACTCTGGAGAACCTTTATGCATTACCACTAGAGAGCAATATCACCTTTGTTAGAATAGCCTATATCATAGACCTAGATGTATTGTTTACATAATATTAAACGTTCTTGAACACAGTGCATTGTTTTGCGATGCAATGTTTGTGTACTTTTTTTAAACTCATTTTTAAAAAGCACGAGTGCTGTTAATGTCTAGTATGAAAGTGAAAATAGTTTAGACAGTGGTCTAGAGTTCTGAAGCGGCTTTCTTTTACAAGAACTGAAGTACACTTGAACAGGAAGCCCATACCATGTTAGTGTGTGGTTAGTCAAACATCGCAGTTTGCAATTCATCACAAACAGGAAGTGTATATCACTCTGTATGGCCTCCAGTTGAAAAACGGTTTGGCTACCTTTTAGCTGTAAGTTTGATCTAGTCGTTGGGAAGGGAAAAACGGCATTTAAATTCTAAATGGCCCAGGGAAAGGATCATTCCTTCCTAAAGCTGGACGACCTTGCCAGCCGATTCTTCAACAGGTATCGCAAAGGCAACCAAGAGCAAAAAGCCCAGGAGAGTGAGGGGCCTCATGTCTCAGAGTTCACCATCATTTGGGATAAGTTGAGTAAGTTACTGTGTGCTCTTCATGCTGTAGCTATCGAAATAGGCAGGTGTGACCAAGTGGGTCTAATTATTAGACGAGCTCAAACTTTTATTTGATAATTGCTGATGTCAACGTTGGCAAAACCCTAACCAGTAAATATTACGTTTCTAGTGAATACACCCCTGGTATCTTTATGGCTACATGGACACAGTAACACTTGACTTTTTGGTGCTTTTTCTAAATGAGTCTATACGCTTTAACTGAGCCTTGTGTTTCCTTCAAACTTGTCAGGGCTGATAATTAAACCAGAGTGAGACCAGACTGGTGCTTTAGGCTAAACTAAAGGGACACAGGGTCTGAAAAACCAAGAGATGAATCTTAAAACACACTAAAGTTTTAACAGAAGCAAATGGTATGAAACCAGGAGTGACCTACTGAAACTTGTTTTCATTGTTTTTTTTTCTTGTCATATGACAACCATGGAACTTGCTTGATTCCTCAATGTTACTAACTTTAGAAGCTTTCGGTTGATCTTCATCATGGATCTCAAATTGCATGGAGAGTTAGGCTAGTTCTTACACTGAGTCAGTCCTATAAAACACTACCTAGTGCTACGTGCCCTGGAATCCAGTGCCCAAAGTCATGAAGTTATTAGATAATGTATTGAATTCACCAGGAAGAAAACACCAGTAACTAGGTCTATGCAGCTATTTGTTCTTCTTAAAACCTCCTTTGTAACTTCGAAGATGCATCGTACACAAACTGCACTGTCATCAACAGCGTGTAATGTATATTGTAAATGCGCAGCAACATTGTTGCAGTCAGTCTCTGTTGCCTCGTCTGAATGAGATCTCTCTGTCCTGTCATTTTCTTTGTGCCACTTCTTGGCTGGGGAGGGTGGATGGTTTGTATTCTATTCTGATTTTTATTTGATTTTTTATTGCTTTTTCTCTTTCTAATGATCTGTCCTTAACAGTCCTATGTTACGTTCAATGTCAGTTAGAGGGGTCAGTGAGCTTTCGAACAGCTAGTGAGAGACGTAGTCTCCCTTACCAGTTAGGCCTACTATCATGTCAGATATGAGAGGCCCATGGAAATAGATGCCCCTATTATCGTGTAGTTACAGCAGTGAGCTACAACTCCTGCTACAGATAGACAGGAAGTTCTTCAGCGACCAATGACATGGCTTAGGCTGCATGCAGAAACCCTGTCAGCTCAACAGCTAGCTCAGTCTTAACGTTTTGACTTTTAGAGACATAATTGAGATTAGGCATATCTGTTATGTAGACATAGTTGGGCTCAAATCCAGTCAAGTTAGGGAATGAACTGAAGTTACATTCATGTATTGAGAGTTGATTTTGTGAAGATTGTGGACTTTCAATTCATGAATTAAATCCATGTTTATTTATTAAACTGAGATTCCCCCCAACTCGAGTGGTTTCAGGCTAATCCATTTGAGTTAGGCTATTTGAAATTGCACAGTCTTATGTTGTCTTCTCCAATGTACTTTTGTTGTTACATCTAACCCACTTAAGTATCTAGCATCTAGCTAATGTTCTTGTTTTTACATAAACATTTCTTCCCTCTTTCTCCTCTTCATCATTTCCATCCATGTGGGTGAATGTTCCTGAAAAACCCTTGGTGAACTAGAGACTTTTGGTATGCGCATTCTCTTCCATAAGCTGTCCTAAGTCACAGAGAGAGCAGACTGCCAATAGCCTAGATATCATTCAACAAATAGACTAGGACTACAACCTGGCTGCTGCTAAAACAGTAGAAAATGTGTGGCTTTTCTTCAATTAGTAACATCATGACTAACTCATGGATTTAGCCAATTACTTTGTCATTCCTCGGTGACTATGGACTGCTCATGTCTGCTGTGGTTTCCGCAAAGCACTTTCTATGCCTGCACTGTAGTTAGTTTGCTGTGGCTTTTAAAACTTTTGCTGAATTTTAATACATTTCCCCCCCCCCCTTGAATAGTGTTAACCCTCTGAAAGGAATGCACTGTTGTTACTCTTTGAATTGGCTATCTATAAAGCCTGTGAGTGCTCTTTGCATCTCTTCATTGTAAATTCCTAGCTAATAAAGATGTTTTAAGTACAGTACCTCTACCTGATACTTTACTTTGGCCTGACCTTACTAACGGTTTATGTAGTTAGTGTGATCCCCTGAACATGTTGACTGTTAGATAGCCAGCAACTCTGATCTAAGTAGAAATGCAATAGGTCTATAGACCTGTGTTTATTCTGTGCTAATTGTCTTCTTTCTTCACCTTTCAGTGAAAGAGTTCTTAGCCAAAGCCAAAGAAGATTTTTTACGAAAATGGGAGTGCCCACCACAGGTAAGAGATCAATAACAAAATACTTCTTTCCCATAGGTAACAAAATACTACACTGAACAAAAATATAAAACGCAATATGCAACAACTTCAAAGATTTTATGGAGTTACAGTTCATATAAGGAAGTCAGTCAATTTAAATAAATACATTAGGCCCTAGTCTGTGAATTTTTACATGACTGGGAATACAGATGTTCAGATGCCTTTAAAAAAAATAAAAAATAATTAGGGGCGTTATCATAAAACCAGTCAGTATCCGGTGTGACCTCCATTTGCATCATGCAGCGCGACACATCTCCTTCGCATAGAGTTGATATGGCTGTTGATTGTGGCCTGTGAAATGTTGTCCCACTCCGCTTCAATGGCTGTGTGAAGTTGCTGGATATTGGCAGGAACTGGAACACGTCGATCCAGAGCATCCCATAAGTTCTCAATGGGTAACATGTCTGGTGAGTATGCAGGCCATGGAAGAACTGGGACATTTTCAGCTTCCAGAAATTGTGTACAGATCAATATATCCACATAATTTCCCTCCCTCATGATTCCATCTATTTTGTGAAGTGCACCAGTCCCCCACAAAGCACCCCCACAACATGATGCTGCATCCCCCGTGCTTCCCGGTTGGGATGGTGTTCTTTGGCTTGTAAACCTCTCCCTTTTTCCTCCAAGCATAATGATGGTCATTATGGCCAAACAGTTCTATTTTTGTTTAATCAGAACAGAGAACATTTCTCCAAAAAGTATGATCTTTGTCAACATGTGCAGTTGCAAACCGTAGTCTGGCTTTTCTATGGCGGTTTTGAGCAGTGGCTTCTTCCTTGCTGAGCTGCCTTTCGTGTTATGTCAATATAGGACTCGTTTTACTGTGGATGTAGATACTTTTGTACCTGTTTCCTCCAGCATCTTCACAAGGTCCTTTTGCTGCTGTTCTGGGATTGATTTGCGCTTTTCGCACCAAAGTACATTCATCTCTAGGAGACAGAACGCGTCTTCTTCCTGAGCGGTATGACGACTGCGTGGTCCCATGGTGTTTATACTTGCGTATTATTGTTTGTACAGATGAATGTGGTACCTTCAGGTGTTTGGAAATTGCTCCCAAGGATGAACCAGACTTGTGGAGGTCTACAATTATTTTTCTGAGGTCTTGGCTGATTTCTTTTGATTTTCCCATGATATCAAGCAAAGATACACTGAGTTTGAAGGTATGCCTTGAAATACGTCCACAGCTACACCTCCAATTGACTCAAATTATGTCAATTAGCCTATCAGAAGCTTCTAAAGCCATGACATCATTTTCTGGAATTTTCCAAGCTAAGACACAGTCAACTTAGTGTATGTAAACGTCTGACCCACTGGATTTGTGATACAGTGAATTATAAGTGAAATAATCTTGTCTGTTAATAATTGTTGGAAAAATTACTTGTCGTGCACAAAGTAGATGTCCTAACCGACTTGCCAAAACTATAGTTTGTTAACAAGAAATTTGTGGAGTGGTTGAAAAACACATTTTAATGACTCCAACCTAAGTGTATATAAACTTCCGACTTCAACTGTATCTCTGGCAACTGTACAATGCAATGCACCCTGGACTAAAGAGGCAGACAAATAGGAAAAATGTGCTAGACCCTCCATTAAAAGACACATTTCTCAAGGTAGGAATATCGTAAAAATATGTTAAATGGCTCATTCGAGAGAAGAGATCCTCCAGAGTTATGACATCGGCCAGCATTCAAATCTGACATGTACGATAGACGTTTTCACAATCTAAAAGTCGTATTCTTAACTTACAATGCTGTGAGAGCGACTTACTTACGGTGCTACGTAATACCGGCTGTATTTCTGCCTGCTCGAACACCAATAACTCACAAACATAAAATGACCCAGAGAATCGACATTCAAAATGGCTGAACCTTAACTTTACTGGGGTTTAAAAATTCAAAAATCTCTGGCCCTTGTACTCAGCAGCACCACCTTGTTAAAAAAATCCTTGGAAGAACACTGAACATCACTTCCTAGAGTAGCTCAAACTGTGCATGCAATGTTCCAAAAACTCTTTCATGACACATGATGGCAACACGCTAAAAAGACACTTCCTGATCTTCAAATGTGCCACTGAGATGTCACAAAGTAAACGATGGGGTGACCACATCGATGGTTCCGTCTATTCTTTCTACAGTCTATGAGCAGCCTACAATGTGCCTTTTTAATTAAAGGCATATTACCCGTTCTTTGAGGAGATCGCATAGACAGTAAACGCTGCACAATTACCTTCATTAAAGTGTGCTGCCCTGTATTGAATTTCAACTTTAATGTCGGCTCACTGTTTGCTGTCACATTTTAAGGATGTGTTTTCCTCCTCAGAGCACAACTGGACTGGATGACTTTGACAGGCTGAAGACTCTGGGCACAGGCTCGTTCGGTAGAGTGATGTTGGTGAAACATAAAGGAACAGAACAGTTCTACGCCATGAAGATCCTGGACAAACAGAAAGTGGGTACCATGCATTAACATGCACTGGGTTGTGTTCATTAGGTTAGATAACGGAAAAAGAAAATGAGCGTTCCTTATTGGGTAAGTCCAGGTAGTCCTTCCCTGTTTCAGTTTGCTTTCTTCCGTTTAGTGCCTAATGAACATGACCCTGTTTTGTTTGTTGAACAATACCTAGGCCGGTTAAATCACCTAGCACACTAAAGTTGGCTGGTGTCAGAGAAAGCCTGGCTTTATCTAGCATGGGTTTACACTAGTTCAAAAGGAAATGGAAATACATCTTCTCAGGTGCTGTGAGGCTTGGTTAACCACAAAATACATCTTGTATTTTTTTGCCTGACATTTTTAAAGTGAAACTTAATGAGACACAGTATGATAGATCCTGTACCTTGTTATAGCACTGGTATATTTTTTTGGTTAACTTGATCTTACATCAAGGCACATGATGGTCAGAACTAAACGGTTTTCACTGTTTCAGTTCAAATTAATGTGTTTGTACCTTTTTAATGTGTTTGCTAGGCCCAGTGAGAGCAGGGGGAAAAAAGTTGAAAATCTGAATAAAAAATGTAAACCAGTCATTGAGGCAACAATATTTTGTTAGCTACAAAGTAACTGTTTTGCCTCTCCCTTTTTTCAGCTGCCTGCTTTGGGTCTGTTAACTTGAAGGATATTTTATGACATGTCAGTCCCATGCAGGTTTCAAACGGTGACTGTAGTATGGGTGTTCCCTTGATATTGTCACTTACATTATTATTTTGCTGTGTATCAAATGAATTTATGTGGAAAGGCAAACACTTTGTTCTCTTTATTCTCGTGTGTAGATTTATAAGCATCACACGTTCCCACTACTAGCATTCTGATAACAAATATGCTACATAGGTCCAGTTTATTTATTTTAGTTGACTGAGAACACATTCTCATTTACAGCAACGACCTGGGGAATAGTTACAGGGGAGAGGAGGGGGATGAATGAGCCAATTGTAAGTTGCACGTTCAATGCATGTAAAACAAAATAAAAAAAATTGACTAAAGTACTACAAACGTTGCCTATTGCCCAGGCACTCATTCCTTGATCTCCAAAGTTAGCCACCACCATAAATTCTTCTTTGGGATGTGGTCACATGTTCTTCATTAGTGGTACGCTCACATGCATTAGTTTTATCAGATGACTGGTGACTTTTCTCTGTACTATTGTGCTCCTCTCCTCATCGTTATGCCTCCTCTCTCATTGTTCTCACAGGTGGTGAAGCTGAAGCAGATAGAACACACGCTAAACGAAAAGAGAATACTGCAGGCGGTGTCCTTCCCCTTTCTCGTGAGACTAGAGTATTCCTTCAAGGTATGTCAGCAGCAGTAGGATGTCCTAAAATGTGCACCATACAATTGGTGAAAAAGATGAGCAGTGTTATCCTGGTACCCCAGTCATTTTCTGTGATTTTGCTACACAATGTTACTGTAAATATGGAGTCTCAAAGAAAACCTGCAGATACCCGGCCCTCCGTGGAATGATTTGGACTCGTGCTGTAGATTGTTCTAAAACCGTTATTTGGTTGACAGTAATAGCCTATGCATTATGTTGGTTCCTGTATTTTTTTGGGGTACTTTTTACCCCTTTTTCTCCCAAATTTCATGACATCCAATTCGTAGTTAGTCTTGTCCCATCGCTGCAACTCCTGTATGGGATAGGCGAAGGTCGAGAGCCATTCTTCCTCTGAAACATGACCCTGCCAAGCCGCACTGCTTCTTAACACACTGCTCGCTTAACCCGGATGCCAGCCGCACCAATGTGTCGGAGGAAACGCTGTACAACTGGCGACCAAGACAGCTCGCAGGCGCCTGGCCCTGCCACATGGAGTCGCTAGAGCACAATGTGACAAGGAAATCCTGGCCGGCCAAATCCTCTCCTAACCCGGACGATGCTGGGCCGATTGCTCCGCCTCATGGGTCTCCCAGTCTCCCTGTGACACAGAGTATGTTGATTCCTGCTGTAAAAGTATCTGCTTGTCCCTGTTTTCCTGTCGGCTGCTGTGTTAGCGAGCCTCTCTAACTCCCCACTGTGCGCCTGGAGGAGGGAGAGATGCATTCTGAGAAACACAAGCATATGACCGTTGTTCAAAATGCAATTGCGGGAAAATTACAGTTTTCAAAGCAACTGCTGTTACATTTAGAGAGGAGAGTCACAGCTTTCTGTGAGTATATTTTATTTCTCACCTCTTAATATTGAATTCATGGCACCACTTCACAACTGGAGTAAGTTGTTGTATGGTTTGGTTTTGATGTGGCTGCGGAGCGCACCATTTGCAGTGGATAGGCCTACATCAAGTAGCCTAAGCCTAGCGCTGGAATTTTTTTGTATGATAGATGAATCAATTAGCCTACATGGCTATATAGCAACAATATCATGTTTAGAGTTAGCAGTCTAGCTAAGTGTTTTGACTTCCCACTTCCTCAGGTGGTGAATAGTATAGCCTATAAGCCAATATTCACAAAGAGCCCAAATTAATCTGATAATAATGGATTCTATTTTAACCAGTTGCACAATCATGCTTTCCCTGGAAATGTTAGATGAAAGGGCTTACTTTTTAATCATAGGCTACCATCTCACCTGTCTTACTTGGCACTGGAAAATTATCTATAGCCCTGATGCGAATTTAAAGTAACTGTCTATTGAAATCAATACATATATTGTTGTGTTTATTGTTATCCAGCAAAATAGTTACATTGATCACAATATTACTTTTTGTCCATAACGCAACTCCCCCCAAAATAATTTCTCGTAAAAAAGTTGGTGACCTTTCAGAGGGGGGTTTACAGGTCCAAAAACAATCAAATAAATGCATACAAAGATAACCCTGACCCACCTCCCAAAAGAAAGGATTCCTCCCATCCCACCCAGCAACAGAGGTTGCTTATCTGCTGCAGTAACATCTTTCCTTTGTGAACGGCTGTGTTAATTATTTATAGAGATATCTAATTCCAATATCTATTGTAATTTATCGTTCTACTTGCAAATATGTTGGAATAGTCCTTGTAGATTTTGACAAAAAATATCGTATCAATTTCAACCCAAGGTAAGTGTGTGTGTTCTAACTTTATTTGAACCATAGGATAACTCCAACCTCTACATGGTGATGGAGTACGTTCCAGGAGGAGAAATGTTCTCGCATCTGAGACGCATCGGGAGGTTCAGGTGAATCGATAAAGTTTTGACACCATGTTCATAGCCTGTTATGTCTATATTACTTGAGATGCCAAATAATTGGCACAATCTATGAATTATAAGGTATTGTGCTCTGTTGTCTTTGGTTTCATTTTTTTTCACCTGTTTGTCATCACGTCAACTTACATTTTTCTTCTTCTGTCTTCAGTGAACATCACGCACGATTTTATGCAGCTCAGATAGTACTCACTTTTGAGTACCTCCACTCGCTAGACCTTATCTACAGAGACCTGAAGCCTGAAAACCTTCTCATTGATCACCAAGGGTACATCCAGGTACAGATGCAGCGATATCCAAACCAAAGCATATCCACATCTGTTGTCTTTGAACTCTCATCTAAGACTTCTGTCTTGAGATTGTGAGTAGCAAATAATGAGAGGTTAGACATCACATTACCGTTGACAGTCCATGCAAATTTGCCCTATGCAAATGTGGACTGCTATTATTACATGGTTCTAATGCCCTTGTTGGTCCGTTTCAGGTCACAGACTTTGGCTTTGCCAAAAGAGTAAAAGGCAGGACCTGGACATTGTGTGGAACTCCTGAGTACCTGGCTCCAGAGATCATCCTCAGCAAGGTGGGCCATCGTGTCCAATATAGCGTGCTGTACATAGCGTGTTTGACTGTTTGCAACCTACCTGTAGATATGAATTAGTTGTTTGCACAGTATGTGCAAAGAAAGTCGCTGAAGATTGTTTTCTCTGCTGTACTCTGCTAGGGCTACAACAAAGCTGTGGACTGGTGGGCACTGGGAGTCCTGATCTACGAGATGGCTGCCGGGTACCCTCCGTTCTTCGCTGATCAGCCAATCCAGATCTACGAGAAGATTGTGTCTGGCAAGGTATGCAGGAATTGATGTTATGTGTAGTCTGGACTGACATGTTACCGGACACCATGCGTTCTTGAATGTTATGCAAAACTATTGCATACGTATTAGTGTCCTATAAAACTTTCTTCACAGGGGTGATTTGCCTATATATTTTGCAGCGGCCCCTACTGTCAAAAATGACAGAGCTATTAGCCTATATGGTGTCCCTTGATGTTCTGGTTATTTGCCAACATTGCTGTGCGTGTTTCTATCGTCCCAGTGACTTTTATCCATATTTTAACAATAAGCTCCACAGTTAAAGCCCAACTCCTCTCCTGTGTTCCAGGTACGATTCCCCTCCCATTTTAGCTCAGACTTGAAAGACCTGCTGAGGAACCTGCTCCAGGTGGACCTGACGAAGCGCTACGGCAACCTGAAGAATGGGGTGAATGACATCAAGAACCACAAGTGGTTTGCCACAACGGACTGGATCACAATCTATGAGAGGAAGGTATGTCCCGATCGTTAGTTTTTTAAGTGTGAAATAACCACGGTTAGTTTGGAACAGTATAACAGGTAACACATTATGTATCCCCAGAAAGATTGACATTCCAGGTGTAATTAAATATGAGCTTTACCGTCATGAAAACACTGCCAGATATAACACATTTGCACTATAAAGGCCTTGCACGGCTTGTAGGCAAGGATGTTGGGAGTTCAGTGCTTTCCCCTCTAACCCTCATTACCAACATAGATTGATTGCCTTTGCCACATAAACAATGTGTAGCTGTTGTGATTGTATTGTGGTCTTTAGAGCCACTCACACTTTTCCTGTTGCCTTTCAGGTGGAAGCTCCCTTCATACCAAAGTGCAGAGGACCAGGAGACACAAGCAACTTTGACGACTACGAAGAGGAGGATGTCCGTGTGTCCGACACAGAAAAGTGTGCGAAGGAGTTTTCCGAATTCTAGCAAGGGGAGGCAGGCGTTCCATAAGGTCTCACATGTATTGGGATTTTTGCAGTCTGTTGAGGGTGGAGCTGAGACATGACGCATTCAAAACAATTGCCTAGTTCCTTCATTCCACAAGGTTGAATGAGGTCCTTCTTGCCATGATCCTCCTCGCGTGCAGTTAGCACTAAACGTATACACAGGCACATTATGCAGACACCCCTCGTGCTGCGACACAAAAATACTAGGTAGACCACGTTTTTTGTCTTTTGTTTCCTGTTTTGTTTTTAAAACATTTGTTGCTTTAAAGAATCCTTCCCTCCATTTTAAACTAAGTGATTATTTGCAAAGAAAGACAAAAACCAATGAAATGCCCATTTTACAGTGGCACAAAGAGTTACTGTCTATAGTAGGAGGTATTACAGATTTGAGTGATTTTTAAGTTGCTCCTAGTTCTAGTTCTTGCTAGTGACTCTTGCCAGTTCTTGTGTGTTAGGCCTACACGCCAGTGTTTATTTTAGGTTTAATTCAACTTTCTTGGCCCAGTCTATAATCCTAAACATTTTGCTGTCCTTAGGAAGTAGACTGTGTCTTTCTGCATAATATAAAGATACAGTATCTTTTTTACAAAGAAATGGATATCAGAAAAGGAAAATACTCAATACAATACTACAGTCACATGGACATGCAGTCCTTGATGAGGGGTACAGTAGTAGCAAAGCAAACCTAATTACAAAGCAAAAACCTGTGAAATGTTTCATTTAATCATTTGTAGCAATGTTTTACTTGTCAGGTCATGGGGCATTTTCATTTTTATTTTTTTAACCTCCGAGTAGGTATTGTATTCAAATTAAGATGAAGTGAGATGATATATTTTAAGGTACAACAACCCCAAGAGGGGTAGGAAACTTATGGGCTTTAACTACACTGAACAAAATTATAAATGAAACCATGCAACAATTTCAAAGATTTTACCAAGTTACAGTTCATATAAGGAAATCAGTCAATTGAAATAAATTCATTAGGCTCTAATCTATTGATTGCACATGACTGGGAATACAGATATGCATCTGTTGGTCACAGATACCATTAAAAAAAAAATGTGTGGATCCGAAAACCAGTCTGGTGTATCTGGTGTGACCACCATATGCCTCATGCAGTGCAACGGACGCATCTCCTTCGCATAGAGTTGATCAGGCTGTTGGTTGTGGCTTGTGGAATTTGTCCCACTCCTCTTCAATGGCTGTGCAAAGTTGATGGCTATTGGCAGGAACTGGAACATGCTCTCGTACACATCGATCCAGTGCATCCCAAACATGCTCAATGAGTGACATGTCTGGAGAGTATGCAGGCCATGGAAGAACTGGGATATTTCAAGCTTCCAGGAATTGTGTACAGATCCTTGCGACATGGGAGTCATGCATTATCATGCTGAAACATGAGGTGATGGCAGCGGATGAATGGCACTATAATGGATCTTGTCATGATATCTCTGCATTCAAATTGCCATCGATAAATGTAATTGTGTTTGTTGTTCGTAGCTTATGCCTTCCCATACATAACCCCACCGCCAGCAAACCACTCGCCCACAAGACACCATACACGCTGTCTGCCATCTGCCCGGTATAGTTGAAACCTGGATTTAGCTGTGAAGAGTGCACTTCTCCAGCGTGCCAGTGGCTATCTAAGGTGAGCATTTGACCACTGAAGTCGGTTACGACGCCGAACTGCAGTCAGGTCAAGACCCTGGTGAGGACGACGAGCATGCAGATGAGCTTCTCTAAAACGGTTTCTGACAGTTGGTGCAGAAAGTATTTGGGTGTGCAAACCCAGTTTCATCAACTGTCTTGGTGGTTGGTCTCAGACGATCCCGCATGTGAAGAAGCCGGATGTGGAGGTCCTGGGCTGGTGTGGTTAAACGTGGTCTGCGGGTGTGAGGCCGGTTGGACGCACTGCCAACTTCTATAAAACGACGTTGGAGGCAGCTTATGATAGGGAAATTATTATTCAAATTATTATTATTCAAATTCTCTAGCAACAACTGATGGACATTCCTGCAGACAGTATGCCAATTGCACTCTCCCTCAACCTGAGACATCTGTGGCATTGTGTTGTGTGACACGAGTAGCCTTTTATTGTCCCCCGCACAAGGTGCACTTTTGTAATGATCATGCTGTTTAATCGGCTTCTTGATATGCCACACCTGTCAGGTGGATGGATTATCTTGGCAAAGGAGAAATGCTCACTAAAAGGGATGTAAACAAATTTCTGCACAAAATTTGAAATACACTTTTTGTGCGTTTGGAAAACTTCTGGGAACTTTTATTTCAACACATAAAACATGTGACAAACACTTTACATGTTGCGTTTATCTTTTTGTTCAGTATAGAATTACTGTATACCATGGGTTCTCAAAGTGGGGAACTGCAGGGGGCCCGTAACCAGATTTTATACACATACAGTACCAGTCAAAAGTTTGTAGACACCTCATTCAAGAATTTTTCTTTATAATTACTATTTTCTACATCGTAGAATAACAGTGAAGACATCAACTATGGAATCATGTACAGTAGTAGCCCAAAAAAAAGTGTTAAACAAGTATATTTTATATTTGAGGTTCTTCAAAGTAGCCACCCTTTGCTTTGATGACAGCTTTGCACACTATTGGCATTCTCTCAACCAGCTTCATGAGGAATGTTTTTCAAACAGTCTTGAAGGAGTTCCTATATATGCTGGGCTGTTTTTCCTTCATTCTGCAGTCCAACTCATCCCAAACCATCTCAATTGTGTTGATGTCAGGTGATTGTGGAGGCCAGGTCATCTGATGCTGCACTCCATCACTCTCCTTCTTGGTCAAATAGGCCTTACACAGCCTGTAGGCGTGTTGGGTCATTGTCCTGTTGAAAAACAAATGATAGTCCCACTAAGCGCAAATCAGATGGGATGGCTTATCACTGCATAATGCTCTGGTAGCTATGCTGGTTAATTTTGCCTTGAATTATAAATAAAACCGTGTCATCAGCAAAGCACCATCACACCTCCTCCATGCTTCACGGAGGGAACCACACATGCGGAGATCATCCATTCAACATCTCTGTGTCTCACAAGAATTTTAACATTTGGACTCATCAGACCAAATGACAGATTTCCACCGGTCTAATGTTCATTGCTTGTGATTCTTGGCTCAAGCAAGTCTCTTCTTCCTATTGATATCCTTTAGTAGTGGTTTCTTTGCAGCAATTCGACCATGAACAGTGGATGTTGTGTTTACAGCCCAAATAAATGCTTCACAATTCAACAATCTGAGGTGCAGTTAACTCTAATGAATTTATCCTCTGCAGTAGAGTTAACTCTGGGTCTTCCTTTCCTGTGGCGGTCCTCATGAGCCAATTTAATCATTGCACTTGATAAAAATCAGTTTTTGAAATGTTCCGCATTGACTTCCTTTCATGTCTTACAGTAATGGACTGTTGTTTCTCTTTGCTTATTTGAGCTGTTCTTGTACTTTGTCTTTTACCAAATATGGCTATCTTCTGTATACCACCCCTACCTTATCACAACACAACTGATAGGATCAAACACATTAAGAAGGAAGGAAATTCCACAAATTAACTTTTAACAAGGCACACCTGTTAATGGAAATCCATTCCAGCTGACGACCTCATGAAGCTGGTCGAGAAAATGGCTAGATTGTGCAAAGCTGTCAAGGCAAAGGGTGACTACTTTGAATAATCTCAAATATAAAATATATTTTGATTGAACATTTCTTGGTTACATGATTCCATGTGTGTTATTTTATAGTTTGATGTCTTCACTATTATTTTACAATGTAGAAAATAGTAAAAATAAGAGAAATCCTGGAATGGGTAAGTGTGTCCAAACTTTTGACTGGTAGTGTGTGGATATATAGATATATATATATATATCCACACACACTGCATTTGAAAAGTATTCAAATCCCTTGACTTTTTCCACATTTTGTTACGTTACAGCCTTATTCTAAAATGTATTCAATTGTTTTTCCCTCATCAATCTACACACAATACCCCATGACAAAGCAAAAACAGGTTGACATTTGTGAAAATGTATTAAATGTAAAAAAAAACTATCACATTTACAGAATTATTCCGACCCTTTACTCAGTACTTTGTTGAATCACCTTTTGCAGCAATTAAATCCTTGAGTCGTCTTGGGTGTGACGCCACAAGCTTGGGACACCTGTATTTGGTGAGGGGTAGTGTTGCTGCACAGCTACTTTCAAGTCTCTCCAGAGAAGTTTGATCGGTTTCAAATCCAGGCTCAGCCTGGGCCACTCAAGGACATTCAGAAGCTTGTCCCAATGCCACTCCTGTGTTGTCCTGGCTGTGTGCTTAGGGTCGTAGTCCTGTTGGAAGGTGAACCTTCGCCCTAGTCTGAGGTCCTGAGTGCTCTGGAGCTAGTTTTCATCAAGGATCAATGTACTTTGCTCCTGACTAGTCTTTTCAGTCCCTGCCGCTGAAAAACATCCCCACAGCATGATGCTCCCACCTCTGCTTCACCGTAGGAATGGTGCCAGGTTTCCTCCAGACGTGATGCTTGGCATTCAGGCCAAGGAGTTCCATCTTGGTTTCATCAGACCAGAGAATCTTGCTTCTCATGGTCTGAATCCTTTAGGTGGATTTTGGCAAACTCCAAGCTGGCTGTCGTGAGGAGTGACTTCCGTCTGGCCACTCTACCATAAAGGACGGATTGGTTTAGTGCTGCAGAAATGGTTGCCCTTCTGGAAGGTTCTCACATCCCCACAGAGGATCTCTGGAGCTCAGAGTGACCTTCGGGATCTTGGTCACCTCCCTGACCAAGGCCCTTCTCCCCCGATTGCTCAGTTTGGCCTGGCTGCCAGCTCTAGCAAAATTCTTGGTGGTTCCAAACGTCTTCCATTTAAGAATTATGGAGGCCACTGTGTTCTTGGGGACCTTCAATTCTTTTGGTACCCTTCCCCAGATCTTTGCCTCGACACAATCCTGTCTCTGAGCTCTACAGACAATTCCTTCGACTTAATGGCTTGGTTTTTGCTCTAACATGCACTGTCAACTATGAGACCTTATATAAACAGGTGTGTGCCTTTCCAAATCATGTCCAATCAATTGAATTTACCTCAGGTGGACTCCAATCAAGTTGTAGAAACATCTGAAGGATGATCAATGGAAACAGGATGCACCTGTGCTCAATTTTGTGTCTCATAGCAAAGGGTCTGAATACTTACTTATGTTAATACATTTGCTAAAATTTCTTAACCTGTTTTTACGGGGTATTGTGTGTAGATTTATAATTCAAATTTGTATTTAATACATTTTAGAATAAGGCTGTAACGTAACAATGTGGAAAAAGTAGTCTGAATACTTTCCGAATGCACTGTACACACTACATATTTGAAAGTATGTGGACACCCCAAATTAGTTGCTGACAGGTGTTTTAAAATCGAGTCGTAGGATGCCACCTTTCTAAAAAGCCAGTTTGTAAAATGTCTGCATTGCTGGAGCTGCCCCGGTCAACTGTAAGTGGTAGGCCACACAAGCTCACAGAACGGGACCACCAAGTGCTGAAGCGTGTAAAAATGGTCTGTTCTCGGTTGCAACACTCACTACCTGGGTTTGGCAGATGCCAGGAGAACACTACCTGCCGAATGCATAGTGCCAACTGTAAAGTTTGGTGGAAGAGCAATAATGGTCTGGGGCTGTTTTTCATGGTTCTGGCTAGACCCCTTATTTCCAGTAGAGTGAAATGCTTAATGCTACAGCATCAATGACATTCTAGAAGATTCTGTTTGGGGAAGGCCCTTTCCTGTTTCTGCACGACAATGCCCCCGTGCACAAAGCAAGAGCCGTACAGAAATGGGTTGTCGAGATCAGTGTGGAAGAATTTGACTGACCTGCACAGAGCCCTGACCTCAACTCCATTGAACACCTTTGAGATTAATTGGAATGCTGACTGTGAGCCAGGCCTAATCGCCCAACATCAGTTCCCTACCTTACTACTGCAATGCTCTTGTGGCTGAATGGAAGCAAGTCTCCGCAGCAATGTTCCAACATTTAGTGGAAAGCCTTCCCAGAAAAGTGAAGGCTGTTGTAGCTTTAAAACTGCAACATTTTCTCTTTGCCTCATGGTGAAATGTGTAAAATTGCAGAATATTAGATTTAAAGCTGTGGCAAAATGTGTGGAATGGCAAGAAATTAGCCTAAACGGATCATTTTCTTTCCAATTGCAAGAGGCGGACCTTTTTTAAATATTAGTTCCCCGGGCTGAGACGGTTCGTCCACTGCAGACATCATTGAGCACGGTTACATGCACACAATAATCAGATTATTGTGAATAGTGAGGTTAATATAATAATTTGTTTATAACGTTTACGTACTTTGCAAGAACGATTTTGCTGTTGACATGGACACATCTGGACTTGGATAAATGCAGAAAATCGCCATTCACAAACGTTCTACCACACTGACCATGTTATTTTTGCAAAGACATTTTGATTCTGAGTACGGACATGTGTATGGTAAATTTGAATGTGAAAACTTTAAGATGCATACTTTCAGTTTTTCCGAACTCACTTCACACGTGCATAAGAGGGAATCTTACGCTACCCAGTACTTGCTCATGTCAGATCAAATACACCTCTGGAACGTCAATTAAGATTTTTAAATGTCCTAATTATTTGAAAGATTGCTCTGAAAGCCAGGTGTTTTATTCTGCGTGTGCTGACTTCGATTATGACCTTACACAGATAAGCAGAGTAGTGTTTATTTACAAGACTAATGCCATACTCTGCCTTCTGTCATAAGCATTTTAATTTCAAATTATTAGTGTGCATGTAAACATACGCCAAGTAAAACTCATTTTAGGCCATTTTTATCACACTCAAGTTGTTCTGATTTATGAGGTTGATTTAATTTGATGTCACAAAACGGGTCCCTGGACCCAAAAAGCTTGAGAATCCCTGCTCTATACAATAGGTTGTCTTTTTGGTAGAACATCCGAAAACTGCAGAAGCTTAGTTGTTTTGAATTAAAGGAAAAAATATTTTGGTATTTGTTTCATTAGTCCGTTAATACAGTCCCAATATGTTTTCCATGTAAGCAGAAATATAGCCGGTATGATGATGATGATGATCATATGATGCAAAATGCAGCAGTATTTCTGTATTTTGAAAGTGACTTATTTTGAAAACTTCATTGCTGACATGCAAAACATTTTGGGACTATATTAACAATGGAATTTTCCTTTAATACATGTTTTCCTTTAACTGTTCAAATGTAAATGTAGTTGCTTTAATTTTGTCAGATGTTACATAGCTGTGTCTGGGAAGCAGTGTTGGGTACATGGGCAGGTTCTGTCTCACCTTTTGTTTGAAATGATCATTTAGCAAAGCACTCAGAAGACATTGTGTAACTGCCATTTCAATTTATTTATTTTACTCCTGCATGTCTGTTTCCATTTGTTACCTCCCTCCATACAACAGTGTACTGTAGCGACTCCCTTGAATGGGTATTGAAGATGTTGTATTCTCACAAACTAAAACATGATTTCACATGCAATTTTTTTCCTTGAGTTTCAGCTCCTTTCATATGGCATTTTGTTCAGCTCATTTCAGAGGAACAATTGCTATTTTTTTTATATATACTTATTAGAGATACATTTATTATATATTTTTATGTTTAAACTTGCATAGTTCCCGGTATGTTTGATTTAAAAAAAAAATATATATATATATGGGTAAATAATATTTCATGAAATAGGCTACTTTGCAATCTTATGCCTTGTTAACATCCTGGGTTTTAAGCATGTGTCAATCCAATCTCAAGGCACTATTTCCTGAGCTACCTGACACTCCTTGCAGATGAAAATTGTTTCAATGTATAACTAATTTATAGTCGCACGCATACCAGTATAGGCCATAATATGAAAAATCACTGTATTTAGTTTTTTGGATATGTTGCACAATGTCATTTAGAAGGACACTTTTTCCCACCCATATTTACTTGTTTGCTAGAGAAGTATAACATAATTTGCTGTAACAGAGTTTATGGAACAAAAGATGTCACTGTATACATTTATTTCTTAAAATATTATATTTTGTATATAATTTGACTGAAGAGATGCTGTATGCAATAAATGCTGCAGTGACATTCATGGTTTTAATAAAGGCTGGATGTCATGTTTTTTGTTGTTGTTGAATATCACATTAACATTACTCTTATATGCTTGGAAATAACATTCATTATGTGAAATGTCTTTGTTTTTTTGGTTTCACCTTGAAGTTGTGCACAACTTTGAGATTATTTTCTTGTTTTAATATGAAACCAGATTTTATGCAAGTAATTCATGTTAAGGTTGTATAGATAATTCACAGGCTACCTGTTTTCTTCCAATCTTTCACCAAAAGTATGCTATAAGGAATTGTTCACTGATTTGACGTTTGAGGTGTATTTTCATGAAAATCCTGACATTTATGAACCTTTAATTTAAAAGTGTAAGGGTCATATGTGATTGTTACAAATTGTTAACAAAAATATAAACGCCACATGTAAAATGTTGGTCCCATGTTTCATGAATTGAAACAAAAGATATGTTACATATACACAAAGATTGTTTCTTTCATTTTGTGCACACATTTGTTTATATCCCTGTTAGTGAGCATTTCTCCTTTTCCAAAATAATCCATCCACCTGACAGGTGTGGCATATCAAGAAGCTGATTAAACCGCATTACACAAATGCACTTTGTGCTGGGGACAATAAAAGGCCACTAAAATGTGCAGTTTAGTCACGCAACACAATGCCACAGATGTAAAGTTTTGAGGGTGCCTGAAATTGGCATGCTGAATGAAGGAATGTCCACCAGAGCTATTACCAGAGAATTTAATGTTCATTGCTCTACCATAAGCCAATTTGAACATTTTAGAGAATTTGGCAGTATGTCCGACCGGCCTCACAACCATATGTAACCACGCTAACCCGGGACCTCCACATTCGGCTTCTTGACCTGTGGGATTGTCTGAGACCAGCTACCAGGACAGTTGATGAAATTGTGGGTTTGCACAACCAAAGAATTTCTGCACAAACTGCCGGAAACGGTCTCAGGAAAGCTCCTCTGGGTGCTCGTTGTCCTCATCAGGGTCTTGACCTGACTGCAGTTTGGCGTCGTTTTTTAAATGTAACCTTTATTTAACTAGGAAAGTCAGTTATGAACAAACTCTTATTTACAATGACGGCCTACCCCGTCCAAACCCTAACCGGGACGACGCTGGGCCATTTGTGCGCTGCCCTATAGGACTCCCAATCGTGACCGGCTGTGATACAGCCTGGAATCGAACCAGGGTCTGTAGTGATGCCTCTAGCACTGAGATGCAGTGCCTTCAGTGGGCAAAGGCTCACCTTCGATGGCCACTGGCATGCTGGAGAAGTGTGCTCTTCACTGATGAATCCTGGTTTCAACTGTACCAGGCAGATGGCAGACAGCGTGTATGGTGTCGTGTGGGCGAGCGGTTTGCTGATGTCAACGTTGTGAACAGAGTGCCCCATGGTGGGGTTATGTTATGGGCAGGCGTAAGTTAAGGATAATGAACACCATTGCATTTATTGACGACCCTTTGTAGTGCCTTTCATCCGCCGCCATCACCTCATGTTTCAGCATAATAATGCACAGCCCCATGTCACAAGGATCTGTACACAGTTCCTGGAAGCTAAATATGTCCTAGTTATTTTATGGTCTGCATACTCACCGGACATGTCAGCCATTAAGCATGTTTGGGATGCTCTGGGTCGACGTGTACGACAACGTGTTCCAGTTCCTGCCAATATCCAGCAACTTCGTACAGCCATTGAAGAGGAGTGGGACAACATTCCACAGGCCACAACCAACAGCCTGATCAACTCTATGTGAAGGAGATGTCTGTTGCACCTCATGAGGCAAATGGCGGTCACACCAGATACTGACTGGTTTTCTGATCCACACACCTACCTGTAGAAAAAAAACGGTGTCTGTTATCATCAAATCCATATCTGTATTCCCAGTCGTAAAATCCATCGATTAGGGTCTAATGAAATTTGTTTCAATTAACTTTTTTTAAGTTTTTGTTCAGTGTTTCTCAAAATAGAGGGAGACATCTTCCCCAATTAAATTTCCTTAGGTTTTTCTCTAGGGTCAGCAGTTGTCCAGGTTGTGACACTTGACATCACAGGTTGAGACATCTCTAACATTAAATCATTGTCCCTGTCCATTTTGTTTCTATGTTACAACCTGTGTTTACACTTTGCTACTTACAACCGTGTCATCCTTACATGATGACCGAACCGGCTCCATGTGTTCACCCATGACTGCGTGGCCAAGCACGCCTCCAACTCAATTGCAGACAACACAACAGTAGTAGGCTTGATTACCAACGATGTTGAGACAGCCTACAGGGAGGAGGTGAGGGCTCTGGGAGTGTGGTGCCTGGAAAACAACCTCTCACTCAACATCAACAAAACCTAGGGGATGATTGTGGACTAAAGGAAACAGTAGAGGGTGCACCCCCTACATACATGGACAGGAAAGCTGGAAAGCTTTAAGTTCCTTGGCATACACATCACTGACAAACTGAAATGGACCACCCACACAGACAGTGTTGTGAAGAAGACACAACAGAGCCTCTTCAACCTCAGGAGGTTAAAGAAATGTGGCTTGACACCTTAAACCCTCAATTTTTATTTTACAGATACACAAGTAAAAGCATCCTGTCGGGCTGTATCACCGCCTGATAAGGCGACTGCACTATAGTTTTGGCAAGTCGGTTAGGATATCTACTTGGTGCATGACACAAGTATTTTTTTCCAACAATTTTTTACAGACAGATTATTTCACTTTGTGGATTTCACCCACAAATCCAGTGGGTCAGAAGTTTACATACACTAAGTTGACTGTGCCTTTAAACAGCTTGGAAAATTCCAGAAGAGTATGTCTTTGGCTTTAGAAGCTTCTGATAGGCTAATTGACATAATTGGAGGTGAGCCTGTGGATGTATTTCGAAACCGGTACAAAAGTATCTATATCCACAGTAAAATGAGTCCTATATTGACATAACCTGAAAGGACTCTCAGCAAGGAAGAAGCCTCATCTCCAAAACCGCCATAAAAAAGCCAGACTACGGTTTGCAACTGCACATGGGGACAAAGATCGTACTATTTGGAGAAATGTCCTCTGGTCAGATAAAACAAAAATAGAACTGTTTGGCCATAATGCCAGGGCGACAGGTAGCCTAGTGGTTAGAGCATTGGACTTGTAACCGGAAGGTTAAAAATATGTCGTTCTGCTCCTGAACAAGGCAGTTAACCCACTGTTCCTTTGCCGTCATTGAAAATAAGAATTTGTTCTTAACTGACTTGCCTAGTTAAATAAAGGTTAAAAAAAATTATGACCATCGTTATGTTTGGAGGACGGACGTGAAGGATGGGGTTGGCAGCATCATGTTGTGGGGGTGCTTTGCTGCAGGAGGGACTGGTGCACTTCACAAAATAGATGGCATCATGAGAGAGGAAAATATGTGGATATATTGAAGCAACATCTCAAGACATCAGTCAGGAAGTTAAAGCTTGGTCGCAAATGGGTCTTCCAAATGGACAATGACCCCAAGCATACTTCCAAAGTTATGACAAAATGGCTTAAGGACAACAAAGTCAAGGTATTGGAGTGGTCATCACAAAGCCCTAACCTCAATCTCATAGAACATTGTGCTTGTGGAAGGCTACCCGAAACATTTGACCCAAGTTAAACAATTTAAAGGCAATGCTACCAAATACTAATTGAGTGTATGTAAACTTCTGACCCACTGGGAATGTGATGAAAGAAATAAAATGTGAAATAAATCATTCTCTCTACTATTATTCTGACATTTCACATTCTTAAAATAAAGTAGTGATCCGAACTGACCTAAGACAGCAAATTTTTACTAGGATTAAATGTCAGCAATATATTTGGCTAATTTGTATGTAAACTTCCGACTTCAACTGCCTCACCCAATGTGGGATGGATCTGCTATTTTCTATACTTTAGAACCGGAATCCCCAGCAGAAGCTAGCCAGCTAATTAGCTAGTTGTCAGTTAGCCACTGCTAGTGGTCATCAGCTAGCCTTAGCCCAGTCAACTCCTGCCAGTCTGCACAGTGCGATTCAACCCAGAGTATACGGACTGCTTTTTCTTCACATCTCCAGACTCCTACTGCAAGCTCTGAACCTTTTCACCTGGATCATCGCAGCTTGCTAGCTGCTATCCGAGTGGCTACTCCTTGCCAACATCTCTGTCCTGAAACAAGCACCAGTTCGCCTGAAACTAGCCTCATGCTAGGTTTATCTCCCGGCTCGCTGAAGAGGTCCATCAGACAATTTCTTGGGCTGCAATACCTATTTTGCCAATTGGCCTGGACCCTTTTACTGCCTACACGGAGCCCTGCCGATCCATCATGACTGGTCTGCCGACATAACCGTCCGAGGGGGCTACAACACTCTTCCATCGCGACGTCCCCCTAAGGCCCTTCTGCTAGCCTGCTATCCCCAGCCCGCTAGCTGTCTGATTCACCGTGTCTCCAGCTCGCCTAGCTACTCACTGGTCCCTATGATCACTTGGATTCGCATGCCTCTCCGTAATGTCAATATGCCTTGTCCATTGCTGTTTTGGTTAGTGATTGTCGTATTTCACTGTAGAGCCTCCAGCCGGGCTCAATATGCCTTAGCTAGCCCTTTTGTTCCACCTCCAACACATGCGGTGACCTCACCTGGTTTAAATGGTGTCTCTAGAGACATAACCTCTATCATTGTCACTCAATGCCTAGGTTTACCGCCACTGTTTTCACATCCTACCATACCCTTGCCTGTACATTATGCCTTGAATCTGTTTTTCCGCGCCCAGAAACCTGCTCCTTTTACTCTCTGTTCCGAACGCACTAGACGGCCAGTTCTTATAGCATTTAGCCATAAGCTTATCCTACACCTCTGGTGTTGTAGAGATGAATCCAGGCCCTGCAGTACCGAGCTCCACTCCCATTCCGCAGGAGCTCTCATTTGTTGACTTCTGTAACCGTAAAAGCCTTGGTTTCATGAAGCCTCCTCCCTAAGTTTGTTTTATTCACTGCTTTAGCACACTCTGCCAACCCGGATGTCCTAGCCATGTCTAACTCCCGGCTTAGGAAGGCCACCAAACATTTGGACATTTCCATCCCTAAAATAACATTTTCAGACAAGATAGAACTGCCAAAGGGGGCGGAGTTGCAATCTACTGCAGAGATAGCCTGCAGAGTTCTGTCATACTATCCAGGTCTGTGCGCAAACAATTCGAGCTTCTACTTTTAAAAATCCACCTTTCCAAAAACAAGTCTCTCACCATTGCCGCTTGTTATAGACAACTTTCAGCACCCAGTTGTGCCCTGGACACCATTTGTGAATTGATTGCCCCCCATCTGTCTTCAGAGCTCGTACTGTTAGGCGACCTAAACTGGGACATGCTTAACACCCCGGCCATCCTACAATCTAAGCTAGATGCCCTCAATCTCACACAAATTATTAATGAACCTACCAGGTACAACCCCAAATCCGTAAACACGGGTACTCTCGTAAATATCATCCTGACCAACCTGCCCTCTAAATACACCTCTGCTGTCTTCAACCAGGATCTCAGCGATCACTGTCTCGTTGCCTGCGTCCGTAATGGGTTCGCGGTCAAACGACTACCCCTCATCACTGTCAAACGCTCCCTAAAACACTTCAGCGAGCAGGCCTTTCTAACCAACCTGGCCCGGGTATCCTGGAAGGATATTGTCCTCATTCTGTCAGTAGAGGATGCCTGGTTATTCTTTAAAAGTACTTTCCTCACCATCTTAAATAAGCATGCCCCATTCAAAAAATGTAGAACCAGGAACAGATATAGCCCTTGGTTCACTCCAGACCTGACTGTCCTTGACCAAAACAAAAACATCCTGCATTAGCATAGAATATCCCCCGCGATATGCAACTTTTCAGTGAAGTTAGGAACCAACATACACAGGCAGTTAGGAAAGAAAAAGCTAGCTTTTTCAAGCAGAAATTTGGAGAATAAGAGCACCTCCTCCCAGCTGCCCACTGCACTGAGGCTAGGAAACATTGTCACCACCGATAAATCCACGATATTTGAGAATTTCAATAAGCCTTTTTCTACGGCTGGCCATGCTTTCCACCTGGCTACCCCTACCCCGGTCAACAGCCCTGTACCCCACACAGCAACTTGCCCAAGCCTCTCCCGTTTCTCCTTCACCCAAATCCAGACAGCTGATGTTCTGAAAGAGTTGCAAAATCTGGACCCCTACAAATCAGCTGGCCTAGACAATCGGGACCCCCTCTTTCTAAAATGATTGTCCACAATTGTTGAAACCCCTAGTACTAGCCTGTTCAGCCTCTCTTTCATATTGTCTTAGAACGTCAAAGATTAGAAAGCTGCCGCGGTCATCCGGACCCAAACCGTCACAGACCTATATCTATCCTACCCTGTCTTTCTTAGGTCTTCGAAAGCCAACTTAACAAACAGATCACCGACCATTTTGAGTCCCACCAAACCTTCTCCGCTATGCAATCTGGTTTCCGAGCTGGTCATGGGTGCACCTCAGCCACGCTCAAGGTCCTAAACGATATCATAACCGCCATCGATAAAAGACAATACTGTGCAGCCGTATTCAGCGACCTGGCCAAGCCTTTCGACTCTGTCAATCACCGCATTCTTATCGGCAGACTCAACAGCCTTGGTTTCTCAAATGATTGCCTTGCCTGGTTCACCAACTATTTCTCAGACAGAGTTCAGTGTGTCAAATCTGAGAGCCTGTTGTCCGGACCTCTGGCAGTCTCTATGGTTGTGCCACAGGGTTCAATTCTCAGACCGACTCTTTTCTCTGTATACATCAATGATGTCGCTCTTGCTGCTGGTGATTCTCTGATACACCTCTACGCAGATGACACCATTCTGTATTCTTCTGGTCCTTCTTTGGACACTGTGTTAACTAACCTCCAGACGAGCTTCAATGCCAAACAACTCTCCTTCTGTGGCCTTCAACTGCTCTTAAATGCAAGTAAAACTAAATGCATGCTCTTCAACCGATCGCTGCCAGCCCGTCCGGCATCACTACTCTGGACGGTTCTGACTTAGAATATGTGGACAACTACAAATACCTAGGTGTTTGGTTAGACTGTTAACTCTCCTTCCAGACTCACATTAAGCATCTCCAATCCAAAATTAAATCTAGAATCGGCTTCCTATTTCGCAACAAATTATCCTTCACTCATGCTGCCAAACATACCCTCGGAATACTGACTATCCTACCGATCCTTGACTTCGGCAATGTCATTTACAAAATAGCCTCCAACACTCTACTCAGCAAATTGGATGCAGTCTATCACAGTGCCATCCATTTTGTCACCAAAGCCCTGTATACAACCCACCACTGCGACCTGAATGCTCTCGTTGGTTGGCCCTCGCTTCATATTTGTCCCCAAACCCACTGGCTCCAGGTCATCTATAAGTCTTTGCTAGGTAAAGCCCAGCCTTATTTTAGCTCACTGGTCACCATAGCAGCACCCACCCATAGCACGCACTCCAGAAGGTATATTTCACTGGTCACCCCAAAGCCAATTCCTCTTTAGTCGCCTTTCCTTCCAGTTCTCTGCTGCCAATGACTGGAACAAATTGCCAAATTCACTGAAGCTGGAGACTCATATCTCCCTCACTGACTTTAAGCATCAGCTGTCAGAGCAGCTCACAGATCATTGCACCTGTACATAGCCCATCTGTTAATAGCCCATCCAACTACCTCATCCCCATATTGTTATTTATTTTTTTGCTCCCTTGCACCCCAGTATCTCTACTTGCTCAATCTTCTGCACATCTATCACTCCAGTGTTTAATTGCTAAATTGTAATTACTTCGCCACTGTGGCCTATTTATTGCCTTACCTCCCTAATCTTACCTTAATTGCACACACTGTATATAGATTTGTTCAATTGCGTTATTGACTACATTTGTTAATTCCATGTGTAACTCTGTGTTGTTGTATGTGTTGAACTGCTTTGCTTTATCTTGGTCAGGTCGCAGTTGTAAATGAGAACTTGTTCTCAACTGGCTTACCTGGTTAAATAAAGGTGAAATAAAATAAAAATTGTCTAAATTCATTCCTACTTAGATTTGTGTGTATTGGGTATATGTTGTGTAATTTGTTAGATATTACTGAAGCACAAGCATTTCGCTACACCCGCAATAACATCTGCTAATCACGTGTGTGTGTGACCAATTAAAATTGAATTTGATTTGTCATTGTGCACATGTTGATTTTGTCTATCCCGACCAGATTTTGTCAATCACCCACTTGGGTATATGCTCGTAAAAACCAACGGGTGGAGGTGAACCAAGTTCTATTTTAGTCCCTGGCTGCCCGTGAGCAGTTTGGATGAAATTATTGAATAACATGTATGTGTACATTTATTTTGCAACGCTCGCCAACGCAACATGACTGGTTTGGTCATTTTAGGTCTATTTTGGTCTATTTTAGATGCTTGGCGTGCTGCAAGTCCCACCTCTCCCATGTACTAGTTGTTTTTTTTACCAAAGATTGTGTTTGTGCCTATGTTTGTGTTGCTTCACAGTCCCCGCTCTTCAATAAGGTATATTTTGTATCTGTTTTTTAAATCTAATTTTTCTACTTGCATGAGTTACTTGATGTGGAATAGAGTTCCATGTTTTCATGGATCTATGTAGTACTGTGCACCTCCCATAGTCTGTTTGGGGTATGCATGGGTGTCCAAGCTGTGTGTCAGTAGTTCAAACAGAGAGCTCGTGCATTCAACATGTCAATACCTCTCTCAAATACAAGTAGTGATGATGTCAATCTCTCCTCCACTTTGAACCAGGAGGGATTGACATGCATATTATTAATGTAAGCTCTCTGTGTACATCCAAGGGCTAGCCGTGCTGCCCTGTTCTGGGCCAATTGCAATTTTCCTAAGTCCCTCTTTGTGGCACCTGACCACACGACTGAATAGTAGTCCAGGTGTGACAAAACTAGGGCCTGTAGGACCTGCCTTGTTGATAGTGCTGTTAAGAAGGTAGAGAAGCACTTTATTATGGACAGAATTGCCCCCATCCTAGCTACTGTTGTATCTATATGTTTTGACGATGACCATTTACAATCCAGAGTTAGTCTCCTCAACTTGCTCAATTGCCAAATTATTAGATTTAGTTGAGGTTTAGTGAATGATTTGTCCCAAATACAATGCTTTTAGTTTTTTTTATATTTAGGACTAACTTATTCCTTGCCACCCATTCTGAATCTAACTGCAGCTCTGTGTTAAGTGTTGCAGTCATTTCAGTTGTTGTGGTAGCTGACCTGTATAGTGTTGAGTCATCCGCATACATAGACACACAGACTTTACTCAAAGCCAGTGGCATGTCGTTAGTAAAGATGGAAAAAAGTGCCCTGGGGAATTCCTGATTCTGCCTGGATTTTGTTGTAAAGGCTTCCACCCTCTGTGTTCTGTCAGACAGGTAACTCTTTATCCACAATATAGCAAGGGGTGTAAAGCCATAAGACATACGTTTTTCCAGCAACAGACTATCACCGGTAATGTCAAAAGACGCACTGAAACAGCCCCCACAATCTTTTTATCATTATTTTCTCTCAACCAATCATCAGTTATTTGTGTGCTGTGCTTGTTGAATGTCCTTCCCTATAAGCATGCTGAAACTCTGTAGTCAATTTCTTTGCTGTAAAAAAGCATTGTATCTGGTCAAACACCATATTTTTTTTAAAGTTTACAAAGGGTTGGTAAAAGGCTGATTGGCGGCTATTTGAGCCAGTAAAGGGGACTTTACTATCCTTAGGTAGGGGAATAACTTTTGCTTCCTTTTGCACACACTTTCTAGTAGGCGTGAAATACAATATTATTTGTCAACAACATAGGAATCGCTATGAAACTTATTTGGATGACCTCTTATACACTATATTAGGTCCAGCCTTTGGTTTTCATAGATATGGCTACTATATTGTGAACACTGCATCCAATGGATTTGGATACTGCTTTCAAACATTTCTGCAGCATTAAAGATGTGATCAATACATGTTGCTGTTTGTAGCTACCCTGGTAGTTTGAAGCCTTCTCTTGAGTGGGCAGCCTGATGAAAGTCAATATTTCAGTCAATATTTAAAATCACCCAGAAATACTAATAATATACCTCTATTGATATCACATCCACTATCAAACATGTTAGCCAGATACTGACTGTTAGCACTCGTGGTCTATAGTTCCCACTATAATGGACTTTAGGTGAGGCAGATGAACATGTAACCATATTACTTCAACAGTATTTAACATGAGATATTCTCTAATCTTTACAGGAATGTGGTTCTGAATATGAACAGCAACACCTCCACCATTGGCATTTCTGTATATCTTATAACCATGTATTGCTATCACTGTACCATCAAAGGTATTATCTAAGTGCGTTTCAGAGATTGTCAGAATATGAATGTCATCCGTTGTAACGGTTCTCTTGCGGTGAAGGAGAGGAGGACCAAAATGCAGCGTGGTTACTATTCATGGTTCTTTAATAAAGCAACTACACATGAACAAACTAACAAAACAAGAACCGTGAAAACCCAAAACAGCCCTATCTGGTGCAAACACAGAGACAGGAACAATCACCCACAAAACCCAACACCAAACAGGCTACCAAAATATGGTTCCCAATCAGAGACAATGACTAACACCTACCTCTGATTGAGAACCATATCAGGCCAAACACAGAAACAGACAAACTAGACACAACATAGAATGCCCACTCAGATCACACCCTGACCAAACAAAACATAGAAACATACAAAGCAAACTATGGTCAGGGTGTGACAAACGTGGGCTATTTTTAACACTTTTCTGGGGATGTTGATTGTTTTTCTTGCTTCACTGGGAAGCTAAGCAAGGGTAGACATGCTTGGGTTATTTATGTTAGTGTAGGGTTGGCTGCACACAGTGGACTTCCTGCTAGGGTACACCATCTTAGTGCCAACAGTAAAACTCTGGTTCATAGGCATATGATTACTGCACACAATAGCTGTAGGATCAGCAGTCATCCAGGGCAGTAAGGGGGACATCAATTAGCTTACCTACATTGTGTCTTCTGTCGTGAAGTGACTATCATTAATGTGATGACTGCTATAATTACCTATGTTTATTACTCAATTAAATTATTAATGTCACAATTAACTCATTAGGAACTTGGGGCACCACGGGAACAGTTGTTTACTAAATATCTCTTGCATCAATAACAGTCAATTATTAATTATTACCTCATCAGTCTCGTTCTGAATATTGCATAATCCTTGGATATCTGCACGAACCCTAACCTAAGTGATTAATTAGCAATACACAAATTGGCTTAATTGTTTCTTTACTAACTAACTAAATCATCACATAGAATACGTAAACACATACAGCATAGGTTATTGATTACATACAATGAAAACAGGTCCCTAGTGGACTAACAAAAGCATGACCATTTGGTTACACAATGGAAACAGGAGTGGTATGTAAAGAGAGGGAGAGACAGTCAAATTCTCGTACATACATTTGGAAGCTACGCTCACGGGAATATGAATACTTTGCACATAAACGACCGCTCATTCGGAAAAGAAATGGAACATATTTACGCATAGATGTCTTTGTCGTCTCCCTGTTGAACTCGACACCCCCAGGGGTATGCGGAATACCGTTGGGGGTACGCCAAATAAAAATGTGATTCACATTTTATATATATATTATATTATTATATTATTATTATATTATATATTATATATATTTTATAAACGTCATTAGATTGCGCTGGAGAGAACCTGTCAGGCTCAGAGGTTTGTATTTCCATGCAGAAGATGGCAGGGACACAGTGGTAAGTAAGGCTGCATTCAATATGTGTTCCTCCTGCATTTATGATTTTCAACTGAAACACTTTTCCATTCATCAGAAGAGTTAGATAATTGTGTGTCTCTTTCTGCAGGGTTGGTGACTGAGGTGCTGGCCCCTGGCTTCTCCACCTGCACCCGCTCAGACATGGTGTGGCAGAGGGTGTGCTGAAAGCTATTGGAAAATGTCCCGGAGTGCTGGCTGGAGAATGTGCTCACTGTGCTAGTGCAGGCTGTCAACAGGGAAGGAGAGATGGCTAGAGGTTATTTTTTAAATTTATTTAACCTTTATTTAACCAGGTAGGCCAGTTGAGAACAAGTTCTCATTTACAACTGCGACCCAGCCAAGATAAAGCAAAGCAGTGCGACAAAGAAAGCAACACAGAGTTACAGATGGGATAAACAAACGTACAGTCAATAACACAATAGAAAATCTGTATACAGTTTGTGCAAACTAAGTAAGGAGGTAAGGCAATAAATAGGCAATAGTGGCGAAGTGATTACAATTTAGCAATTAACACTGGAGTGATAGTAGAAATACTGGTGTGCAGAAGAGCAGAAAAAACAAATATGGAGATAAGGGAGGTAGTAGGTTGGATGGGCTATTTACAGATGGCTGTGTACAGCTGCAGCGATCTGTAAGCTGCTCTGACAGCCGATGCTTGAAGTTAGTGAGGGAGATATACTGTAAGTCTCCAACTTCAGTGATTTTTGCAATTCGTTCCAGTCATTGGCAGCAGAGAGCAGGAAGGAAAGGTGGCCAAAGTAGGTGTTGGCCTTGGGGATGAACAGTGAAATATACCTGCTGGAGCAGTGCTACGGGTAGGTGTTGCTGTGGTGACCAGTGAGCTGAGATAAGGCAGAGCTTTACCTAGCAAAGACTTATAGATGACCTGGAACCTGTAGGTTTGGCGGCGAATATGTAGCGAGGACCAGCCAACGAGAGCTTTCAGGTCGCAATGGTGGGTAGTATATGGGGCTTTGGTGACAAAACAGATGGCATTGTGATAGACTGCATCCAATTTGCTGAGTAGAGTGTTGGAGGCTATTTTGTAAATGACATCGCCGAGGTCAAGGATCGGTAGGATAGTCAGTTTTACGAAGGTGTGTTTAGCAGCATGCGTGAAGGAGACTTTGTTGCAAAATAGGAAGTCAATTCTAGATGTCATTTTGGATTGGAGATGCTTAATTTGAGTCTGGAAGGAGAGTTTACAGTCTAGCCAGACACCTACGTATTATAGTTGTCGACATATTCTAATTCAGAACCGTCCAGAGTTAGTGATGCTAGGCGGGCGGGTGCGGGCAGCGATCGGTTGAAGAGCCTGCATTTAGTTTTACTAGCGTTTAAGAGCAGTTTAAATGGTGTCAAACTGTCTGCGTCTTTGTTTCATATCTTTCCCTCGTAATGTACGTGTTATTTTTCCTTTAGGCCTGACAGAGGTCCAGGATCATGGGGAACCTGGTGTTGAAGGAGAAAAACGCCCAGTTTGTCATCCCCCATAAACTGCTGCTGCTCCAATACAAGTATGGGATGAACTGTGAACTGATGGTGAACTGATGTTGAACTGGGGAATCAGTCATTCAATCTGTGCTATGCGTCTATTCAATCTAACATTGTTGGAATTGAAAAAGGCTCTGTCATAGCTCTGTTACATACAGTTGAAGTTGGATGTTTAAATACACAATTCCCGAGTTTAAATACAGCTAAATACATTTAAACTCAGTTCTTCACAATTCCTGAGATTTAATCCCAGTAAAAACTCCCTGTTTTAGGTCAGTTAGGATCACCACTTTATTTTAAGAATGTGAAATGTCAGAATAATAGTAGAGAGAATGATTTATTTCAGCTTTTATTTCTTTCATTATATTCCCAGTGTTTACATAAACTCAATTAGTATTTGGTAGCATTGCCTTTCAATTGTTTAACTTGGGTCAAACATTTTCAGTAGCCTTCCACAAGCTTCCCACAATAAGTTGGGTGAATGTTGGCCCATTCCTCCTGACAGAGCTGGTGTAACTGACTCAGGTTTGTAGGCCTCCTTGCTCGCATATGCTTTTTCAGTTCTGCCCACAAATGTTCTATAGAATTGAGGTCAGGGCTTTGTGATGGCCACTCCAATAACTTGACTTTGTTGTCCTTAAGCCATTTTGCCACAACTTTGGAAGTATGCTTGGGGTCATTGTCCATTTGGAAGACCCATTTGCGACCAAGCTTGAACTTTTTGACTGATGTCTTGAGATGTTGCTTCAATATACCACATATTTTCCTCTCTGATGATGCCATCTATTTTGTGAAGTGCACCAGTCCCTCCTGCAGCAAAGCACCCCCACAACATGATGCTGCCAACCTCGTGCTTCATGGTTGGGATGGTGTTCTTCGGCTTGCAAGCCTTTTTCCTCCAAACATAACGATGGTCATTATGGGCAAACAGTTCTATTTTTGTTTCATCAGACCAGAGGACATTTCTCCAAAAAGTACAATCTTTGTCCCCATGTGTTGTTGCAAACTGTAGTCTGTTTTTTTATGGCGAATTTGGAGCATTGGCTTCTTCCTTGCTGAGCGACCATTCAGGTTATGCGATATGGGACTCGTTTTACTGTGGATGTAGATACTTTTGTACCTGTTTCCTCCAGCATCTTCACAAGGTACTGCTGTTGCTGTTGTTCTGGGATTGATTTACACTTTTCGCACCAAAGTACGTTCATCTCTAGGAGACAGAAGTCATCTTTTTCCTGAGCGGTATGACGGCTGCGCTGTCCCATGGTGTTTATACTTGCGTACTATTGTTTGTACAGATGAACGTAGTTTTCACCTACCTCACTAACGACGCCTTTGGCCTATTCCCTGCCTGTACTTTAGCCTATCGGATTGCCTGTTATCAACCTACTGCCTGACCTCCCTTTTTCTTGCCTGTATTGTTGCCTTTTTGGACCCCCTGTGTTTGAACTTCTTCCTGCCCCTGGACCCAGCTACCTGCCTCCTCCTGTGGTCCTTTACAAATAAACACCTGCTGCGCCCTGCTCTCTGTCTCCCATCGTGCTCATTACAGTTGTACTAAGCAGCCATACAACAAGAGCATGTAGGCCCACTACAGTATCAGCATGTCTTGACTTCCTTATCTAAATAGTGCAGATAAAACAGCAAAAACTGTTCTCCTTGACAAGTGTTTAGCTAGTAACAAACACATTTGAAAATTATAGACAGGCCTTTAGACTGGTTGATGACCGTTACCAGGTTTCCAATCCAATGTTTATGAGTATAAAGTACATGTCACCGAAAAATGTACAGGCCTGATGGAAACAGAAACATTTGTCCTGCAATATGTGATACCTTTGATATTACTGAAACCGACACCTTTATATCAATCACTATTGTGACAATCTTTCAAGAAAATGTGAGAATAAAATCAAAATAAGGGGGAAAATGCATACAGTTACATGTTTGGAACATCAAATCGCAATACAATCGCAGTATCGAATCGCAATATATATAGAATCGTGAGAATAGCAGTACATATTGTATGATCCCAATTTCCAGCCCTAATACTGAGATCCCATAGAATTAAACAGTTCTTCCATTTTTTCAGAATATTCTGTTACTGTACATTTTTTAACTGCAGCTATCAAAATGGATTAGTAATATATAATGTATAATCAAAATTAGATAGTAATGTGTAAAGCAGGGTTGGGATCAGTTCCATTTAAATTCAAGTCAATTCAGGAAGTACACTGGCATTCCAATTATCCTCAATGTTTTTAAATAAGGACAATTTGGAATTGGAATGTGGTTTACTTTTTTAATTGACTGGAATTTAAATGGAATTGACCCTGGTGTAAAGACACAAATTCAACTTTCAAGCCTTTTGCAAATGCAGTCATTGTCGATTTCTTACCAATGGCGCTTAGAGGAATTGACATAGTATCTGACCAATTTGAGATTACATTGGAATTTGGATACATTTGCAATGCTTCTCTCTCACCACAAACACATTTCAGCATTTTATCTTCAGCAATTCCTCAACGCAAAATCAACTAGACTGATCGAGCGAGCACAGCAGGAATATAAGACCACGGACAAAGTAGAAAAAAGCGCTCTGAGGGATAAGAAAGCCTTTGTCCAGGAACTGGCCAGCAAAACAGAACAAGCTGCACCAAGAGGAGAACTGTATAACAGGTAACAACCACACAATGCCAGTCAAAGACAAACAAGGTGAAATGATAAGAACTAAAAAGGAACACGCTACAAGATGAGTCCAGCACTTTGAAGAGGTCCTCAACTGTCCAAAGAATAATGATCCAGCAGATCCACCACCATTGGATGACATCAATGGCATTAATACCAGTGCACTAGATTAAGCAGAGGTCAAAGCAGCCATAAAGGCTATGAAGAGGGGCAAAGCTCCAGGGATTAACTCTGCAGGCTGTATAACACTCCTCTCCATCCAAAGCAGAATCTTCTGCAGGATACTCCTCAAAAAGGATTGATACGGCTGTCAATGATAAACTCAGGCAAGAACAAGCAGGGTTCCGCAAAGGAAGAGGATCTTCGACCTAGGCAAAATCATTGAGCAGTGCCTTGGGAGCAGTGCCCCTTTACATCAGATGTATTGATTTTAAGAAGCCATTCAGTCGTGTTCACCGTGAGAACTTGTGGAAAATCCTCGGGGCCTTCGGAATACATCCCAATTATTGGTCGACTATACTGGGAAGTTCTATGAAAACTTCGAGCATAGTGTCGTCCTTGATGATTCTCTTAAAGAGTAACTTCAGGTTAAGTCTGGTGTAAGACAAGGCTGCATCCTCTCTCCAATCCTTGTTTTGTTACCATCAACATGAAATAACATCGGACCATGCCTGAGGAATCCAGTAGAACCTCTTTTCACATCTAGAGGACATCCACCTCCAGGAACAGTATAACAGATGCAGCATG
The DNA here is from genome assembly GCF_002021735.2 of Oncorhynchus kisutch. Classification (NCBI taxonomy): domain Eukaryota; kingdom Metazoa; phylum Chordata; class Actinopteri; order Salmoniformes; family Salmonidae; genus Oncorhynchus; species Oncorhynchus kisutch. The sequence goes on from NC_034194.2 coordinate 7,176,638, forward strand.
TACGCTAAATAGATTGGTGTCCATATCAACATACAGGGGACCCAAGTCATGTGCATTAATACACCACCAACACCTCCAATTATCATCAATGGAGAGGCACTTGACATGTCGACAGCTTCACCTACCTTGGAAGCCTCATCAGCATCGACACAGAGCCAAAAAAAAGAGATCAACACCCTACTGAACAAAGCCAGAGGTGCATTCAGTAGACTCTGTCCCATCTTGAGCTCAAAAGTATGTAGCCTCAAAACAAATATCTGCCTCTACAATAGCAGCGTAAAGTCACTGCTTCTGCATGGTTACAAGTGCTAGAGGGTAGTCAAAACGGAGATGAGCAAGTTTGAGGCCTTTCATAATGGCTGCCTCCGCAAGATCTCAAACATTTTGGCCAAATAAGATCTCCAACGAGAACCTGTATTGGACGTCGGGCGGCAAGAACATTGCCCTGGATATCAACGTACACCGGTTCCATTGGCTTGGTCATGCGCTTAGGATGTCACCAGAAAGGATCCCCAAAGTTACCCTCAGATGGACACCAACTGGAAAGTGCAAGCAAGGCAGGCCAAAAACTACATGGCGAAGGACAGCGGTGGCTGAGGTGGAAGAGATCGGTCTCTCACGGGACAGGGGCCAAGCTGTGGCCAAAGACAGACTAAGTAGAAGAAGAATATTGCTGTCTTATGATCCGCCGGAACAAAGAGGACTAAGTAAATAAGTACAAACACATTTTGCCTTTGCATGTGTCACGTTATGACCTTTATTTCCTTTGTTTTGTCGTTATTTAGTATGGTCAGGGCGTGAGTTGGGGTGGGCAGTCTGTGTTTGTTTTTCTATGATTTGGGGATTTCTATGTTTCGGCCTAGTATGGTTCTCAATCAGGCAGGAGGCAGGTGTCATTAGTTGTCTCTGATTGAGAATCATACTTAGGTAGCCTGGGTTTCACTGTTTGTTTGTTGGTGATTGTCTATGTTAGTTGCTTGTGTCAGCACAGTTCTCATTATAGCGTCACGGTCGTTATTTGTTTATTGTTTTGTATAGTTTGTATTGTGTTCAGTGCTTTCTTTAATTAAAAAATCATCATGAACACATACCACGCTGAATTTTGGTCCGCTCCTTATGACGATCGTGACAGCATGATGGTTTTCAAATCAGTCTCATCACAATTAATTGTAATCTTATAGTCTTAATAATCTTAATTTTATTCTAATTATACTGAACAAACATAGGAACGCAACGTGTAAAGTATTGGTTTCATGAGCTGAAATAAAAGATACCAGAAATTGCTTATTTCTCTCAAGTGTTGTGCAGAAATTTGTTTACACTCTTGTTAGTGAGCATTTCTCCTTTGCCAAGATAATCCATCCACCTGACAGGTGTGGCATAATCAAGAAACAGCATGATCATTACACAGGTGCACCTTGTGTTGAGGACAATAAAAGACCACTCTAAAATGTCAATTTTTGTCACACAACACAATGCCAGTCTCAAGTTTTTAGGGAGCGTGCAATTGGCATGCTGACTGCAGGAATGTCCACCAGAGTTGTTGCCAGAGAATTTAATGATAATTTCATTACCATATAGCCGCCTCCAACTTTGGTTTAGAGAATTTGTCAGTACGTCCAACCGGCCTCACAACCGCAGACCACGTGTGACCACGCCAGCCCAGGACCTCCACACCCAGCTTTTTCACCTGCAAGATAATTTGAGACCAGCCACCCGGACAACTGATGAAACTGAGGAGTATTTATGTCTGGAATAAAGCCCTTTTGTGGGGCCCACCCATGGCTGTGCCCCTGCCCAGTCATATGAAATCCATAGATTAGGGCCTAATGAATTTATTTCAATTGACTGATTTCATTATATGAACTGTAACTCAGTAAATATTTGAAATTGTTGCATGTTGCATTTATATTTTTGTTCAGTGTAGTAATGAATCCCTGTTCCCAAAAGGCCTTTGGATTCTTTGCTTAAAGTGTGGGCAGAGCTGCAAAGGCATTGCATGCAATAGACTAGAGTCAACATTGTGATAGTTGTCTGTTCATCGCCTAGCTTTATTAGATGAGTAGATGCTCTTTTAAAGTTTCTTAAAACAATGATTGCATCCACAATTGTTTTCATGTTGGGAGTTAACGTAATCCAGTTTATTTGTTAGCCTATACAGTCAGATATTTCTTTTCAATTCACAGTTCAGACCTGAATGATTATATTGTATTTTCAGATTGATTAAACCTGCTAAAGCATTATTTTTACTCAGTAAAAATGTGGTAGTTGATTTGTTTATTCAACAGCTGTATTTTTTCTGTAGTAGTTAGCTACATTACTTTGATTTTGCCATTTAAACTCCAATTGAAATATGTTGTAGCGGTAAATGCTATGCACCTGCTAAATATTGCAGGTCTTTATTTTCTACATAGATTTATTATATTTATCAAACATGTTTATTTCAAAGAGTGTGTTGCCATGATTGTGCACTCCTTTTTCTTTGTACCTTTATTGATACAGAAAATCACAATTTAGAACAAGGTCTCTTTTTCAATGGTGCCCTGTGTTACAACAATCCAAACAATTACATACCGAGCAGAAACTATATACATTTGTTATACAGTTGAAGTCGGAAGTGTACATACACTTAGGTTGGAGTCTCTAAAACTTGTTTTTCAACCACTCCACAAATTTCTTGTTAACAAACTATAGTTTTGGCAAGTCGGTTAGGACATCTACTTTGTTTGTTACAGACAGATTACCTCACTTATAACTCATTACCTCACTTATAACTTACTTTGGTGCGAAAAATGCACATCAATCCCAGAACAACAGCAAAGGACCTTGTGAAGATGCTGGAGGAAACAGGTACAAAAGTATCTATGTCCACAGTTAAACGAGTCCTATATCGACATAACCTGAAAGTCCGCTCAGCAAGGAAGATGCGACTGCTCCAAAACCATCATAAAAAACCCTAACTACGGTTTGCAACTGCACATGGGGACAAAGATTGTACTTTTTGGAGAAATGTCCTCTGGTCTGATGAAACAAAAATAGAACTGTTTGGCCATAATGACCATTGTTATGTTAGGAGGAAAAAGGGGGAGGCTTGCAAGCCGAAAAAACACCATCCCAACCGGGATGCACGGGGGTGGCAGCATCATGTTGTGGGGGTGCTTTGCTGCAGGAGGGACTGGTGCACTTCACAAAATAGATCGCATCATGAGGGAGGAAAATGGGGCAACATCTCAAGGAATCAGTCTCAAGGAATCAGTTAAAGCTTGGTCGCAAATGGGTCTTCCAAATAGACAATGACCCCAAGCATACTTCCAAAGTTGTGGTAAAATGGCTTAAGGGCAACAATTGCAATTAGTGTAAACCAAAAGTTTCACCTTGACTCGTCTTTAGGATAAGTTTTACCATGTGGGGTGAATCACTTTCTACACTTGAAATTCTTAATTGGAGAACATGAACAAACTTGTCTGTTTGTAATTTCAGGGAAGTAAAATTGTTAGCAAGGATACAGCTTTGTACATGTTTTACTTCACTTAACGGGCACGCAATGTAAATACATTTGCAACAGCGGACAGTTTAGGCCTCCCCGTTTCAGTTTGTTTTTCTTTCCGTTTCGTGCCTAATGAACACAACCTTGTAGATTGATCAGTATGTTGTGTTTGGAGAGACCTTAACCGATGGGACATTAATTATCATTTTGTTCTCACTGTGATTAAAGTATTTTCGGGTAGCTTTGTGTTCCTTTTCATAGCTTTGCTTGCAGCTTCCTGCGTACTGTGCCCATGATGTTCCCTGAAGGATTGTCCAATGGCAGAAGAACCTTGAAGGAAAAGGCAATGCGTTAACTAGATATTCAACCCACAGTGAGCAACCAGTGGTGATAAAGTTGTTAAATCATAGAAATGCTGCCAACTGTTGTAGTAATAGTTGTAAAATCACACTTTTTTCCTAAGTTTTCCATATACAATTTAGTGTAAAAAAAAGTTGAAATAGAGGAAGAACGCATAACAAAGAATTTTCTTTTCATCTCTTCCTTAAAGGCAGGTCAAGGAGAAGCATCTACTCGAAGCAACAGGCCATCTGAGTATCTCTCCGGTTGCAACTCACTTCATTGTTATTGGTGAGACCCATTTTCGTCATGTCAATGGTGAAATAATGTTGGTTAGGCATGACTATCTCAATCTCTTCAATCTGAAACAGACATACACAGTAACACTTAGTGTTTTGAAACAAGGGCCCATATTCTTAAAGCGTCTCTTGAGTAGGAGTGCTGGTCTAGGTTTCCCCTTTTTGATCATAATGATTGATATTGCTTGGACGGGGAGAATCTGATCCCACATCAGCACTCCTACTCTGAGATTTTTTATGAATGTTTTATTTATTTGCACCAAGGAAAAACAAGTGATGGACAATACCACTATTTTTTTTAAATACTTGTGCAGGTGTGGTTGGAAGCCAAATAACAAATAACAAAACCTAAATCATTATAAATGTATAAATGAATTGATCATTAATCACGAAAAAAACTAACTCTATTTGTTTAGTTTAAAAGTGTGTATGCATGTGTGCATGTTAGTGTAAGAGTTAGGCTATATACTGTCCCTAAACTAGAGGAAGAGGGAAGATAGGCTTTATCAGCATGCAGTTTGCCACTCTAGCTTCAGTCAGAGTCAGATTAAAGGGACGTTACAAGCCAAAATACAAAATTTCATCAGTTCATCAATTCATCAGTTGTGTAGATCTAGCTATATGCCTAAATGAACGGAAAAGATAAGCCACACATATCTACAAATTACACCGTGCTTATATTTTCCATTCCATTTTTGATTGTGGCATATCGTTTACATTGCTATGATCTATAAAACAGATGGCCTAGGACATGGATTACTCTCAAAAGAACACTACTACTTTAAAGGTTTGAAAGACAAACTTTCATTTTGGAGTGGAATGTCCATCATGTTGGACATAAAGTGACTTCTTGTTTATTCTGCGTGAACCTACCTCAGGCACCCTATCCAGGACTATGACCTGTGTGTCGTAGAGGGTTTTCTGCACAGAGGGAGAGTACTCTCCACGATCGTATGGGCCAGCAAACTTCTCAATTATTGTCTCCTTGACACAGTTCCTGCAAAAAAAGAGTAGAATATTGAATATTTCCCCAAGCTTATCAGTTTGTTCATTATTTCACAAGTTGGAGCCGTGCATGGCCACTCAGTCATGGGTGAACAGGGAGCATGAATCCTTGTGGGGCCCACGGTGTTGAGGATCAGTGAAGTGGAGGTGCTGTTTCCTACCTTCACCACCTGGGGGCGGCCCGTCAGAAAGTCCAGGACCCAGTTGCACAGGGCTGGGTTTAAACCCAGGGCCCCGAGCTTAATGATGAGCTTGGAGGGTACTATGGTGTTGAAGGCTGAGCTATAGTCAATGAACATTCTGACGTAGGTATTCCACTTGTCCAGATGGGATAGGGCAGTGTGCAGTGCGATGGCGATTGCATCGTCTGTGGATCTATTGGGGCGGTAAGCAAATAAAAGTGGGTCTAGGGAGTACAGGAACAATAGTGGACATCTTGGAGACAGTGCGGACAGCAAACTGGGAAAGGGAGAGATTGAATATGTCCGTAAAAACTCCAGCAAGCTAATCTGCGCATGCTCTGAAAACGTGGCTAGGGATGCCATCTGGGACGGCAGCCTTGCGAGCGTTAACACGCTTGAATGTCTTACGTTGTCCACGGAGAACGAGAGCCCACAGTCCTTGGGAGCGAGCCACGTTGGTGCACTGTCTTATCCTCAAAGCGGGCGAAGAAATGAACACATTTTCTTGTTAAAATCCCCAACTCCAGTTTGCATAAAGTCCCATGTATGTTACAGTCCCTGATGACTTTCTGGAAGGAGATCCTCACCCTGAGCTTGTCTACTTTATTGTCCAGAGACTGAACATTAGCGACTAATATACTCGGAAGTGGTGAATGGTGTGCACGCCTCCTGAATTGTACTAGAAGTCCACTCCAAATACCTCTTCTCTGCCGGTGGTGTCTTGGAGCAGCCTCTGGGGTAAGTTCAATTGCCCTGGGGGGTACGAACAAATGATCCAATTCGGGAAAGTTGTATTCCTGGTCGCAATGCTGGTGAGTTACCGCCGCTCTGATATCCAAAAGTTATTTCCGGCTGTATGTAATAACACAAAAAACTTTCTGTGCTAATAATGTTTTTTTTTTAAATACGTGTAAATTATATCTGTTTTACATATCACAGGTGTTAGGTCAAGAGTATTATGGGGCACTATGTACAGTATTAATGAAATTAACTGTTCTCTTACACAGGTTATTAACTCAGGGAATTACCATGCACTGTCAAAGTTGACATTTTGGACCTTGTTGTAGCGCCACCTGGCGTAGACAGAGGTACAGAAACACCTGTCCTTGGCCTCCTGTAGAGTGGTGAAGCGGTCTCGGAAGAAGCCCTCGAAGCCAGACTGAGTGGTCTTCAGCACCTTCATGTTTTTCACGCCACTGTGAAGAATAGGGCTCTCTGTGAGGGAAGAGCACAGAGGTAAAGACCAGGGTTGTGTTCATTGGAGCAAACAACAACAAAAATGTTTTAAAGCATTTTGCAATGGAAAATGAAAATCCCAGTTTTTAATTTGTATTTTATTTTCCATGATTGAGTCTTTGAATGAAGAAATTGAGATAAAACTGTCCAGTTTGAGTGTTTGTTGCAGCTCGTTCCAGTCGCTAACTGCAGTGAACTGAAATGAGGAGCGACCCAGTGTGTGCTTTGGGGAGCTTTAACAGAATGTGACTGGCAGAACGGGTGTTGTATGTGGAGGATGAGGGCTGCAGTAGTTATCTCAGATAGGGGTTGTGAGGCCTAAGAGGGTTTTATAAATAAGCGTCAACCAGTGGGTCTTGCGACCGGTATACAGAGATGGCCAGAATACAGAGGAGTAGAGTGCAGTGACGTGTCCTATAAGGAGCATTGGTAGCAAATCTGATGGCAGAATGGTAAAGAAGACCTAGACGCTCGAGAGCACGCTTACCTGCCGGTCTATGAATTCTGATTAAATGAGTAGTAAACAGACTGTGTGTAACAGTTGTTAAAGTACTGGGTGAATTTCACCAGGTTCATATACTAATATGTCATGTTGATTTGTTATCATGCATGCCTGCATCCTGGGAGTAGGGGAGTGGGTACTTAAGTTATGCCCTGCGTGCTCGTGTTCAAATCATTTTGATGCACTATGAGAGGTAGGCACGCTTTTTCTGTCGTCTTTTTAGGATGATATCAACATTCTGAATTCAACATGTGGGTAATAGCTAGCTAAGGTATTAGCATGTGTATGTGTGAACGATGGCTAGCTCCTCGAACGATCCCAGTCCCTTGTATTGTGCATCTGTTGTAGTAAGAGGCGACGATTCTCAGAACATATGTTGTCTACAAATGTTTGATTTTCTTTTGGATGCAGATGCAGGATGCAGAGATAGTTTTAATCAAGCACAATCACCGCGGTGCTGCTGTTCTAGAGACTAATTATGTCATTGAGGTACTCTTGCCGCCTTGTGGCAAAAGGTGGAACTGCAGTCTTTTCTTTCCTGTTTATTTTTATTCTGACAATGATGTATTAACTAACATAGAAGTGTGGTCATCAACAGACATTTTAACGTAACATTAGTGGTTTAGTGTTATGGCTACTTATAATGGTGATGAACCCAAATTCACTGCTGGGAGGGGGAGGTGTTTCTCATACTCTGATCAAACCCCTGTAAAGCGTGTAGCTGCAGGAGGTTCCCCCATGTTTTGCTCCACAAAAAAAATGTGGATGAAATCCCTTCATCTAGTGTTAATCCAAACACCCCTGTAGATGGTCTAGCTGAGCCGGTCACTCAGCTAGCCCGGGAAATAGGGAGCTCCATTAGGGAAGAACTACAGAGTGGCAGGTCCAGTACTTATGAGCCACCAGTAAGTACAGAAAAGATAAGTGATCATCATTCAGAGTCAGTAGGATATGTGGACCTCAGTAAAATTAAGTTCATCATGCAATCAGACATAAAGGAACCTCCACCATATAGAGGAGATGGTACAGACAAATGCTCCATTCATGAATGGGAGGAGTCGATGAGAATAAACTTGAGGAGGAAGGGATGTCCTGTTGGGGAACAATCAGATGAGATGATTAGTCGATTATCTGGCAAAGCAAGAGACATGGTAAAGATACATTTACCCAATGAGACAACTGTTGATCCTACAGAGAAGCCAGAGATTGTATTTGACATTCTGAAACAGAATTTCAGTGAATTGGCCTATTCATGCATGCCTTTGGCTGATTTTTACAATACTAAACCTGTACCCGGAGAGGCTGTTATAGAGTATTGGGTTCGATTGAACAAGGCCGTAGATGTCGCTGACGAGGGCCTTAAGAGACAAGGTAAGAAGATTGACAGCTCCAACTCCGATGTCGTTAGGATGTTTGTAACATACTGCCCTGACCCCAAACTGGCAGCAGTATTCCAATACAAGTCTGCTGAGAAATTGTCTGCGAGTGAAGTACAGGAGAGAATCTTTGAACATGAACGCCGCAGGAAGGCCACTGTGTGTGAATCTACCACTCTATCCTCAAAGCAAGTAACAGTACATACCCAGATAACTCAGTTTGAAGGTGGGGTCAATGCTTGTGCGTGCATTGACACTTCTCTCACATCAAGTGCCAAACAAGATGGGCCGAGTGCAAGTATCGAGAGACTCATTCACCTGCCTGAATGTACCTTAGAGAAGAGCATACCACCCGTTATGGTTTCACGGGCACAGGCCAAGGCACCATCTTTCCCCGCCCAACCCTTCAGGCGTAGGGAATGCAGGGTTTGTGGCTTAACAGATCACTCCACTGTGATGCACTGTAGACATGAGAACCTGTGCCTCTGGTGCTTTTCCCCAGATCATTGGAAGTCAAATTGTCCAACACAGGGGGAACGCTATGGTGGTGAGAGACGCCCACCACAACAGCAGAGAAACTCACCACCACAGCAGTAACCGTTAAACTGACACGCCCACAGGTGAAGGGGGAAATGTGGGTGTTCAACTGTCTACCCCCAAGAAAGAATCCGATGATCTCGAGAAAACGTATGAGATTTTGTGCTCTGATGCGAAAGAAGGAGAGAAAGTTGTTATGTTAGGTTCACAAGAGGTTGAGGCTTTTTCAGATTTGTTTTACACCTCTGTGTCTGTACATGGGAAAGTGCAGCTTAAGGGCATGCTTGACACTGGGTCTATGGCCTGTACATTGAGTGAACATGCGGAGGAGAGACTTTTGGAAGCAGGTGCCCTTCCTCAGCATTATCAGACTCCTACAGAGTTAGTGTTAGTGGGGTGTGGGGGGAAGAAGACCTCAACAAAGTGTTTCTATGATTTGGAGATGCAAATCTATGGATTGATGTTAAAGTGCCCACCCTGGTTGTTCCTGGACAGCGTGATGATCTCATCCTGGGATCGAATGTCATTAAGCATCTATTGCATGAGATGAAAGGCACTGACGAGTACTGGAAGCTCATCAACAACATGGATGGCCAGACCCACTCACCAGAGGGTGAGAAGTTTCCGCAGATGATGACGACAAGTGTCACAAGATGGAAGGGACAGCAAGTCGGTGGCAAGATTGGGACAGTGAAGCTCACTCAAGCTGTGACTCTTTCGCCCAAGACTGAACACTTAGTTTGGGGTAAACTTCCTAAAAATGTGGCATTGTCTCCAGGCAGCACTGTAATAGTCGAGCCTACCAGGTCAAAGGTCATGCCCAGAAACATACTTGTGGGTAGAGTTACTACACCCATGTGGGGAGATGGCTGGGTCCCTTTGAGGGTAGTAAACTGTCCTGACAAACATCTCACCCTAAGACGTAACATGAAGCTGGCCGATATGTCTACATGCTTGGCTGTTGAGGATGCAACGATCTTTCAGGGCCTTCATGAAGTGAGGAAAACCCCAATGGAACAGAAGCAGGATGACAATGGCTGCCACAATCTGAAACAAAGACTGTCTGATCTAGGATTAGTAGACATTGACATTAATGGATGCCAGGTAACTGACCAGTGGAAGGAGAAGCTTGTGAATACCATCACAAAATATGAAGACATCTTCTCAAGACATAATCTGGACTGTGGAGAAGCCAGGGGTTATGTTCACCGTATCCACCTGGTTGATGACAGACCTTTCCGGCTACCATACAGAAGAGTTCCACCTGCTCATTACCTGAAGCTGAGGAAGGTATTGACAGATATGGAGGACGTAGGTTTTATACGCAAGTCGGTTAGTGAGTATGCCTTCCCTTTAGTCGGGAGTCTGAGGATATGCACTGACTTCAGGTGGATGAATGCACGAACGGTGAAGGACGCTCATTCCCTTCCTCATCAAGCAGATTGCCTCGCAGCCCTTGGTGGCAGTGCATTTTTCATCACCATGGACTTCAGGATTTTATAACATTCCAGTTCATGAAGAGGACAAGAAGTACACCGCCTTTACCACATCGATTGGACTTTATGAGTACAATCGCATGCCACAAGGTCTGTGTAACAGCCCGGCCTCTTTCATGAGAATGATGTTAAGTATATTTGGGCACCTACATTTTTCAAATCTCCTTTGTTACCTAGATGACTTGTTGGTCTTTGCACCCACCGAGGAACAGGCTCTACAGCGACTTGAAGTTGTGTTTAGCTGTCTAAGAGCCAACAATCTCAAACTAGCACCCAAGAAATGCCACTTCCTACGAAGAACAGTGAAATTCCTCGGACATACAGTGCCTTGCGAAAGTATTCGGCCCCCTTGAACTTTGCGACCTTTTGCCACATTTCAGGCTTCAAACATAAAGATATAAAACTGTATTTTTTTGTGAAGAATCAACAACAAGTGGGACACAATCATGAAGTGGAACGACATTTATTGGATATTTCAAACTTTTTTAACAAATCAAAAACTGAAGAATTGGGCGTGCAAAATTATTCAGCCCCTTTACTTTCAGTGCAGCAAACTCTCTCCAGAAGTTCAGTGAGGATCTCTGAATGATCCAATGTTGACCTAAATGACTAATGATGATAAATACAATCCACCTGTGTGTAATCAAGTCTCCGTATAAATGCACCTGCACTGTGATAGTCTCAGAGGTCCGTTAAAAGCGCAGAGAGCATCATGAAGAACAAGGAACACACCAGGCAGGTCCGAGATACTGTTGTGAAGAAGTTTAAAGCCGGATTTGGATACAAAAAGATTTCCCAAGCTTTAAACATCCCAAGGAGCACTGTGCAAGCGATAATATTGAAATGGAAGGAGTATCAGACCACTGCAAATCTACCAAGACCTGGCCGTCCCTCTAAACTTTCAGCTCATACAAGGAGAAGACTGATCAGAGATGCAGCCAAGAGGCCCATGATCACTCTGGATGAACTGCAGAGATCTACAGCTGAGATGGGAGACTCTGTCCATAGGACAACAATCAGTCGTATATTGCACAAATCTGGCCTTTATGGAAGAGTGGCAAGAAGAAAGCCATTTCTTAAAGATATCCATAAAAAGTGTCGTTTAAAGTTTGCCACAAGCCACCTGGGAGACACACCAAACATGTGGAAGAAGGTGCTCTGGTCAGATGAAACCAAAATGGAACTTTTTGGCAACAATGCAAAACGTTATGTTTGGCGTAAAAGCAACACAGCTCATCACCCTGAACACACCATCCCCACTGTCAAACATGGTGGTGGCAGCATCATGGTTTGGGCCTGCTTTTCTTCAGCAGGGACAGGGAAGATGGTTAAAATTGATGGGAAGATGGATGGAGCCAAATACAGGACCATTCTGGAAGAAAACCTGATGGAGTCTGCAAAAGACCTGAGACTGGGACGGAGATGTGTCTTCCAACAAGACAATGATCCAAAACATAAAGCAAAATCTACAATGGAATGGTTCAAAAATAAACATATCCAGGTGTTAGAATGGCCAAGTCAAAGTCCAGACCTGAATCCAATCGAGAATCTGTGGAAAGAACTGAAAACTGCTGTTCACAAATGCTCTCCATCCAACCTCACTGAGCTCGAGCTGTTTTGCAAGGAGGAATGGGAAAAAATGTCAGTCTCTCGATGTGCAAAACTGATAGAGACATACCCCAAGCGACTTACAGCTGTAATCGCAGCAAAAGGTGGCGCTACAAAGTATTAACTTAAGGGGGCTGAATAATTTTGCACGCCCAATTTTTCAGTTTTTGATTTGTTAAAAAAGTTTGAAATATCCAATAAATGTCGTTCCACTTTATGATTGTGTCCCACTTGTTGTTGATTCTTCACAAAAAAATACAGATTTATATCTTTATGTTTTAAGCCTGAAATGTGGCAAAAGGTCGCAAAGTTCAAGGGGGGCGAATACTTTCGCAAGGCACTGTATCATTAAAGAGGACGGTGTGTCAGTGGATCCTGAAAAGGTGGAGACCATTGCCAAGATGAGCCAAGCTCAGCTGATGGAGGCAGACGGATGCCCTCCCTCTGCTCGGAGGCTGACATCCTTCTTGGGTATGGTATTATATTACCAGCACTTCATTCCTGACTGTTCCGCCATAGCCAGACCTTTGTTTGCACTCAGTGAGGGTCAAAAGAGAAGAGGAAGAGATGGGAAGAAGGGCCACAGGGCTATTTCCCGGAAGCTGACGCTATCGGATTGGACTGAGGAGTGTGTCGTTGCATTCCAGAAGCTGAAGGATGCTCTTTTGAATTGTGTCATGCTAGCTCACCCTGATTTCGAGAGGCCGTTCATTCTCTTCACTGACGCTTCCTTGGGTGGTCTTGGGGCTGTGCTTTGTCAAGTGCTTGATGGTGAAGATAAGGCAAGGCCCATAGCATTCGCGAGCAAGACCCTGAGTAAGTCGTAGAGAAGGTATCCGGCACACAGACTTGAATTTCTAGCACTGAAATGGAGTGTGTGTGAGAAATTCAGTCACTGGCTTAAGGGGCACGAGTTCACTGTCTGGACAGATAGTAACCCGTTAACTTCTTATGGCTGGGGGGCAGTATTGAGTAGCTTGGATGAATAAGTTCCCCAAACTAAACGGCCTGCTCCTCAGTCTCAGTTGCTAATATATACATATTATTATTAGTATTGGATAGAAAACACTCTAAAGTTTCCAAGACTGTCAAAATATTGTCTGTGAGTATAATAGAACTGATATTGCAGGTGAAACCCTGAGGAAAATTAAACCAGGAAGTGGCTTCTATGTTCCATAGCCTGCCTTTGCGCCATTTACAGGGATATCAACCAGATTCCTTTTCCTATCGCTTCCTCAAGATGTCAACAGTCTTTAAACATAGTTTCAGGCTTTTATTTTGAAAAATGAGCAAGAAAGATAACATCATTGTATGGCCGGGTGCCAGCAGTGTTTTGTATGCGTAACAGAGTTTGGGCAGCCATTGCCTTTCCCTCTCCGACTGAAAAAGACAGTTGTGGTTGATATATTATCGATTATATATTTTAAAAACAACCTGAGGATTGATTATAAAAAACGTTTGACATATTTCTGTGGACATTACGGATACTATTTGGAATGTGTCTGTGTTGTCATGACCGCTCTTTCCTGTGGATTTCTGAACATAACGCGCCAAACAAACAGAGGTATTTTGGATATAGAAATAATCTTTATGGAACAAAGGAACATTTATTGTGTAATTGGGAGTCTCGTGAGTGAAAACATCCGAAGATCAAAGGTAAACGATTAATTTGATTGCTTTTCTGATTTTCGTGACCAAGCTACTTCATGCTAGGTGTACATAATGTTTTGTTGAGCAATCGATAAACTTACACAAATGCATGGATTGCTTTCGCTGTAAAGCATATTTTCAAAATCTGACATGACAGGTGGATTAACAAAAGGCTAAGCTGTGTTTTGCTATATTGCACTTGTGATTTCATGAATATAAATATTTTTAGTAATATTATTTGAGTGTGGTGCTATGCAATTCAGCGGTTGTTGACAATTATCGCGTTAACTTCTTATGGCTGCCATCCCGTTAACGTACATCATGACAAACCCAAGCTGGACGCTTGTGAGAACATGGGTTGCCAAGCTGGCACCGTACAACTTCGATTTGAAGCGTATCCCAGGCAGCAAGAATACAGTAGCAGATGCACTGAGCCGCGACCCCTTCGCAGTGGACTGTCCCGCAAAGAATGGTGAGGAGTCCTACCTAGCACTTCTGAATGAGGCTGTTGGGACGTTGAATGATGATGTCCAATATGCCTTCCGTTGGGCTTCTTATCCCCAGGAGATAACCTCCTTGACCACTGCTGAAGTGAAGGCTATATGTCTGCTACATATCGACTGAGAATATTCAACGGAGATGCAAGCAATCCAGCTTGGTTCCAACATCCAACGGCTGCTTTCTCCTGGTATTTACACTTTGCCTGAACTCTCGCACGAGGAACTTCGAGATCTTCAGCTGCAAGACTCTGTGACTTCCAAGGTAATCTCTTTCGTCTTCAATAAGAAACGGCCCACCAGACGAGATCGATACAATGTTTCTTCTAAAGTGTTGTTGCTGATGAAACAGTGGGACAGCTTGATTCTAAGAGAGGGAGTTCTGTATCGTGTCATTAAGGAGAGTCACACAAACCAGAGAAAGTTCCAGTATGTCTTGCCAGAGGTGTTGAGACTCAATGCGATGACTGGCATTCACGACCTTGCAGGATATCAAGGCCAAGATAGAACTCTAGCCTTGGCCAGACAGAGGTTTTTCTGGCCTGCAATGGAGAGCGACATCAAGGAGTATGTGCGCTGCTGCCAGAAATGGGTTCTAGCAAAGACTCAAGAGCCAGCGGCTAGAGCTCAGTTAGAGAGCATCAAGACTTGCTCTCCCGTGGAGTTGGTGTGTTTGGATTTTGGGACAGCGGAAGACAGTAAGAAGAATTCAGTTGATGTTCTGGTGGTGACTGACCACTTCACTAAACTTGCCCATGCATGGCCATGCAGAAACCAGACAGCCAAGCAAGTAGCTCGTAAACTGTGGGATCATGTCTTCTGTGTCTACGGATTTGCTTCAAGGATCCATACTGATCAGGGTGAAAATTTAGAGAGCGAGCTAATAGCAGAACTGCTTAAGCTCTCCGGTGTCCAAAAGTCAAGAACCACGGCATATCACCCAATGGGGAATGGAGAAACTGAACGCTTCAATAGGTAGCATGCTCAGGAGTCTGCCCTTGAAAACCAAAGAACATTGGCCTGAACAAATCCAGTCATTGACATTTGCCTACAATGCCACTGTTCACGAGACTACAGGCTATGCTCCATTCTTTCTCATGTTTGGTAGTGTCCCTTGGCTACCAGTGGATGTTATGTTCCGCAATGTTTTGGACAACTCCAGTGTTGTGGATTGCAACAAGTATGTCGAGACTCTGATCACTGGGCTGAAGGAAGCTATGAGTGTTGCCCAAAAGCACCCTGACAAGCAACAGAGACGACAAGGTCGGGAGTATGAAAAGCGGGTTGAAGGCATCAGGTTGTCCATGCGGGATCATGTCCTCATCGCCAACAAGGGTGAAAGGGGCCGCCGCAAGTTGGCTGACAAGTGGAACCCCGAGATTTTCACAGTGACTTCAGTCAATCGACAAACCCACACGTAAATAATTCAAGACCGTTACGGCAGAGAGAAAGTGGTTTCCTGCCATTTGAAATTGATGATTCAGTGCACTTCAATGACAGTGATGCTGCAGGGCTTTCAATCACTGTAGATGCAGGAGAGGTCACCCACTCTGGCGATGGACTGGACAGGGAAGACATGGAGGACTCTGGGGAGGAAAGTGCATCTCGGCTGGCAGAGGATTCAAGCGATTACCCCGAGCTCTGGACATCGGATGGAAAGTCAGAACCAGAAGAACCTTGTTTGCTTGAGGAAAATGACCGCACCTCTGAGATCCTGGAGCTGATTCCCACAAAACCCTCCGCTGATCAATAATCTAAGGCTAGAGCCACTGTTAGTCACCATGGCCCCTAGCCCAGTGGCAAGTCGTACAAGTGCGGGGAGGGTAGTTAAACCCCCCCCCCCCTCCCCGGTGCAAGTTTAACATAGTACAGAGATATGATTTAGTACAGAATTGCCGTTTTTTTAAGGCTAAGAATGTAGGTATAGTGTAGGAGGCACTATGCATCTAGGGGCAGCATCTAGCTGTGATATTTGAACTGCCATCCAGTGACCTCTCCAGAGGAGCATTGTGGTTGTTGTATACTAGCTACCTAGCTAGTATTGGCTGGCATTCATGATAGCTAGCTTAATTGGACAAGTATAGATTGTACCTCCCTGTTTTACTCAGTTTCAGAGCATTTTCTTCGGTTTGGTGCCTAATGAATATGACGTTGCTTTTAGGTTCACCACTCATCATACAAAGTAAACCTTCATACATTTGAACTTCATACAGATTTGATAATAAGTTGTCCATGTGCTAAAGGTAGATCCTGATGGTAAGATATCTTTCACATAGCTGTGTTCTAGTATGTAAAGTGATGTTATTAGCTCACTAGTTCTATGTGCTTGAAATAAGGCATTACGGTACTGTGACATTTTCATTCAATCTTGAGTATGTCTGTGACCATTATTAGCTCACCATTATGATTCTGTTCGACTTCACAGAAGCGCCAGGATTCAGGGCTGTAGATGAATGCATGTACATGCTCGACACCATTCTGTGCAAGAAAGACGAGCCTCATTCATTAAATGCATCACTATTAAATGTCACTTAATCCAAGTATACCTTTACAGAGTACACACAGGGCTCACATCCAATAGCTTATCTATATCATAGACATCATTCCAAACAACTTCCTTCTCCCCTCGAAAGTGTCCCTGCAGAGCTGAAGGGACTGAAGTGTTGGCGGTATGGGGAAATCGCAACCTATTTCACACCACAATAGACTAAATGTTGATCGCACCCTATTGCTTTCACCTATCTAAACCCTTAAGTTGTATGAGGGCAAGTCCTCAAAGAAAGGCATTGTGTTTTGGATTTTGAATCCTGCCTTTATTCTACTGTACCTTCTCCAGTCTCCTCCATGGTGCCTCCTCAATCTTCACGTTTACCCTGGTCACATGTTTGAAAGATGTCAGGAAATGTTTGCTGATGTCCATGGCGAACTGCTCTATGGTCAAAACCTAAACAAAACACAAACTTAGTCCTGTATTAAAGTCAATTGGAAATACATAAATATATGAAATTAGATTTAGCCTATCTTTCCATTTCAAGTGAGACTGATGCATTTTTTGTTGAATTTACACAACAGAGTATGAGACATGCTAGCATGGTGGAACCTCTTAGAAAGATTGACGTGGCAATCAGGCTGGTTCCAGGTTAGAGAAATGCACTCATCTTGACATTAGACCACCCTTTAGGGGTGTCTAACAAACTGATATTGAAGTGAACTATATCACCAAGTCATTTTGGCTACCCATTCCATTTGCAGTGCTTTTATTCATTCAGCATTCTGCCATCTACTTTTCAGATGATGATAGCTGTCTTCCCAAACCTTTAAACTCTTTCTATGTATCTGGTGTGAGTGCACAACCACGTACTCCCTTCAGCTTAGCCAGTGCATGGACAGTGTTCTTGACAGTGTCAGTAGGGATGATGTCCGAGTTGTCACCGGTCAAGTAGTCCTTGCGGGACTTGAGGGTGAGCTCCACATTAGCCGTCAGCTCAGTGATGTAGTGGTGAGTTCCCTTTCGTCTGATGAACAGCACCTTGACCAGATTCTTGCCATAGCCGGTCCGCACAAACTCCACATTCTACAGAAACGTCAGAACATTGGGGTTGGTTGCACAAAGTGCTGTGACAGTGATAATAATAAGTATACATTTAATTGATTTACCGCTTTTCATTACAAGAAGAATCTCAAATATGCTTTTAAAACAAAAATGAAGTTGGTGCAACTTCCGACGCACATTTACTGTGAACACTGAGGCTGTACTCGCTTTAGGTCACAGCCAAGTGACTATTTGATCATAAAGTAGACCCACCAAAGTGGCCTACCATCAAAGACTTTTGAAAAAAACATGCAGGACCTGACATTAACCTGTCTATCCACTTGTCCGACAGACAAGGTGACTGAAAATGTTGTGTTGTTTGATACAAGAAACCACTTTACGAAATAAAAATAATTATTATTACCTTACCATTATTAGAGAGAAATAGCCAAATTATGCTACCCCCTGCTTATTGGCTACTTAGCTTATTCAAGACCGTCTCAAAATACAACACTTTAAGACATAAAAAGCTCTTTACCTGATTTGCTTTTCAAAGATGGCTAGAAATGCACACATTTTGTGATACTGTAGGAAGAAACCACTCCCCCATTGTTGACTAGAAATTAGCTATAACTGGGCTAATAACTCAGTAACTAGCAAAGAATATGAATAAATGTGCACGTGGCTACAAAGTGCTATAAACACAGTCCAGTTCAAAGTGAATGGCACGGATCCATATATGGCAATGGCTATTTGCATATAGGCCTACTGCAGCTCTGATTGGTTATGGCGTGCTGGTCTGTGTAGAGTATGGCCTGAGTCGGGCCTGTCATTGCAATAGAATTGTACTCCAATGTGCTTTGCCTACAAGAAAATGTCTTGCATAGTCAATTTTGCATACTAAGTCATGCAGATAATAGATCATTTTGTTTTGTTTTGTTACATTGAAAGTGGCTAATATTGCATTGATTCAAACATCATTCCCACAGTAGAGTGAAAGGGGAGAACTCTAGAAAGTTGAGTGAAGTTCAAGCTTCTTTGTGCTGGCTGATATTTCTTCTGTGTGGCAGTCCAAGGGGAGCTGCACAGCTTAGAGGGAACATTGATTGTAACTTATTGCAGCATATCAACAGTGTTACAATTAACTTTTAAACTGTGTATCTAATGTGTAAAGATACTATTTCTGCCACATTACTTTGAAAATATGTTGGATGCATACTAAGGTTTATCTACAATCTGTCTGAAGACCCTATATTCCAAGAGATAAAAACCAATCTGATATTTGTGGCATATCAACATGTTATACTGTATTGTGTTATATTGGGTCGGAAACTCAATAAATGTTATTCCATTACTGTTTGTTTCTAATTCTCAAAGTAAAAACTCTACGGACACTATGAAAGCTAAAACCAAGTTTATTCTTTCCAGAGGGTCAATGCAGCTGCATTAGACAAAAACATATTCACACAAGCACTGATATTTAACCCTTTCTCCTAGGCTGTCTCCTCCTCCACATCTGAACAGCCAATGCTGTTGTTCGACAGAACCTTAGTGATATCTGTTCTTCCTCACTTCATCTAACCTGACCTCTACCCCAAAGTGCTCACTCCTCCCCAACTCAAGGCTGTCATGGTTATTGATACCAGACTGTGTCTCCTCAACCCCCAGAGGATCCCTGATGGCTAACAATAACATATCCTGACATAATGTAAATATTATACTTTACCCTCTCTCCCTCAGTGACATAACTAATTATATTTCATATTCTCAGAACCCAACACTACTAAATAGTATATTATAGACTAAAGAAACCGTATAGACCAGGAGTAGGCAACGCTGGTTCTGGAGTGCCGCAGCCACTTCATGCTCTTGATTTAACCGACCTGGAAGACCAGGTGTGTTTAATTTAGGCAATCACTGAACTGATCAATTCACTCAGTTGGTCAGGTGTGGTGCCCAGTTGGAACAAAATCCTGCAGTACCTGCGGCACTCCAGGGACAGGGTTGCTTGTATAAACAGTAGAAAGCTATCATAGACAGTAAGAGCTATTTGCACATTTGCAAATGTTATGGAATGCACCTAATACAAATTCCATGAATTATGACAATTATTTAAGGCTTGGTAAAAGTTTAATGGATTTAAGTTTGGGATTAACAAATAGTTTTTTATGTTGAAAGTAACCACCCTATTGCCAGTCAGAGAAAGCGGTTTGGCTCAATGGTCATTGACCCCACACAACAAATACTTAGTATTTATGTTCTGAAGAAATCTAATGGGTCAATGTTAACAAGACAACAAGAATTGCAAACTTGACTTAAGACATACAAACCTAAAAAAAAAATCTGTACCTGAGTTGAGGTAGTTGCCATGGTGTCTGTGCCTCCTCCAGTCTCCTGATGTCCTGTAGTGTCCTTGTCTGCAGCAAGAGTGGAATTTGGCTATGATGGAGGATTTTGTAAAGAGGGTGGTCTTACCTGTTGTCATTTTCACAGTTACGCAAGTAACTGTCAGTTGACAAATGTTGTCATATCTTTCAATTATCAACCTGTAACCATTTGCCTTAGAAAAATATATTTATTTGATAACCTGTGGATCAGAATTCTGATAATTCACAACATAATCTTGAGAACTATGTCAATTTTTTTTTTACTAGAAAAGGAATGTTTCAATCAGAAACAATACATGCTTACATCAGATATAGTGCCTTCAGAATGTATTCACACCCCTTGACGTTTTCCACATTTTGTTGTGTTACTAAGTAGGATTAAACATTTTTGTCAACGATCTACACAGAATACTCTGTCCATGTAGTGGAAAAATTCTGACATTTGTAAAAAAAATATATACCATTACAAATAAAACACTAATGTATCTTGATGACATAAGTATTCAACCCCCTGAATCAGTGATACAGCTGTGAGTCTTTCTGGGTAAGTCTTGTTCACATTGGCAGTTTGAAATGACTCATCCATTTTTTGGGCATATCTGATTAGAATCTGTTCTTTTTCCTGCAGTCTGAGTACCCCAAAAGCATATGGAATCAGATATTTCAAGCCACAGTTGGGTACAAGTATGATTCCTGGCCATGTGTCTGAATGATCAAATCTGATTTGCACAGAAGTGTTTTTAGACTGTTATTTGGCATATCTTGTTTTTCGCTAGCTACTCTGTTGACAATTTGACAAGAACGTGGTAGCTAACTAGCTCGTTTTGAAAGTTAAATCATCATATCCTTTGAGCCTTTAAAAGTGTTCTTATACTATGATTTTAAACGTTCAAAGCAACTGGGAAACGTCCATGTCACCTTAGCTTGCTGCATAACTTCTGAGTGATAGGAAGCTTGAGCACCACCAATCAGCCTACAGCACTGTGCACACACCCACCAATACTATGACAACTAGCATAGCCATGTCAGCAAATGACTGTTGTCTGAACACACACAAATCAGATTTTGAAACTTGTAACTTGCTATTTGGACAGTCAGTAGTCCAAAACGGATTTGAAAAACAAAACTGATTTGCGCATTAAGGCCTTCAGTGTGAACAAAGTTTAAGAACTTCTTAATTCTTCAAGCTCTGTCAAATTAGTTGTTGATCATTGCTAGACAACCATTTGCAGTTCTTACCATATATTTCCAAGGATGCCTGTAACAACCACCCGAGCCACTGCCTGGTCACCCCTCTATCATCCAGAAGGCGAGGTCAGTACAGGTGCATCAAAGCTGGGACCGAGAGACTGAAAAACAGCTTCTATCTCAAGGCCATCAGACTGTTAAAAAGCCATCACTAACATTGAGTGGCTGCTGCCAACATACTGACTCAAATCTCTAGCCACTTTAATAATAAATAATTGGATGTAATAAATGTATCAATAGTCACTTTAAACAATACCACTTAATATAATGTTTACATATCAAATCAAATCAAATGTATTTATATAGCCCTTCGTACATCAGCTGATATCTCAAAGTGCTGTACAGAAACCCAGCCTAAAACCCCAAACAGCAAGCAATGCAGGTGTAGAAGCACGGTGGCTAGGAAAAACTCCCTAGAAAGGCCAATACCTAGGAAGAAACCTAGAGAGGAACCAGGCTATGTGGGGTGGCCAGTCCTCTTCTGGCTGTGCCGGGTGGAGATTATAACAGAACATGGCCAAGATGTTCAAATGTTCATAAATGACCAGCATGGTCGAATAATAATAAGGCAGAACAGTTGAAACTGGAGCAGCAGCACAGTCAGGTGGAAGTTGAAACTGGAGCAGCAGCATGGCCAGGTGGCCATAGCCTGCATTACTATATCATATGTATATACTGTACTCTATCATCTACTGCATCTTGCCTATGCCGGTCGGCCACCGCTCATCCATATATTTATATGTACATATTCTTATACATTCCTTTACACTTGTGTGTATAAGGTAGTTTATTAGAAATTGTTAGATTACTTGTTAGATATTACTGCACTGTCGGAACTAGAAGCACAAGCATTTCGCTACACTCCCATTAACATCTGCTAACCATGTGTATGTGACCAATACAATTTGATTTGATTTGATTTGGATGACACTCCCAGGAATGTCTTACATGATGGGTCATTAGCTTCCCTACAGGTAAGACACTAACATTCACACATCTAGATGGCCGTGCGGGGTGGGTGTGGAGCCAGAGACCGCAGTGGGGTTAAACTGTAAAACCCATTTCCTACATTTGAATATAAAACTTGATTTCATGAAACAAAACTACACTACATTTTGTCTCCTGGACCCCCAGGATGACAAATCAGAGCATATTACTGAATGTAAGTACATTATTTACCTTCAGAGGTGAATGTATCAAACCAGATAAATGTACTTTGTGTTGTGCACTCTCCTCAAACAATAGAATGGTATTGTTTCACTGTAATAGCTACTGTAAATTGGACACTGCAGTTAGATTAACAATAAATGAAGCTTTCTGCCCATAGAAAACATAACTATGTCACTATGTTGGCTGTTGTTTACAATGTCATTCTAGTCACATTATCGCATATTGAGCAATAACTGTCCTGATTTAGGGACACCGATCCACTAGAGTTAAAGCCTGCAGGTATAAAGCTTTATAACTTGTTACAGGGATGTTTAACTGCATCGTAATGCATTTGCCCTGCAGGATTTAAAGGGATACTTTGGGATTTTGACAATGAGGCCCTTTATCTACTTCCCCAGAGGTAGATGAACTTGTGGATATGATTTTTATGTCTTTGTTTCCAGTATGTCGGAAGTTAGAGGTAGATTAACAGGCCAATGCTAACTAGCATTAGCACAATGACTGGAAGTCTATAGGTATCTGCTAACATGTTAGTAGATACTGCATGCAGAACTTGGAGTATTTGTGAAATTATTCTTGCTAATTGTTGACAAGCATGCACCTGTTAAGGAACTATATGTGAGAACTATTAGTGCCCCCTGGATCAATGATGCGTTGAAAAATTGGTTCAAAGAAATGATGCAAGAAAGGTGGCAAACAAGTCAGGCTGCCCAGCTAAATTGGCTGAAATACTGTCAAATTAGATATTTTGTGACTAAACTTAACAAAAACACATATATATATATATATATATATATATATATATATATATATATATATATATATATATATATATATATATATTATATAACCAAATCAAAATAAATGACGGGTCATTTATAACAAAAGTTTGTGGTCATATGCACATCTTTAAAAACATAGATGCTGGGCTAATAAAGTATACGAGTGAAGAACAAGGCCCGCACACTGTTAAAGATCCCAATTCACCGCTTTATTGACAATGTTTCGATCGAAACTGATCTTTGTCAGGTCAAACAAACAAACTGAGTGCTCACATCCCAAAATATACACATTTCAACCTCACATTGACGCATTGTGGGTGCAAAAGCAATTTGTGTATCTCTAATAATTGAATAACATTGAGATGGGTACATGTAGTAGTTCCAGAAAATAAGATATACAGTATTTGCAAAATGATCAAGTAGGTGACCTGGAAGGCAAGACAAATCAAAGTGACATATTCAGGTAAGAAATGGTCTGATATCATACTCTTGGTTCAGACCTCTAGGAGACATGGTACACAAATGGTGAATCCAACACAATTCTCTTCTCAATAATATATTATAATTATCTCACCCCTCCTAGGAGTCTTAACATGTTAATATGTTCAATGCCAATGTTTCTCAAAGAGCTAATGTTGTGATGAGCCTCCATGAAATGTGCAGCCACAGAGTTTCTCTGGTCAAGGGTATAGCCAACCTTTCGATATAGCCAATCATTTCATTGACTATTTTACTAGTAAAGAGGACAAACTTAGAAGTGAAATAACAACATTGAAAAGTGAACCATCATATTTGTGTATTGAAGATCTAATAATGAAAGAGAACGACTGCTGTTTTGAATTTGGTTATGTTTGAGTGGAAGAGATAATAATTGTTATCAATCAATAATGATAAGCCAGGTGAGTGTCATGAGGCACAGGTCAGAATGGGTCATTTACAATAAACTGGCCTTAAATATATCTAAAACCAAAAGCATTGTATTTGGTTCAGAGCATTCTCTAGGACCTGGAGTTGTACATAAAGGGTGTGATCATTGGGTAAGTTGAAGAGGCTGATCTCCTAGGCATAACATTGGATGGTCAGTTATTATAGTCAATTCATATTGACAAAGTTGTTGTGAAGATGGGGAGAGGTATGTCTATTATAAAAAGATGTTCTGAGTTTTTGAAACAAAGATCAACTGTACTAGTTGTCAGGCTCTGATCATGTCCCATCCATCTGGATTACTGTCCGATAGTATGGTCAGGTGCATCAAGAAAGACCTAGCAAAGCTTTGGCTGGCTCAAAACAAAGCAGCATGCCTTGCCCTTAACTGCACACACAGAACTAAGATCAACACCATGCATGCTAGTCTTTCATGGTTCAGGGTTGAGGATAAATTGACTACTTCTCTTCTAGTCATTTTAAGAAACATTTGTGTTGAAAATGCCTAACCACTTGTATAATCTATTTGCATTTTCTTCAAACAGACATGCATACCCCACCAGACACGCTACTATGGGTTTCTTCACTGAACCCAAACACAAAACAGATGAAATGCATCGCTCAGTTATTATAGAGCAATGTCATCATGGAATGCTATGCTACCAGAGGTTACTCGGGCAAAAAAACAAGTTTAGCTTTAAAACAGATAGAAAAAACATATTGTATCACAGCGCCTCTCCTATTTCTAAAGATCTAATTAAACTTTACTGTACAGTGCCTTCAGAAAGTATTCACACCCCTTGACCTTTTCAACATTTTGTTGTGTTATAAAGTGGGATTAAAATTGATTTAATTGTCAAAGATCTACACAAAATACTCTAATGTCAAAGTGAAAGAAAATTCTAACATTTGTAAAAGAAAATCATGAATAAAACACAAATAAATCTTGATTAGATAAGTATTCAACCCCCTGAGTCAATACATGTTAGAATCATCTTTGGCAGCGATTGCTGGGTAAGTCTCTTAAGAGCTTTGTACACCTGGATTGTACAATATTTGCAAATTATTCTTTTTAAAATTCTTCAAGCTCTGTCAAGTTGGTTGTTCATCATTTCTAGACAGCCATTTTCAAGTCTTGCCATAGATTTTCAAGCCGATTTAAGTCAAAAATGTAACTAAGCCACTCAGGAACATTCAATGTCGTCTTGGTAATCAACGGCAGTGTATATTTGGCCTTGTGTTTTAGGTTATTGTCCTGCTGAAAGGTGAATTTGTCTCTCAGTGTCTGTTGGAAAGCAGACAGAACCAGGTTTTCCTCTAGGATTTGCCTGTGCTTAGTTCTATTAGCTCTATTTTTATCATTAAAAAAATTCCCTAGCCCTTGCCGATGACAAGCATACCCATAAAATGATGCAACCACCACCACGCTTGAAAATATGAAGAGAGGTACTCAGTGATGTGTTGTATTGGATTTGACCCAAACATCACACTTTGTATTCAGGACATTAAGCTAATTTCATTGACACATTTTTTGCAGATTTACTTTAGTGGCTTATTGCTCACAGGATGCATGTTTCGGAATATGTTTATTCTGAACAGACTTCCTTCTTTTCACTCTAACAATTAGGTTAGTATTGTGGAGTAACTACAATGTTGTTGATCCATCCACAGTTTCCTCCTATTACAGCCATTAAACCGTGTAACTGTTTTAAAGTCTCCATTGGCCTCGGTGAAATCCCTGAGCGGTTTCCTTAATCTTCGGCAACTGAGTTAGGAAGGACGCCTGTATCTTTGTAGTGACTGGGTGTATTGATACACCATCCAAAGTGCAATGAATAACTTTACCATACTCAAAGGGATATTCAATGTCTGCTTATAGGTACCATTATTTGCAAGGCATTAGAAAACCTCCCTGGTCTTTGACCTGTATATACAGTATATACAGTAGCATGTGTCCACTATTTGCCTTCTCTGTAGTCATCTGACGGTGCACAACATGTGATGATTCTTCAGAAGTGAGCAGACCAATATGATTGTAGCATCAGGGGGAGTTGTGGGGCAAAGAGCATCCCTCTGATAGTATTGTTGACTCGGGATTGTTGACTGACTTTGGTAGGAAGCAGACACTCAGGGAGTCTGGTTCAACCACAGTATCTGTTTCCCTGAGAGGGGCTACCTCCACCCCTCTGGCAAAGTGAACTAAGTCACCTTTAACTAAGTCAACTTTAACTAAGGACAGTTCCCCCAAAATGGGTGAGCAAACACAAGTCCTAAGGTCTTGGTACAAAGGTACTCAGCATGCAACAGAAAGACATCTGCTATACTTGCACTCAAACTATCTGGCGAACCCTCCATTACCATCAGCATCTAATTTACATTTTACAAACGTTAAAGAGAAAAAACTGAATGTTTGCCTCTGAGTGTGTTCTTGAGCCAAAAGGGGTCCCCTAAAATCCTAAATTAATAGATATATTGTCTGGAAATGCCTTATTCGGACAGAAAGGGGTACACCTCCCCACGCCCATGTACAAAATAATATATTATTTGTCTCAAAGGATTTGTGAGTTTCGTGAGTTAAGAAATGAAATATATGCGAAGGGTTGGGGAGTAAGTGATTACATGTAATCTGATAATCCCCAAAAAACTAACTGTATTCAGTTACGTTACCAGAAAAAGTATTGTAATCAGATTACAGATAGTTTTGGAAAAGGACATGATTACTTCTTGGATTACTTTGAAATTCAGAAAGGATTTTTGCAAAAAAGAAAAAAACATTGACACCTTTCTAGTTCTCAATTATATTAAATTCAGCATTGAAAAATGGCGCAAGTTTAAGTTTGTTCCATCTGAGCGAGTCTAACCACAAGTCAGAGACATACCAAATGCGTTTGATTAACCCTTTTTTACTTATTCTAATATCTCTTAAGGGGGAAGTAATCAGATTACATTCCTGAGTTTGGGTAATCCAAAGGTTACTGATTACAATTTTAAACATGTAACTAGTAGGGCCATTCCTACAATGCAGGTTTTCTGTCCAAGAAATTTTACTTATTACAAAAATATGGATCTTGAAAGGGAATTTAAAGCATTTATTTAAATAAAAAAATCTGTGTATGATTGTCATTCCTCAACTTCTGCAATAAATTTATGCTATAAAATAATATTGAAAATCTTTCTGCCGTATTTATAGTCCTAGTTAAAATCTCTCTCAAATATGTTTTTTTCATGATTATTGTATTTATTATTATTGTATTAAACATCTGTGTGTCCCTGATATCACTTTCTACCCTGTTAATTTGTAGTAATTCTCCTTTAAGAAAGCAGCCCCTTCCCACAATGACTTCACATTCAGGAAGTGTCCAGTTTTTTGGTGGGAACAGTTGTGCAAAGATAAATAACATAAACTCGGTTTTATATATTTTTCCATGTTTCATGATGCTTGTAGGGTTTGTCTCACTCATACATTTCCACACTGTTAGGCTAAATTATAGAGATAATTTATCACATTTCAAATTGTTAAAATGTATTTCATATAGAAAATAATCTCCTTCAAGCGTTTACCATTACCATTAGTTTAATCTCAATCACCCACAGAGCTATGGCTAATTTTCACCCTGTTAGGTTCAACCCTGTTAGGATTATGCAATGACTGTATGTGATTATGCACCTAACCGGGCTTTAAGTGCCTGAGTTTGACCAATGTGTTTTTCTGAAAGTAAAACATGTCCTTTTTCTGATAGAATAGAACAAATATAAGAGCCACCAATTGTGCAAGTTCTCCCACTTAAAAAGATGAGAGAGGCCTGTAATTTTCATCATAGGTACACTTCAACTATGACAGACAAAATGATCAAAAAAATCCAGAAAATTTATTTGCAAATTATGGTGGAAAAAAAGTATTTGGTCACCTACAAACAAGCAAGATTTCTGGCTCTCACAGACCTGTAACTTCTTCTTTAAGAGGCTCCTCTGTCCTCCACTCGTTACCTGTATTAACGGCACCTACCCACTACCCGAGCCACTTGTGTGGGTTGTAGACTCCGTCTCATGCTACCACTAGAGTGAAAGCACCGACAGCATTCAAAAGTGACCAAAACATCAGCCAGGAAGCATAGAAACTGAGAAGTGGTCTGTGGCCACCACCTGCAGAACCACTCCTTTATTGGGGGTGTCTTGCTAATTACCTATAATTTCCACCTGTTGTCTATTCCATTTGCACAACAGCATGTGAAATTTATTGTCAATCAGTGTTGCTTCCTAAGTGGACAGTTTGATTTCACAGAAGTGTGATTGACTTGGAGTTACATTGTGTTGTTTAAGTGTTCCCTTTATTTTTTTGAGCAGTGTATTTTGATTTGTTTAACACCTTTTTTGGTTACTACATGATTCAGTATGTGTTATTTCATAGTGTTGATCTCTTCACTATTATTCTACAATGTAGAAAATAGTAAAAATAGAGGAACACTTGAATTAGTAGGTGTGTCCAAACTTATGACTGGTTCTGTACATTCTACACGATTCTGTGCTTCCAACTTTGTGTCAACAGTTTGGGGAAGGCTCTTTCCTGTTTTAGCATGACAATGCCCCTGTGCACAAAGCGAGGTCCATACAGGAATGGTTTGTTGAGACTGGCCTGCACAGAGCCCTGACCTTAACCCCATCGAACACCTTTGGGATGAATTGGAATGCCTTCTGCGAGCCAGGCCTAATCAGAATTGAGTGATGTCCCTCAAGTACAAAATTAGCCATATTGAAGAAAAAAATTTACAAAAAAAATAGCTTTTGCCTTTAAATTTTTTTTTGCTTCTTGCTATAGTCATTTGGAACATTGTGGTAAAATTGACATTTGAATTCATCAAAATATTTGTCACGGTCTTCCTCCTCTTCATCTGAAGAGGAGAGGCGAGAAGGATCAGAGGACCAAAATGCAGCGTGGTATCTGTTCATGGTGAATTTTAATAAAGAAAACACTGAACACTGCAACACTATACAAAACAATAAACCAATGACAACCGTGAAGCTACAAATGAGACCTGTGCTGACACAAGCCACTAACATAGACAATCACCCCCAAACAAACCATGCAACCCAGGCTACCTAAGTATGATTCTCAATCAGAGACAACTAATGACACCTGCCTCTGATTGAGAACCATACTAGGCCGAAACATAGAAATCCCAAATCATAGAAAATCAAACATAGACTGCCCACCCAACTCACGCCCTGACCATACTAAATAAATACAAAACAAAGGAAATAAAGGTCAGAACGTGACAATATTTCTATATATCGCCTAGCCCTAGATGAGCCCTCCATGTGCACTAATCCTAAATGCATTTGTCAGTGTTGTATATTTCTTTACTGTAGGTGATGTGTCTATCCCTGAAATGGTGTACCCTGCCAACAGGACAGCATGGATCACAAGCAAAGTGGACTTGGCAAAGAGGCAGTTTATGGATGGCATCAACATAGACATTGAGCAAGAGGTGGCCGACTCCTCCCCAGAGTACTACACCATGACAGCACTCGTCAAAGAGACCACTGAGGCCTTTCATAGAGAGATCCCAGGTTCCCAGGTGAATACAATAGTGTATCCTAGTCATGCCAGACCAATAACTTGGGGTGTAGGGGATATGTTGGCGTGTAGGCTAATTACGCTCTGATTCACAAATGAAAGCGGGCCACATTCACAATTTTGGTTAAAAGTAAATTGATTAATCCAACCTTACAATCTGCATACCTAAGCTTTTTTGGGTGTCACAACTGAAAACACTCATCAGGCACCAAACAGAAGAAAATGAACTGAAACAGGAAGGGACTACATGAAATTCTCCAATAAGAAACGCTTGTTTTCGTTTTACTACGATGTGCCCTAATGCAGGGGTTTTCAAACCTCTCCTTGGGGACCCACAGCCATTCCATGTATTTGAACTATTCCAGAGCTAGCACACCTTATTCAACTTGTCAACTAATTGTCAAACCTTTGATTATGTTTATCAGATGATCTAGTTCAGGGCTACAAGAATAGTGTGGATTGTCTGGGGGTACCAGATGAGATATTTCAAAACCACTACCCTAATGAATAGGACCCAGCTTCCTCCATGCCCTTAACTTACCCTCTTCTCCTGAGCCGTTCTCAGGTGTCATTTGATGTTGCCTGGTCGCCCAAGTGTATAGACGGGCGCTGCTACGACTACGCCGCCATTGCCGAGTCCTGCGACCTGCTATTTGTGATGTCATATGATGAGCAGAGTCAAATATGGGGCGATTGTGTTGCGATGGCAAATGCTCCATTCAATCAGACACAGTCAGGTAAGTAATTTGTGGAGAAGGACCTCTAGAAGCCCAAACCAGAAGCCATTTTATTGCAGTTATTTGACTTAAAGCTAAAAACTACAGAACCCTAGCCACTACTTGTCATCCTATGATTAAAATTACAGGCCTCTCTCATCTTTGTAAGTGGGAGAACTTGCACAATTTGTGGCTGACTAAATACTTTTTTGCCCCACTGTACATATGAGATTAATAATGTAGGGTATGTAAACATTATATTAAGTTGCATTGTTTAAAGTGGCTAATGATATATTTTACATCAATTTCCATCAATTCCCATTATTAAAGTGGCTGGACTTCATTCTCGTGTCGGCTATCCTACTAAGCTTCACCACGACCAAGGGAGAGAGTTCGAGAACAACCTGTTCCAGAGACTCCAACAGCTTGCAGGGATATCCCACTCCCAAACAACCCCATACCATCTGCAAGGAAACTTTGTGGAAAGGATAAACCGAACACTCCTGCAGATGCTCCATACTCTGCAATAAGAAAAGGCGGCGGAGTGGAAAGACCATCTACCAAACATTGTCCATGCCTACAACTGTACAAGGCACTAAGGAACAGGGTAATCCCCATTCTTTCTCCTGTATGGCAGAGCCCTGTGCCTTCCCATCAACCTACTGTTCAACCTCAAACCAGAAGTTAAGACAAGATCCCAAAAGTTATTTGCAGAGAAGTGGGCAACAAAGATGCAAGACACATACAAAATTGCTTCTGAGAACAGTCAAAAGTCCTCAGTGAAAAGGAAAGAAAAACTATGACAAGGGTGTCAAAGGTGCCACACTTCAACCAGGGGACAGTCCTTATAAGGAACCTTTCGGAGCGAGGTGGCCCCGGGAAACTCTGGCTACTGGGAGAAGACGGGCCACAGAGTTGTAGAGACGAGAGGTTCCAATGTACCATCAACATCCAGTCGGAGTCTGGATACAAAGCCCTTTGTTTGCTGCACCGGAACCTCCTGCTCCCTGTAAATTACTTACCTATGGAACACGACACTCCCAACACTCCAACCAAAAGAAAAACACAAAGACAGAAACAGTCAAGATACGGTGACACAGTTGACCAATAATCTGACAGTTCAGATGAAGAGGAAATATACTACTCTAACTGGTCCTCGGCTTCACCAGAGCGATGTTGGGCCACAACCAAGTCAACCGGAGCGGCGTACCAGACTGCAAGCTACTGTGTAGGAGTTCTGACCTACAGTGACAGAAGAACCAGGACAGAACCAGGAATAGCCTAAAGAGCCTGAAGTGGATGACAAAGTGCAGGAGGAAGTCCAAGACGTCATACCAGTGTAGCAGCAAGAGGCCAGCAAGAGACTTAGCTTTGAGAAGGTCCACGCGCACTGGGAGACCTCAATGTGCACCTAGATTAATCTCCCAGTGTCTGATGGAAAGCAGAATAAACATGTTTTCCTCTACAATTTTGCCTGTGCTTAGCTCCATTCAGTTTATTTTTTATCGTGAAAAATACACCAGTCCTTAACGATTACAATCATACCCAAAACATGATGCAGCCACCACTATGCTTGAAAATAATGGTGCTACTCCGTAATGGGTTGTATTGTGTTTGACCTTAACGTAACACTTTGTATTCAGGACAAAAAGTTAATTGCTTTTCCACATTTTTTAAAATATTACTTTAGTGAAATGTTGCAAACAGGATGCATGTTTTGGAATGTTTTTATTCTGTTCAGGCTTCCTTCTTTTCACTCTGTCAATTAGGTTAGTATTGTGGAGTAACTACAATGTTGTTGATCCATCCTCAGTTTTCTCCTACCACAGCCATTAAAATCCCTAAGCGGTTTCCTTCCTCTCCGGCAACAGTTAGTAAGGACGCCTGTAAATTGATGCACCATCCAAAGTGTAATTAATAACTTCACCATGCTCAAAGGGATAGTCAATGTTAGCTTTTTGTCTGTTTTTTTAATCTACCAATATGTGCCATTCTTTGCGAGGCATTGTATAACCTCCTTGGTCATTGTGTCACGGCTGGCTGAAGGACTGGACCAAGGTGCAGCATGGTAAGCGTACATTTAAAAATGACGCCGACAAAACGAAGAACAAAAAAAACAACTGTGAAGCTTTGGGCAATGTGCTCTGAACAACTACAAAGTTAACTTCCCACAAAACAGGTGGGGGAAAAGGGTACCTAAGTATGGTTCTCAATCAGAGACAATGATAGACAGCTGTCCCTGATTGAGAACCATACCAGGCCAAGACATAGAAATACAAAACATAGAAAAAAGGACATAGAATGCCCACCCTAGTCACACCCTGGCCTAACCAAAATAGGGAATAAAAAGCCTCTCTATGGTCAGGGCGTGACAGTACCCCCCCCCAAAGGTGCGGACTCCGGCCGCAAAAACCTGACTCAAGGGGAGGGTGGGCCTTCTTACGGCGGCGGCTCGGGTGCGGGACGTGGACCCCGCTCCACCTCAGTCTTGACTCTCGCAGCGGGCCCCGGACTAAAGATCCCCGTAGAGGGCGACACTTGACTGAGGGGAGGGGCTGCGGCTCTGGACTGAGGGGAGGGGCTGCGGCTCTGGACTGAGGGGAAGGGCTGCGGCTCTGGACTGCGGGGAGGGGCTGCGGCTCTGGACAGACGGGAAACTCTGGCAGCTCAGGACAAACGGGCGACTCTGGCAGCTCAGGACAGACGGGCGGCTCTGGCAGCTCAGGACAGACGGGAGACTCTGGCAGCTCAGGACAGACGGGCGACTCTGGCAGCTCAGGACAGATGGGCGACTCTGGCAGCTCAGGACAGAGCTGGCTACGGGGAGCATTCAACCAGGTAAGGTTGGGCTGGCTCGGTGCTCAAGAGCTCCCGTGCGCCTGCACGGTCCGGTCTATCCGGTGCCTCCTCCATGCACCAGCCCTCCGGTGGCAGCCCCCCGCACCAGGCCTCCCTACAGTTGCTCCCGCCTGTACTGCGCTGCTA
This sequence comes from Oncorhynchus kisutch, assembly GCF_002021735.2. Classification (NCBI taxonomy): domain Eukaryota; kingdom Metazoa; phylum Chordata; class Actinopteri; order Salmoniformes; family Salmonidae; genus Oncorhynchus; species Oncorhynchus kisutch. Next base: position 7,210,171 of record NC_034194.2, read on the forward strand.
AAGGCTTCCTCCTCTCCAGCGCTGCCAGAGTCTCCCATCTGTCCTGAGCCGCCAGAGTCTCCCGTATGTCCTGAGCCGCCAGAGTCGCCCGTCTGTCCTGAGCCGCCAGAGTCTCCCATCTGTCCTGAGCTGCCAGTCAGCCAGGAGCTGCCAGAGCCGCCAGTCAGCCAGGAGCCGCCAGTCAGCCAGGAGCCGCCAGAGCCACCAGTCAGCCAGGAGCCGCCAGAGCTGTCAGTCAGCCAGGAGCCAGCAGAGCCGTCAGTCATCCAGGCGATGCCAGAATCGCCCTTCACTCCGGCACTGCCGGAGTCTCCAGTCCATTCGGGACCCATTTCTAGGGTCTTCAGTCCGAGGTCGGCGGCGAGGGTTTTAAGAGGCAACGGAGGCAGACAATGAGGAGGAGAAAAACTGTGGTGAAATGGGGTCCACGTCCCGCGTGGAAGAGGAGGAGGAATGCCGTTACAGACACATTGTGGTTGAATCTGTGTTTTACAATTCACTGCTCGACTCAGGGACCTTACAGATAATTGTATGAGATGAGGTAGTCATTCAAATATAATGACCCTATTACAATCATGCTAAACACTATTATGCCCCACAGAGTGAGTCCATGCAACTTATGTTACTTGTTAAGCAAATTCCTACTCCGGAACTTATTTAGGTGTGCCATAACAAAGGGGTTGAATATGTATTGACTCAAGACATTTCAGCTTTTAATTTTCAATTAATTTAAAAACATGGCATATTATATGTAGGTCAGTGACAAATAATGTATATTTAATATTTTTTTAATCCAGGCTGTAACACAACATTTTGGAAAGTCATGGGGTGTGAATACTTTATGAAAGCATTGTAGTGTTTTAGAATGAAACTCTTAAAAGATGTACCCAAATACACTTCATTATTTACATTTTTTCCAAAATGCTATTCTCAAATGCCACCGCTATTCAACAATGAACCTATTACAATCTCCACCTTATAGCGGGTAATGTTTTAACGTTTATTTGGGGTGTCTTGCATCAGCAGCGGAGCAACAACCGTTTGTGCCATCCATAAAGATATTGCTTCGATTGGCTCTGTTTGACTTCACAAGAGATTGTTACTTAGCAGTCCACTCCTCCACTCCGCACCCTGGACAAGCAAAGCGCAACACATCCACAAGTTTTTATGAGAAGAAAGAAACCAGCCCGTATCCTACTTCTTATTCTGTGAAAATAACAGCATTTATCATGGAAAAACTTGATGCCTTCGTCAAACAGATTATTTCTTAGAATAGGTGAGGCTTGTTGAAAATGGAATCCTCGTGCAAGTCTATTAGATATCCCGATGAGAGACGACTAACAAGTAGAAAGGTATGTAGGCTATACATTGCACCATTATGTCGTGATTTTATTTTTTAAACATTTTATGTACTTAAGACAAAAGATTATCACCATCTGTCTACCGCAATAATCGTTATATCCTCTTTCTTGTTCTTGGTGAACTTTGCTTTTTAGAAAACCAATCCCTGTTAGGGCAAATTGTAAGAAGCTCCAATGCGTATTAATTTCGATTGCTTTCTTGTTAGTTTGTTGAGCTCCATGTGCTGTTTGTACCAAATGAACAGTGGAACTTAAAACTGAATAGAGTGCCGGTTGAAGCCATAAAGAGCTTCATATCTGCTGGATTCATCAGGTGAGATATTTTTTAAATGTTTTCTATTCAGAAGTGGCATATGGTTACTGCAAATAATGAGACCAGTCGACAATCTGTAGGAATATTCATAATAGAAAATATGTACAGAAGAGGTAAAGAAAACTGCAGATTAAACAGTCAACAAGATACTTTGATGGTTGTCCTCTTCACCCATATTTCTTTGATGTGAAAATGTTTTTGAACATAGATAGTGCCTCTTCACTGTAAATTGTTGTTTTCATGCCAGGGTGTATCCTGATATATCTCTCAGAACTCTCAGGAGTGAGCTTGGCATTCTCCTCGGAGCTGAGAGAGATATTGACAAGCTTTCCTTTTTAAAATGTGTGGGCCGAAGCTTGGCATTGGTGAGTATAGCGGGCCTGGTTCAGGGACACAGTTGCTTATCGCTTGTGTTTTATTTGGTAAACTGGCATGAGGTGATTCATTGTGCCATTGCATTTGTATTTTTTTTTAATAGGTAAAAGCCAAACAAGAAAGGGATTTGAAAGTGAAGTATTTTGCCCCTCCATATGTATGCACATTCCACTTTAATGTTAAAATATGTTTTATATTGTGCCTTCAGAAAGTATTCATACCCCTTGACTTATTTGTTATGTTACAACCTGAATTTATACACAATACCCCATAATGGCAAAATGTAGAATAGGTCAAGGGGTATGAATACTTTCTGAAGGCACTGTAGATAGTATAATATTTTTTAAGTGAAAAAAAGAAATCTATTTATAATAAGTTTGTTGCATGCCTTGTCCTAATGTCATGGTCTTCTCCTACTCTCCAGGCCCCTCAGCCAGAGCTGTACCTGTTGCCCAGGGTGGAGAGCGACAACAGTGTCTGTTCACAGTCCCTCACCCCCAACACCCACTCCACAGACCCCCAGATTTACTACACTGCCAGAGTGCAAGGAATGCCAACAGGGACAAAAGAGCCTTTTAAATTCCCTCAGATCCCCCAGGGTCTCCAGCCACAGCCCCCTTCCTCCCCCAGCCCCGATGAGGAGGCGAAGGAAGAGGAGAGCTATTGCTCCACAGAGGAGAACGAGGAGGACCTTCTCTCCTCTCAGCAGTCTGGGTGCGCTGAGGATGACCTCCTCCTGTGGAAGGCCCAAGCCCAGGGGCCACCCCAGTGTGTCATAGAGGCTAAAGGTGAGCTAAAGAAATCTTTTTTTCTTTCTTTTTGGGGCGGGGGGGGGGGAGGGGGGGTGTACCTGAAAAGTGCTCTGAGTCTGGTATGAAATTGTCTGAAAAACTTTGATTTTGGAGTGTACTTTAAACTGACATTTCTGAAAAGCAAGTCAACCTTGTACTTGTTGTAACAGACAGAGATGTTGTTACAACCATTTACTTTCAATTCATTTTGACAGAATCAGTTGTGGGGAAGGTGGCACCTGCTAAGAAGAAACAGCGTTTCAAGAGAAACCGAGCCAGCGATTCGGGGGTTCCAGAGTCACTGGAGAATTCTGTGTTTTCTCCCACCCCACACAGGTAACTCACAGAGGAACACTTTTGCCATAACAGAGAGGAAGAGCTCTACCACCATCAGAGCTATTTAAACCCTGGTTACAGACACCGAATCTAGATGAGTCATATAAAATTAGTAAACCCACATTTTTTTTTCTCTCTTTGGAGGTTTAGGAAATCTAAAGATGCACAGACACTGAAGTATATCAGGAATAAACAAAATGAGGTAAGATATGCTTGCGTGCTGCTTACATACTTACTGAAATGACATTATGCCAAAATCAGTTACAATTACCTTGTTTTTATGTTATGCCAGACTATTGAACATCTGCAAGCCCATTCAATAGTTTTTTTAAAAGGTGTAGTTCCATCAAGTCCTGCACACCAAGAGAGGTTGTTGAGTCAACTCAAGAGTAGTTTTATTGTAAATTACCAGCGCCTTGTAAAATACTGTGTGGCTTTGTTACTGCTTCAAAATTCCACAGCCAGCAGGTGGGTTTGAATTAAAAAGGGGGTCTAAGTCAGGGAAATAGGTCTAGAGAAGCAGCGAGGAGTACTTAAACTATTTTCTTGGCATGCACACCGAAATCAATTTGCTTCAACAAAATGTTTTAATTATGTTTTACCAATAATTTATTTTCATGTAGGTCCCTGAACACCCAGTAACTATGCCTACACAGTACGCCTCTCCACCCCCCGCCCCAACCCTGGGCACTCGTAAAACGGCTGCCTCGGTCTTCCTATCAAGTAGTAAGCAGGCATTTCTGTTATGTCTCAGTCATCCATATTGTTGTTGCTGAAATGTAAGGCGCAAATGACATGGTATGTTTCTTCCTTCCCTCAGGAGATAAACTGATAGAGGAAATTAAGATGGCAAAAGAGGAGAGAAAGCAACTAGAACAGACAAGACAAGAGTTACTGAGAAAAGGAAAAGACTTGCTGGCCCAGAACAGACACCGTCGAAATCAAGGTGGTGTATGTCTGGACTAGTTCTTTTGCACCCTCGTTTCACGATATGACAAAAGCACGCATGACCCCCTTCTAATATATTAGCATCTCATTATGATCCAGATTAAATACCAACTAGCTTGTTTAACTATAAAATAATCTGTGCGACAGGGCACAGCAAAATAAGTTACTGACCTGCCCTACAACATAGACAATACTATTGTGATGCATAATTTGTCATGGTCATAATAATAATAACTAGATTGAAACCTGACATGTAAAGTTGTGAGGCTTGCTAATGCTCTTTGAAAGTATTGTTGTGGTAGTGAAAGTTTAAAAAGTTGTACTTTGAGTGTATTATTTGATACTGGTCAGTAGATTTGGTCAGTAGTTGTCTGGTTGTGTGTCACCAGTGCCATACAACTCTCCTTCCGTGGCCTCCAACTGCTCTTAAACGCAAGTAAAACTAAATGCATGCTATTCAATTGATCACTGCCCGCACCTCCTCGCCTGTCCAGCATCACTACTCTGTGCGGCTCTGACTTAGAATACGTGGACAACTACGTGGACAACTACAAATACCTGGGTGTCTCCAGGTACTCCTCCTTTCAGACTCACATTAAGCATCTCCAATCCAAAATTAAATCTAGAATCGGCTTCCTATATCGCAACAAAGCATCCTTCACTCATGCTGCCAAACATACCCTCGTAAAATTGACCATCCTACCCGAACCTCGACTTCGGTGATGTCATCTATAAAATAGCCTCCAACACTCTACTCAACAAACTGGATGCAGTCTATCCGTTTTGTTACCAAAGCCCCATAGACTACCCACCATTGCGACCTGTACGCTCTCGTTGGTTGGCCCTCGCTTCATACTCGTCGCCAAATCCACTGGCAACAGGTTATCTACAAGTCTCTGCTACGTAAAGCCCCACCTTATCTCAGCTCACTGGTCACCATAGCAGCACCCACTCGTAGCACGCGCTCCAGCAGGTATATCTCACTGGTCACCCCCAAAGCCAATTCCTCCTTTCCTTTGCTGCCCATGACTGGAACGAATTGCAAAAATATCTGAAGCTGGAGACTCACATCTCCCTCACTAGCTTTAAGCACCAGCTGTCAGAGCAGCTTACAGATCACTGCACCTGTACATAGCCCATCTGTAAACAGCCCATCTATCTACCTACCTCATCCCCATACTGGTATTTATTTATTTTGCTCCTTTGCACCCCAGTATCTCTACCTGCACATTAATCTTCTGCTGATCTACCATTCCAGCGTTTAATTGCTATATTGTAATTACTTCGCCACCATGGCCTATTTATTTCCTTAACTTACCTAATTTGCACTCACTGTATATAGACGTTTTGTTTTCTTTTGTTCTACTGTATTATTGACTGTATGTTTTGTTTATTCCATGTGTAACTCTGTGTTGTTGTATGTGTCGAATTGCTACGCTTTATCTTGGCCAGGTCGCAGTTGCAAATGAGAACTTGTTCTCAACTAGCCTACCTGGTTAAATAAATGTTAAATAAATATAAATAAGTAAGCAGTTGTGTGGTTGTGGTCAGTAGTTGTGTGGTTGAGGTCAGTAGTAGTGTGGTTGTGGTCAGTAGTTGTGTAGTTGTGGTCAGAAGGTGTGTGGTTGTGGTCAGAAGTTGTGTGGTTGTGTTCAATAGATATGTCAGTAGTGGTGTGGTTGTGTTCACTAGATGTGTCAGTAGTTGTGTGGTTGTGGTCATAAGGTGTGTGGTTGAGGTCAGTAGTTGTGTAGTTGTGGTCAGAAGGTGTGTGTGGTTGAGGTCAGTAGTTGTGTGGTTGAGGTCAGTAGTTGTGTAGTTGTGGTCAGAAGGTGTGTGTGGTTGAGGTCAGTAGTTGTGTGGTTGTGGTCAGAAGTTGTGTTCAATAGATGTGTCAGTAGTGGTGTGGTTGTGTTCACTAGTTGTGTCAGTAGTTGTGTGGTTGTGGTCAGAAGGTGTGTGGTTGTGGTCAGAAGTTGTGTGGTTATGTTCAATGCATGTGTCAGTAGTGGTGTGGTTGTGTTCACTAGATGTGTCAGTAGTTGTGTGGTTGTGTTCAATATATGTGTCAGTAGTGGTGTGGTTGTGGTCAGGTGTGTGGTTAAGGTCAGTAGTTGTGTGGTTGTGGTCAGAAGTTGTGTGGTTGTGTTCAATAGATCTGTCAGTAGTAGTGTGGTTGTATTCACTAGATGTCTCAGTAGTTGTGTGGTTGTGTTCAATAGATGTGTCAGTAGTGGTATAGTTGTGTTCACTAGATGTGTCAGTAGTTGTGTGGTTGTGGTCAGTAGTTGTGCGGTTGAGGTCAGTAGTAGTGTGGTTGTGGTCAGAAGGTGTGTGGTTGAGGTCAGTAGTTGTGTGGTTGTGGTCAGAAGTTGTGTGGTTGTGTTCAATAGATGTGTGGTTGTGTTCACTAGATGTGTCAGTAGTTGGGTGGTTGTGGTCAGAAGCTGTGTGGTTGAGGTCAGTAGTTGTGTGGTTGTGGTCAGAAGTTGTGTGGTTATGTTCAATAGATGTGTCAGTAGTGGTATAGTTGTGTTCACTAGATGTGTCAGGAGTTGTGTGGTTGTGGTCAGTAGTTGTGCGGTTGAGGTCAGTAGTAGTGTGGTTGTGGTCAGAAGGTGTGTGGTTGAGGTCAGTAGTTGTGTGGTTGTGGTCAGAAGTTGTGTGGTTGTGTTCAATAGATGTGTCAGTAGTGGTGTGGTTGTGTTCACTAGATGTGTCAGTAGTTGTGTGGTTGTGTTCAATTGATGTGTCAGTAGTGGTGTGGTTGTGGTCAGAAGGTGTGTGGCTGAGGTCAGTAGTTATGTGGTTGTGGTCAGAAGTTGTGTGGTTGTGTTCAATAGATGTGTCAGTAGTGGTGTAGTTGTGTTCGCTAGATGTGTCAGTAGTTGTGTGGTTGTGGTCAGAAGGTGTGTCAGTAGTTGTGTGGTTGTGTTCAATAGATGTGTCAGTAGTGTTGTGGTTGTGTTCACTAGATGTGGTCAGCAGTAGTGTGGTTGTTGTGAGAGGTTGTGTGGTTGTTGTTAATAGTGTGGTTGTGTTCAATAGATGTGGTCAAGATTTGTGTGTTTGTGGTCAGCAATCGTGTGGTTGTGATCAGCAGTTTGGTCGTGGTCAATAATTGTGGTAAGCAGTTGTGTGGTTGTGGTCAGACGTTGTGTGGTTGTTGTCACTAGATGTGGTCAGGCGTTGTGTGGCTGTGGTCAGACGATGTGTGGATGTGGTCAGAAGTTGTGTGGCTGTGGTCAGACGTTGTGTGGTTGTTGTTCACTAGATGTGGTCAGAAGATGTGTGGTTGTGTTCAGACGTTGCGTGGTTGTTGGCAGTCACTGTGTGGTTGGTGTCACTACATGTGGTCAGAAGTTGTGCGATTGTGGTCAGACGTTGTGTGGTTGTTGGCAGTAACTGTGTGGTTGTGGTCACTAGATGTGGTCAGAAGTTGTGTGGCTGTGGTCAGAAGTTTGTCAGCAGTTGAGTGGTTGAGATCAGTAGCTGTGTGGTTATGGTCAGAAATCATGTGGTTGTGGTCAACAGTAGTTTGGTTGTGGTCAGTACTAGTGTGGTTGTAGTCAGTAGTAGTGTAGTTGTGGTCAGTACTAATGTGGTTGTAATCAGTACTAGTGTGGTTGTAGTCAGAAGTAGTGTGGTTGTTGCCAGTAGTTGTGTGGTTGTAGTCAGAAGTTGTGTGGTTTTAGTCAGAAGTGTGGTTGTAGTCAGTAGTTGTGTGGTTTTAGTCAGAAGTTGTGTGGTTTTAGTCAGAAGTTGTGTGGTTGTATTGTAGTCAGAAGTTGTGTGGTTGTGTTGTAGTCAGAGGTTGTGTGGTTGTAGTCAGTAGTTGTGTGGTTTTAGTCAGAAGTTGTGTGGTTTTAGTCAGAAGTTGTGTGGTTGTAGTCAGAAGTTGTGTGGTTGTAGTCAGAAGGTGTGTGGTTGTTGCCAGTAGTTGTGTGGTTGTAGTCAGAAGTTGTGTGGTTTTAGTCAGAAGTGTGGTTGTAGTCAGTAGCTCTGTGGTTTTAGTCAGAAGTTGTGTGGTTTTAGTCAGAAGTTGTGTGGTTGTGTTGTAGTCAGAAGTTGTGTGGTTGTGATGTAGTCAGAAGCTGTGTGGTTGTGTTGTAGTCAGAAGTTGTGTGGTTGTGTTGTAGTCAGAAGTTGTGTGGTTGTAGTCAGTAGTTGTGTGTTTGTAGTCAGTAGTTGTGTGGTTTTAGTCAGAAGTTGTGTGGTTGTGTTGTAGTCAGAAGGTGTGTGGTTGTTGCCAGTAGTTGTGTGGTTGTAGTCAGAAGTTGTGTGGTTTTAGTCAGACGTGTGGTTGTAGTCAGTAGCTCTGTGGTTTTAGTCAGAAGTGGTGTGGTTTTAGTCAGAAGTTGTGTGGTTGTGTTGTAGTCAGAAGTTGTGTGGTTGTAGTCAGTAGTTGTTTGGTTTTAGTCAGAAGTTGTGTGGTTTTAGTCAGAAGTTGTGTGGTTGTAGTCAGAAGTTGTGTGGTTGTAGTCAGAAGTTGTGTGGTTGTAGTCAGAAGTTGTGTGGTTGTAGTCAGAAGTTGTGTGGTTTTAGTCAGAAGTTGTTTGGTTGTAGTCAGAAGTTGTGTGGTTGTAGTCAGAAGTTGTGTGTTTGTATTCTATTCTCTTCTTCTAGACTACATTTTCTTCATATCATTCTTTAGACCGGTCTAAAATAAATAACCAAATTATTGTGATGGTGTAGGCTCTATTACATGGATTTATTAGACTTATTAAAATGTAGATGTTCCAAAGGTCTGCATAAGTGGCTTGTAGGCTATGCAAGGAAGCCAGGAGATGCTAAATGTGTTTGTTAATGGTCAATTACCATGAGACCGGCAGCTATTTGCTTGACAATCACCATCTGAAAAAAAGATAATTACCGCCACAGCCCTAGTTGTGGTCAGTAATTGTGGTCACTTCCTTCACCCTTGTCATAATTTTTGCCCTCTATGTTTGAGTATCCCATAGCAATGGCTCCGTTTAGGCTGCTCATTGATGACCCAGAGACCTATTAGTAGACGTGAACTGGCAACTTTTTGTCACTCTAAACTCTGACAAACAGCTGTAACTTTTTATTGTGTAGAAGATATTCCTAATCCACTCTATCTAGTTAGAGGGGTACAGCCCGGCCTTCTCTATATGGACAGGCAAACTAGCCAGTTAAGTAATTTAGAGCACTTAGCATGATCCGGGAAAAGGAGGACAAAGCTAGTAAGCATTAGAAATCTTCTCTTTATCATTCCAGGTCGTCCAGACCGGGAAAGTATTCTTAATCCTAATGCCAACTCTTTGGTCTGAAACAAATTGACAAATCATGGGAATTTGAAGAGCTAAGAAGACATTCATTCCAGTGAGTAAAGGATTCCTAGGCAACAGTAGCCTTGACAACACTGTTGCCTTTTAGTTAAAGTGTGAGAAACATGCTAAAATACAGTAAAGTTGTGCTTTAATATGAACTAAATACTGCACTCTGACCCACAAAACGCCCTTTGCTAGATTGATGATAGTGTTTTCGACCAACACGGAAAGTAAACTTTAAAACGTTACGTACTTTTATTGCAATTTGCAGCAATTGTTGGTAAATAATTAATCTGCTAGCTTCTGACATGGTTTACTGCAGCTAGAAAGAGAGCAGTTAATGGGTTAGTAAAGCAGCTCTATCTAGAGATTGGTAGATGCTAATTCGTTTTCAGTTTTGACAAGCAGAGAAGTAGGGGAAGATTTCATACCTTGGAATATTTAAAAAAAAATCTGTTTTCTTTAGTGATCAAAACAGCAGTTGTTTACAAAGTTACAGAAAGTGTAGATTATTTTTGTTCAAACGCCAGATTTGAATAGCAGAGAAGTAGACAAAGGTGTAAACGCTCTAACTTTTTGTCTAAATTTTTGCAAAGTAGCTGATTTATGTTACTGAATTTACAGAGAATGGCAGTTGGAAAGGATGATGTTACAATGGGGAGCCTAAAAATCTTGAGGATATCCCATACAAGTGGACAGAGGACAAAACTGACAAAATGTAAAATATTTTTTTTAAAGTAGAAAGGGTATTAAAAAGTTATATCCAAGCAACTCGAGTGAGACCATTGTGTGGTTGTGGTATGTAATTGTATGGTTGTGGTCACTAGATGTGGTAAGCAGTTGTGTGGTTGCAGTCAGAAGTTGTGTGGTTGGGTTCACTAGATTGTGGGATATAATTGTGTGGTTGAGGATACTGGATGTGGTCAGAAGTTATGGGGTTGTGGTCAAAAGGTGTGGGGTTGTGGTCAAAAGTTGTGGTCACTCTTCTCATAATTTTGGCCCTCAGTGTCAGTGAGTATCCTAGCAATGGTTCCGTTTTGGAATCTCAATAATGACACAGAGATTGGCGATGGGTTACTAAAATTGCTCTATCTAGAGATTGGTACACACGATTTATAAACTGTTCTTGGATTGGACAAGCAGAAAAGTAGGGGAAGATTTGGGTTAGTGGTCAAAACGGTGGTTGTTTGGAAAATAATGAATCTGCTAGTTTATGACATGATTTACAGCAGCTAGAAAGAGACCGGCTATGTGTTACTAAAACGGCTCTAGTTACACGATTTCGAATCCAAATGCAGATTTGACAAGCAGAGAATTAGATAACATGTTTATGTACCTTGTTGCGTTACTGATCCAAATGGCAGTTGTTTGGGAAAAGTTGGAAGAACACATGGTAATGGAGTTCCAAAAACAGCTATACTGTAAGTTCCATAGTGAATATTTTGATTCCGCAAACAGATATGAATAGCAGATTAGTAGACGAAAATAGACAAAAGTTAGTGTTCCTAAATTGTTGCAAAGTGGAATTATTAGCTAATTTGGGTCAAAAGTTAACTGATTTCACATACAGAGAATGGCAGTTGGAAGGGATGTCACAATGGGGGAGCCTTAGAATCTTGAGAAATCCAATGAAAGAGGATGGAGGAGAAAAAGAGGACAAGAAAGTGAATAATGTAAAAAGTATAACAGATATCAAAAAGTTGTATACAAAAAAAAAATCGAGACACCTCAAATTTGTATTATTGTTATTTATTATTCAAATTGTGAAATCATTTTAAATTCCCATCGATAGTCAGTTGATTTGGTCAGAATTTGTGGTCAGTAGTATTAGTCAATAGTGGTTCAATAGTTATGGTCTGTAATTGTGTTGTTGTGGTTATAAGTTGTGAGAATATGGTCAGTAGATACTGTAGATGTTTGGTCAGAAGTTGTGTGGCTGTGCTCGATAGTTGTGTGGTTGTGGTCAAAAGTTGTGTGGTTGTGGTCACTAGATGTGGTAAGCAGTTGTGTGGTTGTGGTCAAAAGCTTTGTGGTTGTGGTCACTAGAGGTGGTAAGCAGTTGTGTGGTTAAGGTCATTAATTTAGCTGTTTAGGTCAGGAGTTGTGTGGTTGTGGTCACTAGATGTGGTCAGAAGTAGTGCGGTTGAGGTCAGAATTTGGGGTCAGTAGTTATGTGGTTCAGTAGTTGTGGTGGTGATTCAAATTGTGAAATCATATTTAATTCAAATCAAATCAAATAAATTTTTATTTTTCACATACACATGGTTAGCAGATGTTAATGCGAGTGTAGCGAAATGCTTGTGCTTCTAGTTCCGACAAGTAATAACCAACAAGTAATCTAACTAACAATTCCAAAACTACTGTCTTATACCCAGTGTAAGGGGATAAAGAATATGTAACTAAAGATATATGAATGATACAGAGCAGCATAGGCAAGATCATCGCCCTATGGACCTCCCGGTCACAGCCGGTTATGACAGAGCCTGGGCGCGAACCCAGAGTCTCTGATGGCACAGCTGGCGCTGCAGTACAGCGCCCTTAGCCACTGCGCCACCCGGGAGGCTATTCATCAGTAGATTTGGTCAGTACTTATGTGGTTCAATGGTTGTGGTCGGTAGTTGTCTGGTTATGTACAGAAGTTTGGTTGTAGTCAAAAGTTGTGTGGTTGTGGTCAAAAGTTGTGTGGTTGTTTTCACTAGATGTGATAAGCAGTTGTGTGGTTGTGGTCAGTAGTTGAGTGGTTGTAGTCAAGAGTTGTGTGGATATGGTCAGAAGTTGTGTGGTTGTAGTATGTCATTTTTAGAGGTCGACCGATTATGATTTTTCAACGCTGATACCGACACTGATTATTGGAGGACCAAAAAAAGCCGATACCGATTAATCAGACGATTTTTATTTATTTATTTGTAATAATGACAATTACAACAATACTGAATGAACACTTATTTTATCTTAATATAATACAACAATAAAAATCAATTTAGCCTTAAATAATGAAACATGTTCAATTTGGTTTAAATAATGCAAAAACAAAGTGTTGGAGAAGAAAGTAAAAGTGCAATATGTGCCATGTAAAAAAGCTAACATTTAAGTTCCTTGCTCAGAACATGAGAATATATGAAAGCTGGTGGTTCTTTTTAACATGATACTTCAATATTCCAAGGTAAGAGGTTTTAGGTTGTAGTTAATATAGTATTTATAGGACTAATTCTCTCTATACCATTTGTATTCCACATACCTTTGACTATTGGATGCTCTTATAGGTACTTTAGTATTGCCAGTGTAACAGTATAGCTTCCGTCCCTCTCCTCGCTCCTACCTGGGCTTGAACGAGGAACACATCGACAACAGCCACCCTCGAAACAGCGTTAGCCATGCAGAGCAAGGGGAACAACTACTCCAAGTCTCAGAGTGAGTGACGTTTGAAACGCTATTAGCGCGCACCCTGCTAACTAGCTAGCCATTTCACATCGATTACACCAGCCTAATCTCGGGAGTTGATAGGCTTGAAGTCATAAACAGCGCAATGCTCGAAGCACAGTGAAGAGCTGCTGGCAAAACGCACAAAAGTGCTGTTTGAATGAGTGCTTACGAGCCTGCTGCTGCCTAGCATCGCTCAGTCAGACTGCTTTATCAAATATCAAATCATAGGCTTAATTATAACATAATAACACACAGAAATACGAGCCTTTGGTCAGTAATATGGTTGAATCCTGAAAGTATCATTTCGAAAACAAAACGTTTATTGTGCAATGAACACAAGAGAAGTGACACAATTTCACCTGGTTAATATTGCCTGCTAACCTGGATTTCTTTTAGCTAAATATGCAGGTTTAAAAATATATACTTCTGTGTATTGATTTTAAGAAGGCATTGATGTTTATGGTTAGGTACACGTTGGAGCAACTAAGGTCCTTTTTCCGTGAATGTGCACCGCATCGATTATATGCAACTCAGGACACACTAGATAAACTAGTAATATCATCAACCATGTGTAGTTAACTAGTGATTATGATTGATTGATTGATTGTTTGTTTGTTTGTTTTTCATAAGATAAGTTTAATGCTAGCTAGCAACTTACCTTGGCTTCTTACTGCATTCGCGTAACAGGCAGGCTCCTTGTGAGGCAGGTGGTTAGAGCGTTGGACTAGTTAACCGTAAGGTTGCAAGATTGAATCCCCGAGCTGACAAGGTAAAAATCTGTCGTTCTGCCTCTGAACAAGGCAATTAACCCAACGTTCCTAGGCCGTCATTGAAAATAAGAATGTGTTCTTAACTGACTTGCCTAGTTAAATAAAGGTGTAAAATATATTTTTTTACATTTTAAATTGGCCAAATCGGTGCCCAAAAATGTAGATTCCGATTGTTATGAAAACTTGAAATCGGCCCTAATTAATCGGCCATTCCGATTAATCAGTCGACCTCTAGTAATTTGTGGTTGTGGTGACTAGATGTGGTCGGAAGTTGTGTGATTGTGGTCAAAGGTTGTGGTCAATATATGTGGTCTAAAGTTGTGATGTTGTAGTCAATATATGTGGGCAGAAGTTCGGTTCAGTAGTTATGTGCTTCAGTAGTTGTGTGGTTGTGGTCAATAGTTGTGGTTACTAGGTGTGGTAAGCAGTTGTTTGGTTGTGGTCAGAAGTTGTGGTCAGCAGTCATGTGGTTGTGGTCAAAAGTTGCGTGGATATGGTCAGTAGTTAAATGTGTGATCAGAAGTTGTGTGGTCACGGTATGTAATTGTGTGGTTGTGGTTAATAGATGTGGTGAGAAGTTGTGTGGTTGAGGTCAGAAGTTTGGGTCAGTAGTTGTGTGGTTACTAGATGTGGTAAGCACTACTGTGGTTGTGTTCAGAAGTTATATGGTTGTCAGTAATTGTGTGGTTGTGGTCTGAAGTTGTGTGGTTGTGGTCATTAGATGTGGTCAGAAGTTGTGGTAAGCACTTGTGTGGATATGTTCTAAAGTTCTGTGGTTGTGGTCACTAGATGTGGTAAGTAGTTATGTGGTTGCAGTCAGAAGTTATGTGGTTGACGTCAGGAGCCGTGTGGTTGTGTTCACTAGATTTCAGAATTTGTGATGTTGAGGTCAATAGTTGTGTGGTTGTGGTTAGAAGTTGTGTGGTTGTTCAAAAGTTGTGTGGATATTGTCAGTAGTTAAATGTGTGATCAGAAGTTGTGTGGTCAGAAGTTGTATGGTTGTGATCACTAGATGTGGTCAGAAGTTGTGTGGTTGTGGTAAGCAGTTGTGTGATTGTGGTCACTAGATATGGTCTGAAGTTGTGTGGTTGTGGTCTCTAGATGTGGTTGCAGTCAAAAGTTGTGTGGTTGTGGTTATAAGTTGTGTGGTTGTGGTCACTAGATATGGTAAGCAGTTGTGTTTTTGCGGTAAATCGTTGTGTGGTTGTGGTCACTTGTTTTGGTAAATAGTTGTGTTCAGTAGTTGTGTGGTTGTGGTCTGTAGTTGTGTGGTTCAATTGTATTATGGTCAATAATTGTGGTCACTTGTCTCCTCATAATTTTGGTCCTCTGTGTCTGAGTATCCTAGCAACATTTCTGTTTTGCAATCTCAAAGATGACAGAGCTGTGGCTAGAAGATAGCGGGCGATGGGTTACTAAAACGGCTTTACCTAGAGATTGGTACATACGATTTCGCATGTACCAATTTCTAACACGCTTTCGGGTTTGACAAGCAGAGAAGTAGGGGAAGATTTCATTACCTTTGAAAATGTTTCTCTGACTTGATGAGTTAGTGGTCAAAATGGCAGTTTGGGAGAAGTTGGAAGAGCACATGGTAAAATGGAGTTACTAAAATGGCAAAGTGGAATAATTAGCTGATTTCTGTCAAAAGTTGCATGATTTCATTTACAAAGAATGGCACATTGGGGAGCAGTAGAATCTTGAGAAATTACATGATAGTGGATTTGGGAAAAGAAAACTGACAAAAAATTTAATAACTTTAAAAGTATAACATATCAAAAAGTTTCTAAATTTTTAGCTTAAACGGTGTAGCAGTAACGTGCGGAAGAATAATAATAACTAGATGGTAACTTTACAAGTAAAGTTGTGGGGCTTGCTAAAGCTCTAAATGTTTGAGGTTGTGAATTTTTTTTTTCAAGAAGTTGTACATTAATTATATTATTCAAATATTTTTTTATTTCCATAATCAGTAGATTTGGGCAAAAGTTGTGGTCAGTAGTTATGTGGTTGAGTCGTGGTCAGTTGTTGGTGTGGTTGTGGTGAGTTGTTTTGGTCAATATGTGGCCAATATTTGTGTGGTTGTGGTCAGTAATTGTGATCACACTTCACTCTCCTCATCATTTTTGCCCTCTCTGTGTCTGAGTATCCTAGCAAAAGCTCAGTTTTGGAATCTCAATAACACAGAGAGCTGTGGCTAGAAAGAGACAGGCGATGGGATTTGACAAGTAGAGAAATAGAGGAATATTTAATACCTTTGAATATTTTTTGAAGTTACTTAACCTGCTGTAACTTTCTCAGAATAGTATTTTTTGTCCTAATGCCATATTTGAGCAGCAGAGAAGTAGATGAAGACGGGAACACTTTAACTTTGTCTAAGTTGTTGCAAAGTGGAATAATTAGCTGATTTGAGTCAAAAGCTGCATGAGTTCACTTCGAGAATGGCCGTTGGAAGTGATTATGTCACAATGGGGAGCTTTAGAATCTTGAGGAAATGCCATGAAAGCGGATGGGGGGGACGACAAAAAAGTTAGACCGTTACACACGTTTTGAACTTGGAATGGCATTTCTATCTTAAACGGTGTAAAAGGCGTAGCATGCATAAGAATAAGAAGTAGTATGTTGAATACCTAAGACGGGGCTCTTGCGGCGCAAGCCTCACAATAAGGAGCATGTCGAATATCTAAGGTGGGGCTTTTACTGTGCAAGGCCAAAAATTATTCTAGTTCCTAAATTGACCTACAAATGCATACACCATATGCATTGTGACAGCATGGTATACCAGGGATACCGGACACCACAAAACACAAAAAAAGGGAAAATAAACTACAAAGAAATAAAAAAACAGTGGAACATTTACGACTGGCTTCTTTTGAGCATAAAATGTAATCGCCGCAAAATTGTAGATTATACACTGAGTGGCATAACATTATGAGCCTTATTATACTGAAAAAATATATAAACGCAACATGTAAAGTGTTGGTCCCATTTTTCATGAGCTGAAATACAAGATCCCAGCACAAAAAGCTAATTTCTCTCATTTTGTACACAAATTTGTTTACATCGCTGTTAGTGAGCATTTATCCTTTGCCAAGATAATCTAGCCACCTGGCAGGTGTGGCATATCAAGAAGCTGATTAAATAATTACACAGGTGGCACCTTGTGCTGGGGACAATAAAAGACCACTCTAAAATGTGCAGTTTTAGCACACAATGCCACAGATGTCTCAAGTTGAGGGAGCGTGCAATTGGCATGCTGAGTGCAGGAATGTCCAGCAAAACTGTTGCCAGAGAATTTCATGTTAATTTCTCTACCATAAGCCACCTACCTACGTTGTTTTAGAGAATTTGGCAGTACGTCCAACCGGCCTCACAACCACAAACCACGCCAGCCCAGGACCTCCACATCCGGCTTCTTCAGCGGCGGGATGGTCTGAGACATGCCACCCAGACAGCTGATGAAACTGTGGGTTCACACAACTGAAGAATTTCTGCACAAACTGTCAGAAACCATCTCAGGGAAGCTCATCTGCATACTAATTGTCTTCACCAGTGGTGGTCAGTGCAGTTTAACATGAGGGAGGATTATCTTTTTTTTTTATGAACATGGCTTTATTTCTATTACAGCATATTGGATGACTGTCATTCATATTCCATTCACCCAGCTCAATGTATAAATATAGGTTTAGGCTACTACATGATACTCTAATTTCCCTGTACCCATCATGAGGTTGCTACAATCTAGCCTATGAATGAAAGTTTACAACGTAGGTGCGCAGGTTGAGAGAATTGAGTAGTCAAGGTGACAGACAGGGACATATTCAATGCCACCTTGCACACTTCTGCCTGCATCTAGCTGATCTAGGGTGTAATCATTAGTCCAACAGTTGCAAAATAGTTTCTATTGGACAAATTCAGGTATGTTTATCGCCATTTCATTCCGTTTAAGAAATGTTTTTCAACAGAATCGGCACAATGAATACATCCCTGATTAGATGCAAACACAGTTCACTTTCATAGCAGCCACATACAAACAGCTCGTTGTCTATCTACTATGCACTCTCCTCCTCTCACCTTTTCCCTTCGCATGTGGACTTCAGTACACAACACATCAGCTGTCTGTGACCAGGTGAAAAAACCTTTCCAAGCCAAACTTTCATGTCATGACCGCTAACCACTACACACAGTCCCTACATTGTTGTCATGTCATAGTCAACATAGCTACAAGAATTAACGCATTAGTAAACCTGCTACAAACATGCTGTACAGTGTAGTCAGCAGCAAGCAGTTTAGTAGTTACACCCACAGGCGGCAATAAATTAATAAAACCAAAAGCTTACCTTGACTTGGAAGACTTCCAGTGTTGGACAGCCAGCTAGCTAACATATCATCCCTCTCTGTTTGAGCCGGGTGTTTGAGTAGGCTAATCTAGCTAGCTGCATTCGATGCTAGCTAAGCAAGTAAAAGTGAAAAAAATAAATACTACGAAATCTCTCTAGAAATGTATTTGTTCAAAACTGTTCAACTATTGTCTTTTTGAGTCAACTACTCACCACATGTTATGCACTGCAGTGCTAGAAAGCTGTAGCTTATGCTTTCAGTACTATATTCATTCTCTGATCCTTTGAATGGGTGTCAGTTCATGCTGCAAGAGCTCTGATAGGTTGGAGAATGTCCTCCGGAAGTGGTCATAATTACTCTGTAAGTCTTTGGAAGAGGGTGAGAACCATGAGCCTCCTAGGTTTTGTATTGAAGTCAATGTACTCAGAGGACAGAAGCTAGCTGTCCTCCGGCTCACTACATAGTGCTGCTGAGGCTACTGTAGAACTTAATTGCAAAACAGTGTTTTTTAATCAATTAGTTGGTGACATGAATATATTTAGTGTAGTTTTAGCTAAAACATTAAACTTTAATGTTTCACTTTACATTTTTCTGAAATTCCCTGAGAATGGTCCTTCCCTGAAGCGCTTCAACTGGTCTTGACCTGACTGCAATTCAGCGTCGTAACTGACTTGTGGACAAATGCTCACCTTAGCTGGCCACTTGCACGCTGGAGAAGTGTGCTCTTTACCGATGAATCCCGGTTTCAACTGTAGTGGGCAGATGTCAGACAGCGTGTATGGCGTCATGTGCGTGAGCGGTTTGCTCTTGTCAATGTTGTGAACAGAGTGGCCCATGGTGGTACTGGGGTTATGTTATGGGTAGGCATAAACTACGGACAACAAACACAATTGCATTTTATCAATGGCAATTTGAATGCAGAGAGATATCGTGACGAGATCCTGAGGCCCATTGTCGTGCCATTCATCCACTGTCATCATAATGCACAGCCCCATGTCGCAATGATCTGTACACAATTCCTGGAAGCTGAAAATGTCCATGTTCTTCCATGGCCTGTATACTCCCCAGACATGTCACCAATTGAGCATGTTCGGGATGCTCTGGATCGACATGTACGACAGCATGTTCCAGTTCCTGCCAATATCCAGGAGTGGGACAACATTCCACAGACCACAATCAACATCCTGATCAACTCCATGTGAAGAAGATGTCGTGCTGCATGAGGCAAATGGTGGTCACACCAGATACTGACTGGTTTTCTGATCCACGTCCCCCCCCCCCAAAGTATCTGTGACCAACAGATGCATATCTGTATTCCCAGTCATGTGAAATCCATAGATTAGGGCCTAATACATTTCAATTGATTTCCTTACATGAACTGTAACTCAGTAAAATCTTTGAAATTGTTGCATGTCGCGTTTATATTTTTGTTTAGTGTAGAAAACAAACGTCTCATACATGCTTATAACAACGTATAAAGCAGTATAGCTACAGCTTTTAAGAGTTACAGAAAAAACAAATAAATCATGTTTTCCTTCCTCAATTTAATATCCTTCATCTTGTTTTTTCAAAACTCTTTCTGGAAATAAATGGGTTCAGAACTGACACTGCAGCAAAAGCAAGTCAATTTTGCCCTGAGAGCTTTTGTTGTTGTTTTCCAGCTCGTGATAGTTGGAAGAGGAGTTATTTTGATACCAAGAAGGCCACAGCCCCTTTGGAGGTCACACTGAGAAGTCTTCGTCAAGAGCTGGAGATATTCTACAATAACATCCTACACCAGCTAAAGGCGAGGGATGGAGGAGGAAAGCCCAGATGGCGGGCAAGATTGTCGAGCACCAAAGTAACAATCAGTCCTTAAACTGAAGTGTGCTCCCCTCCCCAAACATTGGCTAGATAGTTGCCACCACATTTATTTAATGATTTTTTTTGCTTTTAAATCTGTGAAGGAAGTGAACACGCAGATTATTGGGATGCAAAGATGATTCAGGTTTTATGGTTCAGTAAGGCCATAGCAACAATGTCAGTTTGACTGTGCCCTTATTATTAACATACACTAGAGGGAATCAGTTCATATTGTGATCAATACAGACCATGCCATTATTATAGACAGTGGTGTAAAGTACTTAAGTAAAAATACTTTGACGTACTACTTAAGTAGTGTTTGTGTGGATCTGTACTCTACTATTTATATTTGGGACAACTTTCACTGTACTACATTCCTAAATTAAAGAATGTGCTTTTTACTCGATACATTTTGCTCGACACCCAAGTACTCGTTACATTTTGAATGCTTAGCAAGACAGGAAAATGGTCCAATTCAAGCACTTATCAAATGAACATCCCTGGTCATCTCTACTGCCTCTGATCTGGTGGACTCACTAAACACAAATGCTTTGTTTGTAAATTATGTCAGAATGTTTTTTTTTACATTTACATTTTCTATTAAGGAATCTTCAAGTATGACAATTGGGTACTCTTCCCACCATGTTCAGAATGAGCTCATTATCCAGATAATGACAGAGAGCCATGAGATTGACAACCTAAGGAGGAAGGTGGATGATGCCAAGATGAGGCTCGTCACAGAGATCAAGGTATTAAAATCTTAATTGCAATTTGACTCCCTCATAACTCTACAAATGTAAATATAATTCTCTATTTTTCCATCCCTGTTTACCTCATTGGGAAAAACTACAGTATGCTAAGGGCTCAGTTGAAAAATATTTCATATGAGAAGCAGACATTTCAGTTATCAACTTTTACATGGGACTTGGGCAGGAGGTGGAGAGATTTGCTGGACAGACAGTGCTCAATATTTTTCATTGATGTACTTCCTTATTTATTTCCTCCTAGCTCGGGAAGCAGGCTGCCACAGAGCTGAGAGCCTTGAAGGCTGAGCTGGCCCAGAAGAATACCCAGACATTTCTCTCTGGCTCCATGGGCTTTGGAGCAGGAGCAAGGGACAGACCATAGGCTCAAAGCATCCCTAACTGAGCCACTTCTACCAGTACCACCGTGGCCTTATTCCAGAAGACAATGTTTGCTTTTCGCTTATTCCAAATTATATATTTTTAGAAAAGGTCACATTTAAATTATGTCTATTTGCAATGCATATCAAGTGAAAGCCATGACTTCACAGTTTACCAAACAACAATTGTTCGTATTAAACTGTCGTGTCCCTGTTGCAGCAAGAACACTCTCATTTACCCGTGTTGATACTACCATCTTAAAATCTTAAGTATGAAAACAAATATTTGTACAGTATCAAAGCAACAGTATCTGCCATGACTAAGAGATTTCGTAACTGTTTCATGATGGAATTTTCTTCAAAGTCACAGCGGTTTAGGATTGACTTTCTGAAGCGTAAACATTTACATCATATTTTAATCTTAGCAGCTCTTATTGAAAGTGACTGCATTCACCTAAAGTAGGTAAAACAACCACATATCCCAATCATTGCAAGCAAAACAACGATCTGTAGGGCGACAGGGTAGCCTAGTGGTTAGAGCGTTGGACTAGTAACCGGAAGGTTGCAAGTTCAAACCCCAGAGCTGACAAGGTACAAATCTGTCGTTCTGCCCCTGAACAGGTAGTTAAACCCACTGTTCCTAGGCCGTCATTGAAAATAAGAATTTGTTCTTAACTGACTTGCCTAGTTAAATAAAGGTACAATTTAAAAAAAATCAGTGTTCGTGAGAGTAAAAGACAAATATTGTGGGAGTTATTTATGTTTTTTATTTAATCTACTGACATATGCATATCACAGTATTAAGTGCTTATACGGCAAAGCCTAATTTGTTTTGTAAGATTCAGACAGTGGCACAATGCTGTGTTTGACAATCATCTGTGTTGGCATGATTCTTTGTACAAAACATATCCCCCCCTCTTAAAGTGGCTCATGTTTTTACAATTGCAATAAAAAAATTACTATGAAATAGAAGTGCAAGTACGCATCCCTGACATCTAGAGGAATACACGTTACGGTTCCTCTGTCCCACTTCTGTCCTCGAACAAAAGCATCTATTGACTAGCAACAAATAGCTGTGAGGATCCAATGGAAAGGCAGTCTTCTCAGCACTGAGCGTCTTGGCAACCCATGAGGGCGTTCCACATGTCTCGACTCTGTTCCTGGGCAACCGAGTCATTGCTGTAGTCCAGGAGGTTGCCGCACCACATCCCCGTGCCCTTCAGGCCCAGCTCTCGTACATATGCCACCTTCAGGGCAATGCTTTCTGGGTCGTCGTACCACACCTGATGGATCTGTCCCCTTTGGTCCTGTGGATGATAGTTCAGTTCACAAACTCTGTAATGGGGCAACAGCGACAATGGCACCCTCTTTGCAAACAAGGAGGATAATGCAGCCTTGGCGAGAGTTCAACTTGAGCCAGAGTGTTTTATTGGATTTGGAGGAAGCGATACGTTGTGAGGTGACTGTGTTAGTTCAATCTAACAGCACTTCAGTCAAATAGCCTTTCCCCCAAAATGGCTGCAGCTTGTGTTGAGTTGTCATTTGCCACCAGCAGCCCAGACAAATGGGCTTAGGCTACTTGTTCAACAAACTTTCTATACAATGTGTCTCCATACCTTGTAGTTGTAGTAGGGAGCCAGCTGGACCTCGTCCCACAGCCTGCCAGACATAGAGCCGTTGATCTGTTTCATCATAAAGCTGTAAGGGATCTGACGGCCAGCTGCATCGCTACAAGGTGCACCCCGGAACGGAACCTTGGCTAAGGAGCACACCCCTTCCTAATTAGAGAAAAAGACACATAGTTGAGACAGCCGGACGATGTTCTCTAATTTTTTTCTGGTACAGTGCCTGCTACAGAAAGTATTCACACCCCTAGACTTTTTCAACATTATGTTGTTACAAAATGGGATTAAAATTCATAGAATATTCATTTTTATGTCAACGATCTACACAAAATAATCTGTCAAAGTGGAAAATAAATAAATATATACATATCTTGTTTAGATAAGTATTCAACCCCCTGAGTTAGAATCACCTTTGGCAGCGTTTACAGCTCGGAGTCTTTGTGAGTATGTTTAAGAGTTTTGCACACCTGGATTGCACAATAGTTGCATTCTTTTTCAAATAGGCTGCCAAAATTGGTTGTTGATTATTGCTAAACAGCCATTTAAGTCTTGCCATATATTTAAGTCAAAACTGCAACCAGGTCACTCAGGAACATCCAAAGTCGTCTGGGTAAGCAGATTGGTAAGGTTATTGTTCTGCTGAAAGGTGAGTTTGTCTCCCAGTGTCAGAAAGCAGATTGATATACCCTGATGAAGACATCTTGTCGGTCAAAACATTGGACATTACATTTTTGCATCTGAGCTCCTAGGAAAGGAAAGCAGATTGAACCAGGTTTTCCTCTAGGATTTTGCCTGTGCTTAGCTCTACTGTAAAAAACAAGAAAGCATACCCATAACATGCAGCCACCACCATTCTTAAAAATATGATGAGTGGTACTCCATGATGTGTATAGTATGTTGGATTTGCCCTAAACATAAGGCTTTGTATCCAGTACAAAGTTCATTTTTGCAGTTTTATGGTAGTGCCTTACTGGAAACAGGATGCATATTTTTGAATATTTTTCTTCTGTACATGCTTCCTTTCCACTCTGTCAATGAGGTTAGTAATTGTGGAGTGCGTAACTACAACACTGTTGATCCATCCTAAATTCTCCTATTACAGCCATTGAAAACTCTGTTGGAAACCCAGTGTGGTTTCATTCCTCTCCAGCAACTGTGGACGTATTAATAAACCATCCAAAGCACTATTAATGCCTTCACAACGCTTAAAAGGACTTTATTTTATATTTTACCTATCTACCAATAGGTACCCATCTTTGCGAGGAATTGGAAAACCTCCCTGGTATTTGTTGTTGAATCCGTGTTTGAAATTCAATGTGTTCTGTTTAGCCAATTTTTACTTCTGAACATACAGTGCGTTCGGAAAATGTTAAGACCCCTTGACTTTTTCCACTTTGTTACATTACAGCCTTATTCTAAAATCGATAGTTTTATCCATCCATCTACACACAATACCCCATAATGACAACAAAAACAGGTTTTTAGAAAATGCATTACAAATAAATATTCAGACCCTTTACTCAGTACTTTGTTGAAACCCCATTGGCAGCGATTACACCCTCGAGTCTCCTTGGGTATGGCGCTGCAAGCTTGCCACACCCATATTTATGGGGAGTTTCTCCCATTCTTCCCATTCCTCTCAAGCTCTGTCAGGTTGTGTGCTTAAGGTCATTGTCCCGTTGGAAGGTGAACATTTGCCCCAGTCTGAGGTCCTTAGTGGTCTGGAGCAGGTTTTCATCAAGGATCACTTCTGTACTGTCACGGTGCTAACTTTTGCCCAATACCTGCAGCAAAAGCCTCTATCCCGTCCTCTGGCTGGGCAGAGTAATTTAGGACTTTAGTTACTTCGGTGTAACAAGGGTCCAACCGTGCGGCCCTACCAACACTCCTATTTATTCGTAATGGCCCTTCGCGTGAGTTGGGTTTGTTCCTTCGTTCACATTGTCACTCCCTTATTTTCCGGTCTAGTATGAGGCCTTGGATAGATATACTCCTATTTAAATATTTTGAGTGTTATGGATTCCTCCTATATTTTCTTACCTTCAAGTTATCTTTACCTATGTATATATCAATACCTAATAACAACTCCTATTAGTTATTATGCTCGTCAGCTAGTGGTCACTTGGAAACTAGTATTGGTATATGTTTTGACTCTCTTAAAAATATATTATTGTCCACACAATGAAATATTCTTCAGTGCAATCACTTGAACCTATAACCAGGGTTACTTTCTGTTCAGTGAGAGTGTCAAAGGCGTTTGCTCTCCAGATCGTAAATCTGGCCTAGTTGTCAAAGTTTCAAGCTTTTATTAAGTCACTCTGTTTTTTGTCTTATACACATCATTACAATTCAATGGTTACAATAATGCTCAATCAATCCTTAATGCTTTAAGCTATGCCAGATAATATTGCAAAACTTTAAATGCGTTAACCCTTCTAACAATATTGACTAAATAGCAAAAATAGTTCAATTACCTTAAATGCTCAGCCCCTTGGTCACTTTCCTGTAATTGGTATTCTCACAGCTATGACGCTAGATTCCGAATTCCAATATCTCTATACACTTCCAACTCTGTGTATGGACTCAATATATTGTAACTGGTACTTGGCTATTTTTCCTTGAATTGCTAATCACATCTGGTTTCTGGTGTCTAAAATGCGAACGCCGCTTTGCCTGTGTGATCAAGAGGTGGTTAGACCTCTGTTTTTCGGAGACTTAGTTGGGTTCACAAGATTCAACCAGTTTCTTCAGATTGTGACCCAATAAGTACTTAGGCAAAATAATCCAGTTCTCAAATATTGTTATAGTCTAACAAAAAGAGTATAGTGCAATAGTAAATTTACCTGTGATGATCCTCCATATGAAGTCTATCTCATATGTTAACGAGGATCATAACTGTCTTATGATCTCTGTTCTCTTTATATACCTTTTTACAGGGGAAGTTCCCACTGGTGCTGTAGACCTACGTAACCTTAGGCCTGTGTTAAACGGAAGCTTCCTATTATTACTATTTAAGGTCATGCACTACTGACTCTCACATTGCTGCTTCCGTGTTACTGTTGGCTGATTCTACTCAATCATACCAGCTGGTTGTTTCTACCACTGGAGGTGGTAACTGTTGTCCAGTTTCCGCAGGTGCGGTCCATGGTTCCATGAGGTCCCGTGAATGCCCTGTGTTGTTGTCCCCATTGCTTGATGGAGTGGGCAGATTCTTTTCATCTCTTGTCACAGTACTTTGCTCCGTTCCTCTTTCCCTCGATCCTGACTAGTCTCCCAGTCCCCGCCGCTGAAAAACCTCCCCACAGCATGATGCTGCCACCACCATGCATCACCGTAGGGATGGTGCCAATGTTTATTTCAGGTTAGAAGGGTTCAATCTTAGTTTCATCAAACCAGAGAATGTTTCTCATGGTCAGAGTCATGTGCATTTTACTGAGGAGTGGCTTCTGTCTGGCCACTACCATAAAGGCTTGATTGGTGGAGTGCTGCAGAGAGACTCTGGAGCTCTGTCAGAGTAACCATCTCCCCCGACTGCTCAGTTTGGCCTGGTGGCCAGCTCTAGGAAGAGGCTTGGTGGTTTCAAAACTTCTTCCATTTAAGAATGATAGACAGGTGTGCGCCTTTCCAAATCATGTCCAATCAATTGAATTTACCACAGGTGGACACCAATCAAGTTGTAAAAACATCAAGGATGATCAATGGTAACAGGATGCACTGGAGCTCAATTTTAAGTCTCATAACAAAGGTTCTGAATACCGACAGTGGGGCAAAAAAGTATTTAGTCAGCCACCAATTGTGCAAGTTCTCCCACTTAAAAAGATGAGAGAGGCCTGTAATTTTCATCATAGGTTCACTTCAACTATGACAGCAAAATGAGATGAAAAAAAAAATCCATAAAATCACATTGTAGGATTTGTAATGAATTTATTAGCAAATTATGTATTTGGTCAATAACAAAAGTTTCTCAATACTGTGTTATATATCCTTTGTTGGCAATGACAGAGGTCAAACGTTTTCTGTAAGTCTTCGCAAGGTTTTCACACACTGTTGCGGGTATTTTGGCCCATTCCTCCATGCAGATCTCCTCTAGAGCAGTGATGTTTTGGGGCTGTTGCTGGGCAACACGGACTTTCAACTCCCTCCAAAGATTTTCTATGGGGTTGAGATCTGGAGACTGGCCAGGCCACTCCAGGACCTTGAAATGCTTCTTACGAAGCCACTCTTTCTTTGCCCGGGCGGTGTGTTTGGGATCATTGCCATGCTGAAAGACCCAGCCACGTTTCATCTTCAATGCCCTTGTTGATGGAAGGAGATTTTCACTCAAAATCTCATGATACATGGCCCCATTCATTCTTTCCTTTACACGGATCAGTCGTCCTGGTCCCTTTGCAGAAAAACAGCCCCAAAGCATTATGTTTCCACCCCCCATGCTTCACAGTAGGTATGGTGTTCTTTGGATGCGACTCAGCATTCTTTGTCCTCCAAACACGACAAGTTGAGTTTTTACCAAAAATATATATTTTGGTTTCATCTGACCATATGACATTCTCCCAATCTTCTTCTGGATCATCCAAATGCTCTCTAGCAAACTTCAGACGGGCCTGGACATGTACTGGCTTAAGCAGGGGGACACGTCTGGCACTGCAGGATTTGAGTCCCTGGCGGCGTAGTGCGTTACTGATGGTAGGAATTGTTACTTTGATCCCAGCTCTCTGCAGGTCATTCACTTGGTCCCCCCGTGTGGTTCTGGGACTTTTGCTCACCTTTCTTGTGATCATTTTGACCCCACTGGGTGTGATCTTTTGTGGTGACCCAGATCGAGGGGGATTATCAGTGGTCTTGTATGTCTTCCATTTCCTAATAATTGCTCCCACAGTTGATTTCTTCAAAACAAGCTGCTTACCTATTGCAGCTTCCCAGCCTGGTGCAGGTCTACAATTTTGTTTCTGGTGTCCTTTGACAGCTCTTTGGTCTTGGCCATAGTGGAGTTTGGAATGTGACTGTTTGAGGTTGTGGACAGGTGTCTTTTATACTGATAACAAGTTCAAACAGGTGCCATTAATACAGGTAACGAGTGGAGGACAGAGGAGCCTCTTAAAGAAGATGTTACAGGTCTGTGAGAGCCAGAAATCTTGCTTGTTTGTAGGTGACCAAATAATTATTTTCCACCATAATTTGCAAATAAATTCATTAAAAATCCTACAATGTGATTTTCGGGATTTTTTCCCTCATTTTGTCTGTCATAGTTGAAGTGTACCTATGATGAAAATTACAGGCCTCTCTCATCTTTTTAAGTGGGAGAACTTGCACAATTGGTGGCTGACTAAATACTTTTTTGCCCCACTGTATATTAGCTAACACTTCTAAAACATGTTTTGATTTGTCATTATGAGGTATTGTGTGTAGATTGATGAGGGATTTCGTTTTTTTTATCCATTTTAGAATAAGGCTGTAACCTAACAATGTGGAAAAAGACCTGAATACTTTTCGAATACACTAATTCCACTTTGACATTAAGGGGTATTGTGTAGCCAGTGACAAAACAAATCTAAATGTAATTCTTTTTAAATTCAGGCTGTAACAAAATGTGGAAAAAGCCAAGGGGTGTGAATACTTTGAGGGCACTAAGCACAAACTTGAAAGTTAATTCTGTGCAACTTCTGACACGTGTTTACTGTGAACACTGAGGCTGTACCAGCTTTAAGTTAAACGTTGTAACAGTGGCCAAGAAGGCTACTGTGGCTATTTGATCATAATGTAGGACTACCAGAGTAGCCTAACATCAAAAACAGAGAAAATGCATCCTGTAACATTTTAACATGGAAATAGCTATTGAAATAAACTGTTCCATGTTACAGCCTACAGTAAGTAGCATCCAACGTGTTCAATGTAGGTCTACAATCCATGAGACTTTAGAGAACATCCTGACAAAAATGTATGCTACACTCTACCTATCGGCTTCTTAGATTATTCAAGTTTAAGACATAAAAAAGCTTTTTACCTGACTCGATTTTCAAAGATGGCTAGAAATGTACATGTTTTGTGCTCTTGTCGGAAGCAATCACTCCCCATTGCTGACCAGAAATAAGCTATAACTGGGCTAATAACCTCACTAACTAGCAAAGAATATGAATAAATGTGCACCCGTGGCTACATGAGGCCCTGATCTCAAAAACAAGCGCATCTACTTGCGATCGCTCATGCCTGTGAATGCAAAAACCAAAATCACAGACTGTCTTGCATAGTTAGATTTGTTACGGTATTGTGCATTGAAAAGTGGCTAATATGTTGATTTGAGCATAATCCCCACAGTAGAGGGAAACATTGATAGTGTAAACTAACAGGGCATACACTCCAGTAAAGTTGAGAAGTTCAATTTTGGAGTATTCACCTGGGAGAAGTCGAGACAAGGGTAATCATAACCATACCATGGTACTCCCATCACAAGCTTCTTTGGATCTATCTTCATCGCCAAATATTGGTCATACGCTGGAATAAAAGACAGAAGGCCATAGCAGGTTAGGATTAGTCTGTTCAGCATGACAAGTAGTGTAGCTTTTAGCTTTAAGTCAAATAACTGCAATAAAATGGCTTCTGGTTTGGGCTTCTAGAGGTCCTTCTCCACAAATGACTTACCTGACTGTGTCTGATTGAATGGAGCATTTGCCATCGCAACACAATCGCCCCATATTTGACTCTGCTCATCATATGACATCACAAATAGTAGGTCGCAGGACTCGGCAATGGCGGCGTAGTCGTAGCAGCGCCCGTCTATACACTTGGGCGACCAGGCAACATCAAATGACACCTGAGAACGAGTCAGGAGAAGAGGGTAAGTTAAGGGCACGCAGGAAGCTGGGTACTATTCATTAGGGCAGTGGTTTTGAAATATCTCATCTGGTACCCCCAGACAATCCACACTGTTGTTGTAGCCCTGAACTAGATCATCTAATCAAAGTTTTGAGAATTAGTTGACAAGTTGAATAAGGTGTGCTAGCTCTGTAATAGTTCAAATACATGGAATGGCTGGGGGTCCCCAAGGAGAGGTTTGAAAACCCCTGCATTAGGGCACATCGTAGTAAAACGAAAACAAGCGTTTCTTATTGGAGAATTTCATGTAGTCCCTTCCTGTTTCAGTTCATTTTCTTCTGCTTGGTGCCTGATGAGTGTTTTCAGTTGTGACACCCAAAAAAGCTTAGGTATGCAGATTGTAAGGTTGGATTAATCAATTTACTTTTAACCAAAATTGTGAATGTGGCCCGCTTTCATTCGTGAATCAGAGCGTAATTAGCCTACACGCCAACATATCCCCTACACCCCAAGTTATTTGTCTGGCATGACTAGGATACACTATTGTATTCACCTGGGAACCTGGGATCTCTCTATGAAAGGCCTCAGTGGTCTCTTTGACGAGTGCTGTCAAGGTGTAGTACTCTGGGGAGGAGTCGGCCACCTCTTGCTCAATGTCTATGTTGATGCCATCCATAAACTGCCTCTTTGCCAAGTCCACTTTGCTTGTGATCCATGCTGTCCTGTTGGCAGGGTCCACCATTTCAGGGATAGACACATCACCTACAGTAAAGAAATTTAAAACACTGACAAATGCATTTAGGATTAGTGCACATGGAGGGCTCATCTAGGGCTAGGCGATATATAGATTTTTTTTGATGAATTCAAATGTCAATTTTACCACAAATGACTATAGCAAGAAGCAATTTTTTTAAAAGGCAAAAGCTATTTTTTTTGTAATCATTTTTTTCTTCTCAATATGCCTAATTTTGTACTTGAGGGACATCACTCAATTCTGATTAAGCCTGGCTCGCAGAAGGCATTACAATTCATCCCAAAGGTGTTCGATGGGGTTAAGGTCAGGGCTCTGTGCAGGCCAGTCTCAACAAACCATTCCTGTATGGACCTCGCGTTGTGTACAGGGGCATTGTCATGCTAAAACAGGAAAGAGCCTTCCCCAAACTGTTGACACAAAGTTGGAAGCACAGAATCGTGTAGAATGTACAGAACCAGTCATAAGTTTGGACAAACTCCTACTAATTCAAGTGTTCCTCTATTTTTACTATTTTCTACATTGTAGAATAATAGTGAAGAGATCAACACTATGAAATAACACATACTGAATCATGTAGTAACCAAAAAAGGTGTTAAACAAATCAAAATACACTGCTCAAAAAAAATAAAGGGAACACTTAAACAACACAATGTAACTCCAAGTCAATCACACTTCTGTGAAATCAAACTGTCCACTTAGGAAGCAACACTGACAATAAATGTCACATGCTGTTGTGCAAATGTAATAGACAACAGGTGGAAATTATAGGTAATTAGCAAGACACCCCCAATAAAGGAGTGGTTCTGCAGGTGGTGACCACAGACCACTTCTCAGTTCCTATGCTTCCTGGCTGATGTTTTGGTCACTTTTGAATGCTGTCGGTGCTTTCACTCTAGTGGTAGCATGAGACGGAGTCTACAACCCACACAAGTGGCTCGGGTAGTGCAGCTCATCCAGGATGGGACATCAATGCGAGCTGTGGCAAGAAAGTTTGCTGTGTCTGTCAGCGCAGTGTCCAGAGCATGGAGGGCAACAGGAGGTCCGTAGGAGGGCAACAAACCCAGCAGCAGGACCGCTACCTCCGCCTTTGTGCAAGGAGTAGCAGGAGGAGCACTGCCAGAGCCCTGCAAAATGACCTCCAGCAGGCCACAAATGTGCATGTGTCTGCTCAAACGGTCAGAACCAGACTCCATGAGGGTGGTATGAGGGCCCGATGTCCACAGGTGGGGGTTGTGCTTACAGCCCAAAACCATGCAGGACGTTTGGCATTTGCCAGAAAACACCAAGATTGACAAATTCGCCATTGGCGCCCTGTGCTCTTCACAGATGAAAGCAGGTTCACACTGAGCACATGTGACAGCCGTGACAGTCTGGAGATGCCGTGGAGAACGTTCTGCTGCCTGCAACATCCTCCAGCATGACCGGTTTGGCAGTGGGTCAGTCATAGTGTGGGGTGGCATTTATTTGGGGGGCCGCACAGCCTTCCATGTGCTCGCCAGAGGTAGCCTGACTGCCATTAGGTACCGAGATGAGATCCTCAGACCCCTTGTGAGACCATATGCTGGTGCGGTTGGCCCTGGGTTCCTCCTAATGCAAGACAATGCTAGACCTCATGTGGCTGGAGTGTGTCAGCAGTTCCTGCAAGAGGAAGGCATTGATGCTATGGACTGGCCCGCCCGTTCCCCAGACCGGAATCCAATTGAGCACATCTGGGACATCATGTCTCGCTCCATCCACCAACGCCACAGACTGTCCAGGAGTTGGTGGACGCTTTAGTCCAGGTCTGGGAGGAGATCCCTCAGGAGACCATCTGCCACCTCATCAGGAACATGCCCAGGCGTTGTAGGGAGGTCATACAGGCACGTGGAGGCCACACACACTACTGAGCCTCATTTGGACTTGTTTTAAGGACATTACATCAAAGTTGGATCAGCCTGTAGTGTGGTTTTCCACTTTAATTTTGAGTGTGACTCCAAATCCAGACCTCCATGGGTTGATAAATTTGATTTCCATTGATAATTTTTGTGATTTTGTTGTCAGCACATTCAACTATGTAAAGAAAAAAATATTTAATAAGAATATTTCATTCATTGAGATCTAGGGTGTGTTATTTTAGTGTTGCCTTTATTTTTTTGAGCAGTGTATATTTATATTTGAGATTCTTCAAAGTGGCCACCCTTTGCCGTGATGATGGCTTTGCACACTCTTGAGATTCTCTCAAGGTTCACATATGCTGAGCACTTGTTGGCTGCTTTCCTTCACTCCCCGGTCCAACTCATCCCAAACCATCTCAATTGGGTTGAGGTCGGGTGATTGTGGAGTCCAGGTCATCTGATGCAGCACTCCATCGCTCTTCTTGGTTAAATAGCCCTTACACAGTCAACTTAAATTTTTGATTTGAACAATTTGATTGTGTGTGTATGTCATGTTTTATGTATATCTCTTAACCAATCATGGAACAAAACTCAGTGTGAGTTTATTTGGTCCGTTTGTATAGCTTTTTTTACGGGGGGGGTCATTGTCCTGTTGATAATCCCACTAAGCGCAAACCGGATGGAATGGCGTATCGCTGCAGAATGCTGTGGTATCCATGCTGGTCAAGTGTGTCTTGAATTCAAAATAGACATTGTCACCAGCAAAGCACCCCCACCTCCATGCTTCACGGTGGGAACCACATATGCGGAGATAATCTGTTCACCTACTCTCCGTCACAAAGACACAACGGTTGGAACCAAAAATCTCAAATTTGGACTCATCAGACCAAAGGACAGATTTTCACCGGTCTAATGTCCATTGCTCATGTTTCTTGGACCAAGTAAGTCTCTTCTTATTATTGGTGTCCTTTTGGTAGTGGTTTCGACCATGAAGGCCTGATTCACACCGTCTCCTCTGAACAGATGATGTTGAGATGTGTCTATTACTTGAACTCTGAAGCATTTACTCGGGCTGCAATCTGAGATGCAGTATCCTCTGCAGCAGAGGTAACTCTTGGTCTTCCATTCCTGTGGCAGTCCTCATGAGAGACCGTTTCATCGCAGCATTTGATGGTTTTATCAACTGCACTTGAAGAAACTTTCAAAGTTCTTGAAATTTTCGGATTGACTGACCTTCATGTCTTATAGTAATGATGGACTGCCATTTCTCTTTGCTTATTTGAGCTGTTCTTGACATAATTTGGACTTGGTCTTTAACGAAATAGGGCAATCTTCTGTATACCACCCCTGCCTAGTCACAACACAACTGATTGACACAAATGCATTAAGAAAATAAATTCCACAAATTAACTTCACAAGGCACACCTGTTAATTGAAATGCATTCCAGGTGACTACCTCATGGAGCTGGTTGAGAGAATGCACAAAGTGTACAAAGCTGTGTTGTGGAAAATTATAATTATTCATGCTAGCCCATGTTTTACTGTTTAAAGAATTGTCTTGTAATACGTGTTTTTTCTAACCTGATACAAACTTGTCTTTGTGGGACTTAATAATAAGACTGCGCGTATAGCCACGGTCCGTTTGTGTGCGATCGCAAGATGTGACATCCCGTGGGTTTACCATCTACAGAAACTTGCAGAAAGGAGCACAATATAGTATTTGTTGTTGTGAATACAGTTATACGGTTGAGCCCTCGGGCTATCAACCTCATGCCATCTTAAATCTGCACAGACTAATTGCCTTTCACACAGGCTGACTGCCACCTATACAAAAATGATGTGCTTCTCTATAAAAGCATTGAACCAGCACTGTTCGTTGAGCTCTTCAATTATGCACTGTTGAGTGGATAGTTGATTCTCCATTTTTGCAAATCTTATAATAAAGTGTTGTTTTAAAGAATCTGCATTCTCTCTTCCTATAGAATTGCTACCACAGCTGTCAAGTCAAAGGGTGGCTACTTTGAAGAATCTCAAATATACTTTTTTGGTTGCCAGATGATTCCATATTTGTTATTTCATAGTTGATGTCTTCACTATTATTCTACAATGTAGAAAAAAGTAAAAACTTAAGAAAAACGCTTGAATGAGTAGGTGTCCAAACTTTTGACTGGTACTGTAACTAATGCTATTTGGAGAGGATTGGATTTGATATTCTAAGAAAATTCTAGTAACATGAAGATACTAGCTAATGCTAAAACAATAGCTAAATGCTAGCAGCACACTTTGAAGGGACCCTAAAAGTTGTCAAGGGACAACCTTTATTTAACTTGGCAAGTCAGTTAAGAACAAATTATTATTTACAATGACGGCCTACCCCAGACGACGCTGGGCGCCGCCCTATGGGACTCCAAATCACGGCCAAATGTGATACAGCCTGGATTCGAACTAGGGACTGTAGTGACGCCTCTTGCACTGAGATGCAGTGCCTTAGACCGCTACGCCACTCGGGAGCCCCCAAATTAATGTTTGTAGTGACTAAGAGAAGAACATTCTCATTAAAGGATGGACATTGTTAATAGTCATAAAGTGATCAAGTGGGCTTGAGGTGACATTGACAGTTTTGGTGCTCACAAGTTCATTTGTAGTATTTTTTTTAAACAAATGTCTGTTTATGTGGATTAAGGTCTTAAAGAGGGAATTTTACTGTCATAAAGTTATTTTCTATATTTCGTCTGAAAAGGAAAGAGATTCAATTATTTTCTGAGTGGTAACAAAGGCAACAAAATGTGGGAAAAGGGAATCTGAATACTTTTCGAATGCACTGTATATGAATTGGAGCTGATTTGCTGGTGTTTTCACTGTATTATGTCCAACAATAAAAATAGTTACACATTTTTTTGCCCAAAAAACTTGGGGAACCAAATAAAATCACTGGGCTGCCAGTTGAGGAAGCCTGGGCTAGGTTGTTTTCAAATACCAGTAATATCCTTTCAAATCCATGTATGGAGGTGATCAAGTGCACACTGGCATATGGTTGAGATGAGAGGTCGGCCGATTATGATTTTTCAACACCGATACCGATTATTGGAGGACCAAAAATGCTGATACCGATTTAAAAATCGGCCGATTTTTTTAAATTTATTTGTAATAATGACAATTACAACAATACTGAATGAACACTTATTTTAACTTAATATAATACATCAATATGTGCCATGTAAGAAAGCTAACGTTTAAGTTCCTTGCTCAGAACATGAGAACATATGAAAGCTGGTGGTTCCTTTTAACATGAGTCTTCAATAATCCCAGGTAAGAACTTTTAGGTTGTAGTAATTATAGGAATTATAGGACTATTTCTCTCTATATCATTTGTATTTCATATACCTTTGAATATTGGATGTTCTTATAGGCACTTTAGTATTGCCAGTGTAACAATATAGCTTCCGTCCCTCTCCTCACCCCTACCTGGGCTCGAACCAGGAACACATCGACAACAGCCACCCTCGAAGCAGCGTTACCCATGCAGAGCAAGGGGAACAACTACTCCAAGTCTCAGAGCGAGTGACGTTTGAAACGCTATTAGCGCGCACTCCGCTAACTAGCTAGCCATTTCACATCAGTTACACCAGGCTCATGCCGAATGTTGATAGGCTTGAAGTCATAAACAGCGCAATGCTTGACGCACAACGAAGAGCTGCTGGCAAAATGCACGAAAGTGCTGTTTGAATGAATGATTACGAGCCTGCTGCTGCCTACCACCGCTTGGTCAGATACTTGTATGCTCAGTCAGATTATATTCAACACAGGACACGCTAGATAAACTAGTAATATCATCAACCATGTGTCGTTAACTAGTGATTATGATTGATTGATTGTTTTTTACTGCATTTGCGTAACAGGCAGTCTCCTTGTGGAGTGCAACGAGAGGCAGGTGGTTATAGCGTTGGACTAGTTAACTGTAAGGTTGCGAGATTGGATCCCCCGAGCTGACAAAGGTGAAAATCTGTCGTTCTGCCCCTGAACGAGGCAGTTAACCCACCGTTCCTAGGCAAGTGACTTGACTAGTTAAATAAAGATTAAATAAAAGGTGTTAATAAAACATTTCAAAATCTTTTTTTAAATGTTTTTCTTCTTTTTTTTCTGTATCGGACAAATCGGTGTCCAACAATACCGATTTCCGATTGCTTTGAAAACTTGAAATCGATTAATCGGTCGACCTCTAGTTGAGTTGACTAACCTTACCTTTCAGGACTAGCCGTGCTCCTTTCGAATGGGCGTGGCACATGAGTTCAGCATCATATTTCCCAAATGCAGCAACAGTTGTCACTTTTCCCCAATCATATGACTTCCATGCTTTCTTGCCCACATCAAACACAAACACCTGAAAGCAGAGAGACCAGTGGCAGGTGATGAATTCTAAAGCCTCTTGTCGTGTCAACTACTGTTTTTTTTACTGAATCTAGGCTAGACAAACATATTTTCACGATTTCATTCATATCAAAATCCATAGACATGGAATACTGGTCACTAAAAACAGAACACTGGTCACTTTAATAATAATGTTTTTCTGATTTCAGAAAACATTTGACCTCTGTCATTGCCAACAAAGGGTATATAACAAAGTATTGAGATAAACTTTTGTTATTGACCAAATACTTATTTTTCCACCATAATTTGCAAATAAATTCATTAAAAATCCTACAATGTGATTTTCTGGATTTTTTTTTCTCATTGTGTCTTTCATAGTTGAAGTGTACCTATGATGAAAATTACAGGCCTCTCTCACCTTTTTAAGTGGGAGAACTTGCACAATTGGTGGCTGACTAAATACTTTTTTGCCCCACTGTAATGTATTCTAGTCAAGGACATCCTATTCAACTATTGCTGTATATATACACACACAATATTCTATCCACAGCGTCCATAAT
The DNA here is from genome assembly GCF_002021735.2 of Oncorhynchus kisutch. Classification (NCBI taxonomy): domain Eukaryota; kingdom Metazoa; phylum Chordata; class Actinopteri; order Salmoniformes; family Salmonidae; genus Oncorhynchus; species Oncorhynchus kisutch. Next base: position 7,247,073 of record NC_034194.2, read on the forward strand.
GTCTATATATCCTATCACATTTACATACTGTATTTATACTCCAGACTCCGACATTCCTCGTCCTAATATTATATATTAATTAATTCCATTCTTGTGAAATGTTAAATATTACTACAATGTTGGAGATAGTGAAATGCTTGTGTTCTTACACCCACAATAAAATCTGCTAAATATGTGTATGCAACCAATAACATTTGACTTATTGCAGACATATTCGATTTTAGACACAATATTGGATTTGAAGTTAAATCCATGGTGGTCCCAAAAATAATCTGTGGTGGACCTGACTTTATTACAACAGTAGGGGCTAAAGATACAACATCCTTCAAGGAAACTTGGACCCCCCCCAAAAAATCGAATTCCAATGCCTAAACCCATTTAGAGCAGATTACACAAGCCACAACATTAAACACATTTGTAACCTTATGCATTTGTCAGGCAGGACGATACAGCACTGAATGAGAGCAAGTGTGGCTTGTGACTATGGCTATTAATCAGCTGCAAAAAAAAAGAAGCTTACATTTATCATCAATATTCATAGTTGACTATTGTATCTGTGTTTACAATTCTATATTTCCAAGATGCATTAAGATACAAACAAACAGCATTAGGGGTTAGGGTAGGTAAAACTGACAGCGGACTACTTGTATTACAAATTGTAACAATAGCAGAGCTTGCAATATTGGATTACACAAATGTATGCGGCCCATCCCTCCAGACAGCCGTTACTCTGCACTTTTTGCGGTTAGGGTGTATGTCACAATATCTATCAATTTAACCACTTGCAGTAAAATATGTGTACACAACCATCAATTTTATGCTTTGTAAGAGCTATCTCAAAAATGTCGGGGCTTTGCCATTAGCCTAGTTTGTCAGTGTACGCTCACCCACGACTTCACCCAAATGTCAGGGTTTAGTGTCACATTTTATGGGGCTGTCAGCCTAAACTCTCAAGTAGTTCCACGTTTATTATGCGACCCTGTTTTAACAGCAGCATGGCGGGCTACATTTCTGCTAAACCGGTCATGCTAACGTTACCTCAAAGTCCTTCTCATCGCGAATTTGTTGACAGAGTTCCTGGATCTCGCATGGACAAACTTCTGCCTTGCAACACACGCTAACCAGAGTCAGAAACAAAAACAGCCACATTATTGACAACAGTTGGGTATGGTTTCGCACAAAATAGTTTTTGGGTTTGATATCCGGAGTTTACGCGTCATTACCTCTTCGACGGGAGGTCTTACGTTGCTTAGCGTGATATATCTAGTATCACATGACGATAGCGTCAGGCACCGCCTTTTAGTTTGTGTCATGGCTAAATGCTATGCGTGCATGGAGTGTCTCTGAAAGTGGGCGCATTTCAAGCGAATCAGCTAATTGGGCACATTTGTTGTCACACAAGGACGTTTTGCGTGTCTTTTATTTGATGTATTTTTTTATTAACCTTTAGTTAGCTAGGCAGGTCAGTTCAGAACAAATTCTTATTTACAATGAAGGCCTACCAAAAGGCAAAAGGCCTCCTGCGGGAATGGGGGCTGGGATTAAAAATGTAAATATAGGACAAAACACACATCATGACAAGAGAGACACAACAACACTACCATAAAGAGAGACCTAAAACAACAACATAGCATGGCAGCACCACATGAAAAGATGGTAGTAGCACAGAACATGGTACAAACATTATTGGGCACAGACAACAGCACAAAGGAGGTAGAGACAATAATACATCACACAAAGCAGCCACAACTGTCAGTAAGAGTGTCCATAATTGAGTCTTTGAATGAAGAGATGAGGATAAAACTGTCCAATTTGAGTGTTTTTTTGCAGCTCGTTCCTGTCTGGCATTCCCTGGATTTATGGTGCTTTCAAGATAACTGGGAACTCGGAAAAACAACAACAATTCCAAGTCGGATGACCATTCAAAACTTATTTTCCCTGTCGGAGCTAGTTTTTTCCTGAGTTCCCAGTTGTTTTGAACTCACTGAAGTCAGATTTCCCCGTTCCGAGTTAACAGTTGTTTTGAGCATGGGAGAAATAATACTAGATTGGCCAATGTTGAATTAATTTTTTAAATTTTTATTTAACCTTTATTTAACTAGGCAAGTCAGTTAAGAACAAAGTCTTATTTACAATGACGGCTAACCCCGGACAACGCAGGGCCAATTGTGCGCTGCCCCATGGGACTCCCAATCACGGCCGGTTGTGATACAGCCTGGAATCATTTGTATAATTTTAAGATTGAAAAAGAGACCCTTAAACCGAGACTTGGGACCACACAGCCACTCCACTGAATAGCAGGCTAGCGATTGCTTTGCAGTGCTTGCAGTTAGCCACTGCTTACTTCATTGTTGAATTTGCGATATCCAACGTGTTGTGTAATGTTTATGTCCAATGGCCAATGAGCACCGATAAGTTTTATCTATAATTTCTCGTCATTATTTCTCTTCATATGACAAGGATTAAAAAGGATTTGCCAGTAGATTGTCGACTTCATGATGATGACTGCCAGCTAAGATTTTGAAAGTATAATGTTGACATGATCAGTCTAATCAAAGCTACTGTAGATATAACATGATTTGATGTTATTTTATCTATGGCTAATGACTTTGAACCTTCTAGGATGGGCACTTCTAATGTAACTCTATGGCAGCACCCAAGGGGCTTGAATTCTCGAGCTCTACCCCTAGATTTGGCGGTGACGTAGTGTCTCCATGAGTGACAGAACACTGAGCCAATCACGGCACAACAAGAGAACATTACCAACCCTTATGCTCCGTATTTTCCGCTGGCTGCCCCACCACCAAAGAATGAACCAAGCTGCCTTACTCAAGAAAGCAAAAAAGAGACCATGTTTGTGTGTGGCTTTATTAACTCAATTATTATTTATTTATCTTTTACATTGTTTGCAAACTGATATGTGACACATATTAATGCCAAAATAACATGCAAAACAGGCAACCCCCCCACAATTTTTTAAAAATGTGTATTTATTTTTAGCTTCAAATGTGGGGCTCTGCCACTGTTTGGGGACGTTCAACAGAATGTGACTGGCAGAAAGGGTGTTATATGTGGAGGATGAGGGCTGCTGTAGGTATCTCAGATAGGGGGGAGTGAGGGGAGTGAGGCCTAAGAGAGTTTTATAAATAAGCATCAACCATTGTGACAGGTATACAGAGATGACCAGTTTACAGAGAAGTATAAAGGGCAGTGATGTGCCATATAAGGAGCATTGGTGGCAAAACTGATAGCCAAATGGTAAAGAACATCTAGACGCTCGAGAGCACCCTTACCTGCCGATCTCTAAATTACATCTCCGTAATCTAGCATGGGTAGGATGGTCATCTGAATCAGGGTTAGTTTGGCAGCTGCGGTGAAAGAGGAGTGATTGCGGTAGAGGAAACCATCTAGATTTAATCTTAGGCTGCAGCATTGATATGTGCTGAGAGAAGGACAGTGTACCGTTTAGCCATACTCCCAAGTACTTGTATGAGGTGACTTCCTCAAGCGCTAAACCCTCACAGGTAGTAATCACACCGGTGGGGAGAACAACATTCTTCTTACCAAACCACATGGCCTTTGTTTTGGAGGTGTTCAGTACAAGGTTAAGTGCAGAGAAAGCTTGTTTGATACTAAGAAAGCTTTGTTGTAGGACGTTTAACACAAAATCCGGGGCTGCTTGGTATGCTGTGTTTCACACTTTCAGTGAGGCTTTGTCATGGTCTTGGTTAGCAGAGATGACAGTAAATTTCAGTTAAGCGAAACATTTTGCCATTCACTTTTATCGGTGACTTTGGTGTACATATACTAGCTCTTTATTGCTATCTAACATTAACATGACTTTAATTTACCAAGCTAACGCTCACTAAGCAGTTGCCATACCAGGCAGTGATGCAACCTGTCAGGATGCACTCGATGGTGCAGCTTGAAAACCTTTTGAGGCTCTGAGAACCCATGCCAAATCTTTTCAGTCTCTTGAGGGGCAATAAGGTTTTCTCGTGCCCTCTTCACGACTGTCTTGGTGTGCTTGGACCATGTTAGTTTGTTGGTGATATGTACGCCAAGGAACGTGAAGCTCTTAACCTGCTCCACTATGTATGGTATTATGGTAGTCTGCAAACAATGTTATAGGTGCATGCTGCCACCTACTGGATGGGGTGAAGACCTTTTAGTAAAATAATAGGGGAAAGTGAAAAATATACTTATACTATTCAAAAGTAAACTAAAACTGCACTCATTCAGGCTGATTTAAATCTCTATTCAGATCCCTACACACGTTCAGGAACCTGGGACAGGGGAATCTCTTCATTCAGTATTCCTTGTAACATTTTTGGATGTAAAGTCCGTTGTAAAGTCCTGGAGATCCAGAATTTTGCCGCCTTCACAATAATGCCTAGCGTCTTAGATTTTTTATAAGTTTGACTAGTGCAATTGATCAGTTATGCTATAAACACCTTCTTCACTGCGTGTCGGGATCCTTCTTTTTTATTGAACCTTTATTTAACTAGAAACGTCAGTTAAGAACAAATTCTTATCTACAATGACGGCCTTCCCCGGGCAAACCCTCCCCTAACCTAACCTGGACGACACTGGGCCAATTGTGTGCCACCCTATGGGACACCCAATCACGGCCAGTTGTGAAACAGCCCGGGATCGAACCCGGGTCTGTGGTGACGCCTCTAGCATGAGAGATGCAGTGCCTTCGACCGCTGTGCCACTCGGGAGCCTTCTCCTGAATGGCATTCACTGCAGGCAGTGGGACATCCACTACCATCTCATCTCTACTCACTCCTTCACCTATTTTCATTGGCTCCACATAGGAGACCTGCTGGATAGCTCTGATTTACTGACACCTCCTCCATCCTTACAGGGCGCTCTGGAAATATGATTCCCATCACACTTACAGTGACTCTTCAACTACGACCTAGTTATTCCTTTGACAAACACTTGCCATGTGTCCTAACTTTTTACAATTTTAACACTGTACATACGGCTTCTGTACATACGGTCTCACCCCATACCTCACATACCCAAGTTTTACACAAATCGGGTGAGCCACCACTCAAAACATCAATACTACCGATAGGCTTTCTTCCTTCTTTAAGTTTTCCTCCTTTCAGTATATCATTTGGGTCAAGCGACGTGCGTCTACCACTCATGGCATGTTATCCCTAAACCACACAGCCTCTATGTGCAACGAGACGCCAGAGATGACACGTTTAACCAGTGCCCTACTCGGAAAATCATAGCTTTCCACATCATACGTTGATAGCTTGTAGAGTCACAGAGCTTTCTCCTTTTGAGCTTTTAACACACATTGAAATCAACATCATATCGCTCCTGGTTACTCTGATCAATTCCATTTTTCCCAATTCATCCTTCACCATCTTCGAGACTGCAAACAGGTCACCCAAAAATCCATCCTTGTTTGTGAATCGCACTCCAACCATAAACTGTTGTTCATTTACAACTTTAGCCCATTTTACTCCACTCTACTTCACCATCGTCCACTCATTCTCACCAACTTTACTCGAGCTAATAGAATTGGACAATGCCTCTGTTTCGTTCCTCCTCCTCCTTCTTCTTCTTCAAGGTTTTATTGGCGGACTACATCCAATAAGGTGTATTGCCACGACCTACTGGGTGGGGTAAAAACTGAGCTACTTCAAGGAGATAATAATAAAGTAATAATAATTGACAAAAGTCAATGTACTCCTTCAATTAGTCAAATGTACTCAGATCCTTACACAGGCTCTGTGGCCTGAGAGGGCGAAGCATCTTCAGACAGTATTCAGTTTCAGCTGTGAAATCCTGGAGATCCAATATCCTTTTAGACACTTTCACAATGATTTCTAGTTTCTTAAATTGTTGGTTTGTTTTTCCTGTACAATTCATCACCTGCACAATAAACACAACAACATCAATCTTCTTCACTATTAGTGTTTCAGGATCTCTCAACTGACTGACATCCACAGACTGTTGGGTAACCACTGCCACAGCCTCATCATCTCTACTCGCTGCTTCAACCATTTTTACTGCCTCTGCATAGGAGACCTTCTCAACAGCCCTGATCCTTTCTATGACCTCCTTCACCCTAACATGGCACTCAGGGAACTGTGGAATGTGATTCCCATCCCAATTCCAACACTGTGCATCCTCAGACTCTTCAACAATGATATTCCATTTGCAAACACTTTAAACATTTTACATTGATGAAATTGAAGTGGCTTTTGTACATAAGCTTGCACCGCATATCTCATATATCCCAGCTTTACAAGGGTCGAAAGAAAGTGTTCATCACACATCAATAATACAGAAAGGCTTTCTTCCTTTCCATTCACAAGTGCGGGTTAAGTGACGTGAATCAACTATTCCTGGCATGTTCATCTTAAACCATGAAGCCTCAATCTCCATCGAGACGCCTGATATGACACCTTTTAACAGTGCCCTACTCATTGTTCTCCCTCCGTTATGTTCTGTTTTCAAAAAGTAACTTTACATTGTTTCAATGGGGTGATATTATACACTTGCGGCAATCAGCCAAACCTGCTGTTTATAGATATACTTTATTTCTCTTTTTTCAACAATTACATAAAACAATTATTGTTTATTTTGAATGGATTTGATGTAAAAATTGGAGCTCAAAAAATATAAATAGGTCTATGATCTTTCTCATTAGTACGCAACCTACTGAAACCTACCTGCATGACCTAGAGAGCTAAAATCACTTGTAGCAAAGTGACTGATGTCCCTAATCCATGATATCCCCATTAGAATTCCCAATTAAAATGTATCTAATTATAAATCATTATCATTATGAATGGCTTCCAATCCATATATGCTAGAGATCTAAAGACAAGTGTGGTGAGTTCCCTGACCTCTTTTATTAAAGCAAATTTATATTTCAAAATTCATCCCATTTGATTTTCTACAAATATTTATCCTATTACAGCTTTGGCTATTAATTCACATACAGATGTAATGCTCATAGCTTCCAGTCAAAATGACATATACATCTAAAACCACTCGAAGATACAGTGGGGCAAAAAAGTATTTAGTCAGCCACCAATTGTGCAAGTTCTTCCACTTAAAAAGATGAGAGAGGCCTGTAATTTTCATCATAGGTACACTTCAACTATGACAGACAAAATGAGAAGAAGAAATATCCAGAAAATCACATTGTAGGATTTTTAATGAATTTATTTGCAAATTATGGTGGAAAATAAGTATTTGGTCAATAACAAAAGTTTGTCTCAATACTTTGTTATATACCCTTTGTTGGCAATGACAGAGGTCAAACGTTTTCTGTAAGTCTTCACAAGGTTTTCACACACTGTTGCTGGTATTTTGGCCCATTCCTCCATGCAGATCTCCTCAAGAGCAGTGATGTTATGTTACATGTGGTCTGCCACTGCGAGGACGATCCGCTCTTCATTCCCTGTAGCGCTGTCTTAGGCGTCTCACAGTACGGACACTGCAATTTATTGCCCTGGCCACATCTGCAGTCCTCATGCCTCCTTGCAGCATGCCTAAGGTACGTTCACACAGATGAGCAGGGACCATGGGCATCTTTCTTTTGGTGCTTTTCAGACTTAGTGTCCTAAGTGTCCATAACTGACCTTAATTGCCTACCGTCGGTAAGCTGTTAGTGTCTTAATGACCGTTCCACAGGTGCATGTTCATTAATTGTTTATGGTTTATTGAACAAGCATGGGAAACAGTGTTTAACCCATTTAATCCCACATTTTTCCCAGACATGAAAATATCAAAATCTTGTGTCATTACTAAGCCTTTGAAACAGCCAATCATATTTTATTTTTTTACATTTTCATGGAAAACGTAGGTGAAAAAGTGTGTTTTTATGGTCGGTCACAATTGTGGAATTAACATATTTATCCTATGCAGTCATGAACATTCTTATATATCCCAGGCCAGTTATTAACACATTCTGTCGCAGGCAGTCCCCAGCATTGCTACTAGAATGCCCCATCACATTCTAGTGTGACTATTTTACATATCAAAAACCCTTATACAACATCGATATGAATACCGAGAGCAAAAACAAAAAAACAACAACCATCAACATATTTCAATGTTGTTACTTTATTGTAACATACATTGTAACACTGTAACTTTAGTGCAACATGTATTGAAACATTAATATTGTAACTTTATTGTAACATTTGATCTTGTACTTTAGTGCAATATTCATTGTAACATTGTCATTGTGACATTTTAGTGCAACATTCACCAACAACTGTATAGCAGTCGTGTGATTCATTCACATTGAACATAAAGGTAACATTTAGGATAGAGGTAGCTTGTATAACATGCATTCAAGTAGAGGGCTATATATATATATATATATTATACACATATTATAGAGGTAGGCTTCAGAACCAAGTGCACGATTAGTTTGTGAATCACTATTTTGAACTACAATCAGTCAGATACAGTATGTCTTGAATCAATTGATCCTCTTTTCCAGAAACATTTCAGTCATTTTGATAGTCTTTTTCCCTTTTTCGTCGACTTTTATTTTCTTCCTAGAGTCCGTTGTACTGCTTCTCCTCACCCTTTATTGACTTTTCGATTTTTCTTTTATTGGCTTTTTCAGCCCTTTTTCATTCACTCTTATCTCCTTTTCTACTGTCCGTGATATATCTTGAAGCACTCAATGTGCAGTGGCGCTTCGCATTTCTCATATGCATTTGTCACAATGACGACATCTATGGAACCGGTGCATCGTTTTGATTGGCCAGTGAGAAGCTTTGTCATATCTTGCCTGATCTTCAACAGTAGCAGCCAGTAGAGATCTCGTTCCGTGGCTCAGTGGATTCGTGCCTAACTTTTGCAGAAGAGACTGTGGCACTATCCATGAGAAGGTGAGCAGGTTGATGGTCCCTCCCATAACATCTCTGTAAAATAAATGGCTGTTTACGAGTGCACTGTTGAGAGACCTTGCAAGGATGGGCCACGACCACTTCTTAGACCTGATGGAGATAAGGTATCTTGAAACCTGTAGGTTGTTAAGTTCAACACCACCCATGTGCTCATTGTATCGGTTGATGCATTTTGGTTGTGGGACTTTGTCAAGGCACGTCGCTCCTTGTTCCATCTCTTGACAGAGGTCTCACTATGTTTGTTGCCACTGTGACAATATTATTGTCTTTCTAACGGACCAGCAACTTGTCTCCTTGGGTCAGAAACTCAGAGGTTCCCGGGTTAACTTCATGAAGTCCTTCTGTGGCTTGAATGGGACATCAAACAGACGATTTTGCCTCATCGTTCCAGAGCTCCCGCATCCTCTTTTTGTCTTTTCATTGAGGAGTGCAAGCGAAGTGAAGAGGTTGTCATGAAGGAACTTGCAACTTTGAGGCACCTGAGATTGCTCTACAACACCAAGAACGACACTGGGCCCATGACCCAACCCAGTCTCAGGGAGGAGAGTGTGGGGTGGTGAGGGGTTCGTCATCATCGCTGATAACGTTGTTCCTGTCATGATCAGTTTGCATAGGTTCAGCGTATACATTCAACAGCCTGGCTGGCAAATGGCCTGTCTCCCCCTCATAGTCCATATCTGACCCATCGCTATCACAATCTCTGAGGGATAACTGCAATGTTGCTAGCCTTGTCTGAGCAGTCACCTAGATCCAACATATCCAGAACTTGACACAAAGTGAAACTAAAAGAAAGAACAGAGTAGAAAGTTTGGTAAAACAAGAAGTATGTGTATACCTAGATGCACTGTGTTATCCCACCGGTCACTATTGTTGCCGTCAACATGTTTACTCATTCTATGACCACACTGAACACAGTTGAGTAATTGCAAATGCATATATCAATACTAGACACCTTAAAGATGATGTGTACCAAATATCTTTGTCCTATCTGAATGTTAACATACTTTACTAACCTTTTGTTTGGGAGCTTTGATGCAGCCAGCGTCTTCTCATGGTGCAACCAGGAAGTAAACAGCTCTGGTCATGTGACAATTTACAATAAACACGTGACACTGCACATATTTCATTTAGAGCCTTTATTATTTCAATATTTTCTGGAATTTGCATTGATACATCATTCAGTAAAAATTTTAGAGCCTCATAACTTGAAACGTTTTTTACGGTCACTATTGTGACTGATGGGATTAAATAGGTTAAACCCTTTACAATGAAGATCTGTGAAGTTATTTCGATTTTACGAATTATCTTTGAAAGACAGGGTCCTGAAAAAGGGACTTTTCTTTTTCTGCCGAATTTACAACTTGATTAACCTCTTCTTGGGGTCAAGTAGAATTAAGGCAGTTATACATTTTTTTAAACATTACAATACATTCATTACATAATTCGCATCACACTAAGTAATTGCCCTCAGGCCCATACTAAACTACCACATATCTACAACACAAAATCCATGTGTATGTGTGTGTATAGTGCATATGTTATAATGTGTGTGTATGCATGTGTCTGTGCCTATGTTTGTGTTACTTCACACTCCCCGCTGTTCCATAAGGTGTATTTTTACCTGCTTTTTAAATCTGATTCTACTGCATGCATCAGTTACCTGATGTAGTCATGGATCTATGTAGTACTGTGCACCTCTCATAGTCTGTTCTGGACTTGGGGACTGTAAATAGACCTCTGGTGGCATGTCTTGTTGGGTATGGATGGGTGTCTGAGCTGTGTGCAAGTATTTTAAACAGACAGCTCGGTACCTTCAGCTTTTCAACACCTCTTACGAAAACAAATAGTGATGATGTCAATCTCTCTTCCACTTTGAGCCATGAGAGATTGACATCCATGTCATTAATGTTAGTTCTCTGTGTACTTTCAAGGGCCAGCTGTGCTGCCCTGTACTGAGCCAACTGCAATTTTCCCAAGTCCCCCTTTGTGGCACCTGACCACACTACTGACAGGTATTCCAGGTGCGACAAAACCAGGGCCTGTAGGAACTGCCTTGTTGATAGTGTTATTAAGAATGCAGAGCAAGTCGAACAAGACAGCCCCCACAATCATTTTATCATCAATTTCTCTCAGCCCATCATCAGTCATTTGAGTAAGTGCTGTGCCTGTTGAGTGTCCTTTCTATGCCTGCTGAAAGTCTTGTCAATTTGTTAACTATGAAATAGCATTGTATCAAACATCATTTTTTTCAGAAGTTCATTAAGGGTCGGTAACAGGCTGATTGGTCGGCTATTTGAGCCAGTAAAGGGGGCTTTACTTTTCTTGGGTAGCGGAATGACTTTAGCTTCCCTCCAGGCCTGAGGGCACACACTTTCTAGTAGGCCTCGGTATTCAATACACGGGCGCAGACCTCCCTCCTTCTTCTTCACAAAAAAGAAACTCGAGGAGGCGGGTTAAGTGGAGGACCAAATGTACCCCTGATGCAGGGATTTGGAGACATATGTTTCCATAGCCGCCGTCTCCGTCTGTGACAGGGGATACATGTGACTCCTGGGAAGTGCGGCGTCTACCAGGAGATTAATCGCACAATCCCCCCGTTGATGGGGTGGCTCTCACCTTCTTCTTCTCGGCATATTTGGGGGGAATGCGCATTGTGGAGACCTGGTCTGGACGTAGTAGCACCAACGGAAACCCCTAAACACCTCCCTGAGCAATCTCGCGACCACCCCGTTGAGAGCCCTCTGTTGCCATGAAATGGTGAGGTCATGACGAGCTAACCAGAGAAGGCCTAGTACCACGGGAAATGCAGGAGAGACAATGAGGAAGAGACTGATTCTCTCCTCATGAGCCCCCTGCGTCACCATTCCCAGGGGAATGGTAGCCTCACTAATCAACCCGGACCCTAGTGGTCGACTGTCCAGAGCGTGAACTGGGAAAGGCCTAACCACTGGAACAATAGGGATCCCTAACCTATGGGCGAATGCTCTGTCGATAAAATTCCCAGCTGCACCTGAATCGACAAGCGCCTTATGCTGGGAATGCGGGGAAAACTCAGGAAAGTAAACATGCACAAACAGGTGTACAACAGAGGGCTCTGGATGAGAGTGGTGCAGGCTCACCTGGGGCGACGCCAGAGTGCCCTGTCTGCTGCCTCGACTCCTAAAGGAACCAACCCGGCACCGACCAGCAGTGTGACCTCTGCAGTCACAGATGGTACACGTGAAAGCCCCTCCTCCGGCCTCCCTGAGCCCAGCACCTCCCAGCTCTATAGGGCAGTGGTGCTGGGAGGGGGTATCGACAGAGCCCTCTCTGGACGTCCACGGGTGGCCAGCAGGTTATCCAACCGGATGGACAGGTCCACCAGCTGGTCGAAGGTGAGGGTGGTATCCCTGCAGGCCAACTCCCGATGGACATCCTCGCGCAGGCTGCAGCGGTAGTGGTCGATAAGGGCCCTGTCATTCCATCCCGCTCCTGCGACCAGACATTCCAGGGCGAACTTCTGGGCGCTCCTCGTCCCCTGCCTCAGGTGGAAGAGACGTTCACCCGCCGCTCTACCCTCGGGAGGGTGGTCGAAGACTGTCCGGAAGCGGCGGGTGAACTCCTCGAAGTGGCCCAACACCACATCTTCTTCTCCCCACACGGCGTTAGCCCACTCCAGAGCTCTCCCCGAGAGGCACGAGCCGAGGGCGGACACCCTCTCACTTCCCGAGGGAGCCGGGTAAACGGTGCCCAGGTATAAGTCCAGCTGTAGCAGGAAACCCTGGCACCGTGCCGCCGTCCCATCATACTCCCTGGGAAGGGCGAGACGCATCCCACTGGGACTGGATCCAGGAGGGACGAGTTGTGGTAACCCCTGTTGTGCTGGTGGAGGCGCCTGAACGACGTGGTCCATTGCGACGCCGAGATGTTGTAGCATCGCCGCGTGTTCTCTGACGGTGTTCTCTGACGCACTCCTCGACTCCTATAACCGGGGTACCTGCTCCTGCTGACTCCATGGTTAGGTGTGGAATTCTGTTAGGTATGCGTAACTGGCTATAAGGGAGTCAGGCGCAGGAGAGCAGAAGTTGGGTAGCCAAAGGAGCCTTTTATTTTCGGCTAACAAAACACAAGGCACTAAGAACACTAAACACAATATGGGTTGACATAACCCAGTCTAGCGTGCACATACATGAAACAACAAACAATTCCACACACAGACATGGGGGGGAACAGAGGGTTATATACACGTCTAATACTGAGGGAATTGAAACCAGGTGTGATGGAAAACAAGACAAGACAAATGGAAAAATTAAAGGTTGATCTGCGGTGGCTAGAAAACCGGTGACGTCGACCGCCGAACGCCGCCCGAACATGGAGAGGAACCGACTTCGGCGGAAGTCGTGACACATAGAGCCATGACTACATGGAACTCTATTCCACATCAAGTAACTGATGCAGCAGTAGAATCAGATAAAAAAACAGGTAAAAATACACCTTATGGAACAACGGGGACTGTGAAGAGACACACACAAAGGTACAGACATACGCATGCATTGTGATATTGTTGAATAGTGGTATCAAACATTTTGTATTGTATATCCGTATGTAGTAGTGTAATAATGTTGTATGATGTGCTGTTTATTCTTTTGATTTCATGTCATATTGTCACGCCCTGACCGTCGATTGCTTTGTATGTTTCTATTTTTTGTTTGGTCAGGGTGTGATGTGGGTGGGCATTCTATGTTTTTATGTCTAGGTTGTGTATTTCTATGTTTTGGCCGGGTATGGTTCTCAATCAGGGACAGCTGTCTTTCGTTGTCTCTGATTGAGAACCACACTTAAGTAGCCTGTTTTCCCACTGTTAGTTGTGGGTGGTTATTTTTTGTTTAGTGTTGGTTAAACCTTGCAGAACTGTTTCGGATATTCTTTTTTGTTATTTTGTATTCAGTGTTCAGTCAGTTAAGCTAATAAAGATGAACACGTACCCCGCTGCATTTTGGTCCAATAACTCTTCTTCCGACGAAAGCCGTGACACATAATGTAATTGCTTCAATATATTGTGCCCCAGGAAGAGTGGGGATCCCTAATAAATACAAATTATGCTGTTTTTACTGTACACTGAGAATACAAAACATTAAGAACATCTGACATGACAGTCTGACCATATGAATCCAGGTGAAGTATATGATCCCTTATTGAGGTCACTTGTTAAATCCACTTCAATCAGAGTAGATGAAGGGGAGGAGACAGGTTAAAAAAATATTAGTAAGCTTTCAGACAATTGAGACATGGATTGTGTATGTGTGCCATTCAATGTGAAATATTCATGTCAATGGAGTGCTAATGTTTAGAGGGTCTACACCAGAAGTTAATTAAGGGTTATAGGAGGACGGTATGTAGCATGTGCAACTAAGCTTGGAATGTGTTGAGTGTAGGAAAGCGATTTACATGTGGCAGACATTGATAAGGGGAGACGGGTGGAGATCTTAGACCCTAACAATGTCACTGAGGGAGAGGGGGGGAATGTATAACGTTTACATTATGTCAGGATATGTTATTGTTAGCCATCAGGGATCCTCTGAGAGAAGAGATACAGTCTGGTACCAATCACCATGACAGCCTTGAGTTGGGAAGGAGTGAGCACTTTGGGGTAGAGGTCAGGTTAGATGAAGTGAGGAAGAACAGATATCACTAAGGTTCTGTCGAACAACAGCGATGCATTGGCTGTTCAGATGTGGAGGAGAAGACTCAGCCTAGGAGAAAGGGATAAATATCAGTGTCGTTCCTCTGAATTACAGCTGTATCAACCCTTTGGGAAGAATTAAACATGGTTAAGCTTCTCTAGTGTCCATGAGTTATTTACTACGAATATTAGAACACTTTGAACAGGGTATGGTAGTAGGTGCCAGGCACACTGGTTGGTGTCAAGAACTGCAACGCTGCTGAGTTTTTCATGCTCAACAGCCGTGTGTATCAAGAATAGTCCACCACCCACAGGACATCTAGCCAACTTGACACAACGGTTTGAAGCATTGGAGTCAACATGTGCTAGCATCCCTGTCGAACGCTTTCGACACCTTGTAGAGTCCAAGCCCTGACGAATTGAGGCTGTTCTGAGGGCAACTTAATATTAGGAATGTGTTGCTAATGTTTGGTATACTCAGTGTATAAGTTGACCCTCAATAATCAAATGGATAGGTGTAAGCAATTATGTCCAGCTTCCCTTAGCTAGGTGTCTTACCTAGACAGGGAGAAAGTGAAAGGTAGAAGTTGAAAGAAAGAGGAATAAAGTGAGAGTGGATTAGAGGGATAGTTGGAGAGAGAGAATGGCAGAGTGAAAAGAAAGATAGCAGTGTAGATTTACTGTATTAAGAAAATATAAACTGTCTAAGAAAACCAACCAGCTCTGAAAATCTAGCTAAATGTGAGTTTGAGCTAATGAGGAAGACTTGAAGTATGGAACACTGACTGACGCTTGCTTATGTTTATTTTTTTTTACATTTTCTTTTATTTCACCTTTATCTTGGCGACCTGGCCAAAATAAAGCAAAGTAGTGCGACACAAACAACATAGTTCCACATGGAATAAATAAACATACAGTCAATATCACAATATAAAATTCTATATACAGTGTGTGCAAATGAGGTAAGATAAGGGAGGTAAGGCAATAAATAGGCCAGAGTGGCAAAATAATTACAATTTAGCAATTCAACACTGGAGTGATAGATGTGCAGAAGATGAATGTGCAAGTAGAGAAACTGGGGGCAAAGGAGCAAAAAAAATTATAATAGTGTGAGGTAGTTGGATGGGCTATTTACAGATGGGCTATGTACAGGTGCAGTGATCCGTGAGCTGCTCTGACAGCTGGTGCTTAACGTTAGAGAGGGAGATATGAGACTTCAGCTTCAGTTTTTTTTCTTTTTTTTTCTCCAATTCGTTGCAATCATTGGCAGCAGAGAACTGGAAGGAAAGGTGGCCAAAGCAGGAATTGGCTTTGGGGGTGACCAGTGAAATATACCTGCTGGAGCGCTTGCTACGGGTGGGTGCTGCTCTTGTGACCAGTGAGCTAAGGTGGGGCTTTACCTAGCGAAGACTTATAGATGACCTGGTGCCAGTGGGTTTGGCGACGAATATGAAGCGAGGGCCAGCCAACGAGAGCATACAGGTCGCAGTGGTGGGTAGTATATGTGGCTTTGGTGACAATGGGGCTTTGGTGACAGTGTTGGAGGCTATTTTGTAATTGACATTGCTGAAGTCAAGGATCGGTAGGATAGTCAGTTTTATGAGGGTACGTTTGGCAGCATGAGTGAAGGATGCTTTGTTGCGAAATAGGAAGCCAATTCTAGATTTAATTTTGGATTGGAGCTTAACATGAGTCTAGAAGGAGAGTTTACAGTCTAACCAGACACCCAGGTATTTGTAGTCAGAACTGTCCAGAGTGGTGATGCTGGACGGGAGGGCAGGTGCGGGCAGCAATCAGTTGAGCATGCATTTATTTTTACTTTCATTTAAGAGCAGTTAAATGGAGGCCACGGAAGGAGAGTTGTATGGCATTGAAGCTCGTCTGGAGGTTAGCTAACAGTGTCCAAAGAAGGGACAGAAGTATACAGAATCGTGTCTGCGTAGAGGTGGATCAGAGAATCACCAGCAGCAAGAGCAACAACATTGATGTATACAGAGAGAAGAGTCGGCCCGAGAATTGAACCCTGTGCACCCCCATAGAGACGTCCAGAGGTCCGGACAACAGGCTCTCTGATTTTACACACTGAACTCTGTCTGAAGTAGTTTGTGAACCAGGTGAGGCAGTCATTTGAGAAACCAAGGCTGTTGAGTCTGCCGATAAGAATGTGGCGATTGACCGAGTTGAAAACCTTGGTCAGGTTGAATACAGTATTGTCTCTTGACGATGGCGGTTGGGATATCGTTTAGGACCTTGAGCATGACTGAGGTGCACCAATGACCAGCTCAGAAACCAGATTGCATATCGGAGAAGGTACGATGGGATTCAATATGGTCGGTGATCTGTTTGTTAACTTGGTTTTCGAAGACCTTAGAAAGGCAGGGTAGGGTAGCTATAGGTCTGTAACAGTTTGGGTCTAGAGTGCCTCTCCCTTTGAAGAGGGGGATGACCGCGGCAGCTTTCCAATCTTTGGGGATCTCAGACGATATGAAAGAGGTTGAACAGGCTAGTAATAGGGGTTGCAACAATTGTGGCGGATAATTTGAAAGGGTCCAGATTGCCTTGCCCGGCTGATTTGCAGGGGTCCAGATTTTGCAGCTCTTTCAGAACATTGGCTATCTGGATTTGGGTGAAGGAGAAATGGGGGAGGCTTGGGCAAGTTGCTGTGGGGGCTACAGGGCTATTGACCGGGGTAGACAGGTGTAAAGAATGGCCAGCCGTAGAAAAATGCTCAATTATCATGGATTTATCGGTGGTGACAGTTTCCTAGCCTCAGTGCAGTGGGCAGCTGGGAGGAGGTGCTCTTATTCTCCATGGACTTTACAATGTCCCAGAACTGGTTGGAGTTTGTGCTACAGGGTGCAAATTTCTGTTTGAAAAAGCTAGCCTTTTCTTTCCTAACTGTCTGTGTATATTGGTTCCTAACTTCCCTGAAAAGTTTCATATCACGGGAGCTATTCGATGCTAATGCAGTACGCCACAGGATATTTTTGTGTTGATCAAGGGCAGTCAGGTCTAGAGTGAACCAAGGGCTATATCTGTTCCTGGTTCTACATTTTTTTGAATGGGGCATGCTTATTTAAGATGGTGAGGAAAGCACTTTTAAAGAATAACCAAGCATCATCTACTGACGGAATGAGGTCAATATCCTTCCAGGATACCCGGGCCAAGTCGATTAGAAAGGCCTGCTCGCTGAAGTGTTTTCGGGAGCGTTTGACAGTGACAGTGATGCAGGCAATGAGGCAGTGATCACTGAGATCCTGGTTGAAGACAGCAGAGGTGTATTTGGAGGACAGGTTGGTTAGGATAGTATCAATGAGGGTGCCCATGTTTACAGATTTGGGGTTGTACCTGGTAGGTTTATTGATCACTTGTGTGAGATTGAGGGCAATGTCCCACTTTATAGGTCCCCTAACAGTATGAGCTCTGACGATAGCTGGGGGGCAATCAATTTAACAATCTAACCCAACCGTATCAATCTAACCCAACCGTAGCAACAGAACATATGATGCAACAAATGCATCTAAACAGCATTGTCTGAAAAGCATCTAAACAATACTGCTGGGAAATAAAGGTCTTCACTTTTATTTATTCCTCAATTTCATCATCACTGAACACATCCACAGCCAAACTCATTCCATAAACCAGTCTAAATAACAGGTTGCACTGTCAAAATACAAGTTAGTGGCTAAACAGCTAGACTTGTTTACAATGTACCACATCTCTGGTGAGCATAAGGCAGTATATGTAATATTGTTTAGAAAAGAGACGTGTGTCAGCTAAGCTAACAGTACCTAAATTCATTACTCTAAATTCAGCCATGTTTGTTTGACAAGCGTGAACTCCCTAATCCCAGAATGCCATTCACTATAAGACGCACATAAACAAAGTCAGATGTCTGCGCCCATTGCCTGAAAAATGTTAACTTAGTTTGGCCACTTCAGCACATTACAAATCTTGTATACACTGTAATAAGTACATACAAGAACCGGGGCACATGACTTGACAAGTCGTTTACCATTTTTGACAAATCACGAAGCAAATAAAATGTTATCAGCTCACAGATCTTCACCCCAAATACAAGCCTACTGTTTAGCCTAACCATAGCACGAAAGCTAAACCTGGATGACTAAAGCAAACTGGATGAAATATGGGGAAAAATCCACCAAAATCTGTTTTAATCTTCAACATTGAAATGGTATCAAAAATAATTTAAGCATGTTTTCATTTGTCTCCTCCATATCCTCTAACTGAAGCTAATTGTATGCATTTCTTTTCTATTAATAATGTACAATTAACAGCAATACAAAGACTCACGTGAAGGTAATTACAGAGGATGAACTTCTTGACGCAATTGAAGCCTGTAAGTCTGGGACAACTCCAGGGCTGGATGGCATACCAAACACTTTTTGATATACTCAGAGGACCGTTATTAGCATGTTTTAACCACTCCTATCTAAATGGTAGATTATCAGACACTCAACAAGTAAGTCTGATTTCATTATTAATGAAACGGGATACCAGTGGGAAATATTACGATCCAGTCCGTTTAAAAAAATTGGAGTGTTGTGATGCAAAATGTATAGCGCATAGAATTAAAAGGTATTGTCGCGTATTATTAATTATAATCAGACAGGTTTTTTACATGGACGATACATTGGAGATAATATAAGGCATGTACTGGAAACAATAGAACACTAATGTAAAATCTGGGACACCAGGCATGCTTTTCATAGCTGACTTTGAAAAGGCTTTTGATAAGTACGACTGGAGTTTATATAGAAATGCATGGATCACTTCAATTTTGGATAATCTCTTATCAAATGGGTTACAGTTATGTATAGTAACCCTATGTGTAAAATAGTAAATAATGGCTAATTCTCAAAGTTTTAAAGTAAAACAAGGTTGTCCACTATTGGCATATTTATTATGGCTATTAAAATCAGCTCCAACAATATCAAGGGATTAGAAATGCAGGGCTTAAAAACAAAGGTGTCATTGTACGCTGATTAATGTTCTCTTTAAAATCCACAACTTGGATCCCTCCAGACCCTCATAGAGGATCTAGATCATTTGGTTGTAATCCAGAGGTTATAAAAATTATGATAAGTGATATTACGTATTGGATCACAAAAGTTTACTTTTGCATTACCATGTAGTTTACCAATGTTCTTATGGTTATGGAGATATACTTAGTATACATATCCCGAAATAAATAAATGATCTCACTCCAATAAATTAATAGAAAATCAGCAAAAATAGATATTACCCGCAAAACACCAGTCTCAACAGTGAAGACTCCGGGATGCTGGCCTTCTAGGCAGAGTTGTAAAAGAAAAAGCCTTAGCTCAGACTGGCCAATAAAAATATTAAGATGGGCAAAAGAACAGACACTGGTCAGTGAAGTTATGCCTAGAAGGCCAGCAGCCCGGAGTCTTCACTGTTGACATTGAGAACGGTGTTTTACGGGTACGATTTAATGAAGCTGCCAGTTGAGGACTAGTGTGGCATCTGTTTCTCAAACTAGACACACTAATGTACTTGTCCTCTTGTTCAGTTGTGCACCAGGGCCTCCCACTCTTTCTATTCATGTTAGAACCAGTTTGCGCTGTTCTGTGACGGGAGTAGTACACCACGTTGTAAGAGATGTTCCGTTTCTTGGTAATGTCTTGCATGGAATAGCCTTCATTTCTCAGAACAAGAATAGACTGAGTTTCAGAAAGTCTTTGTTTCTGGACATTTTGAGCCTGTAATTGAACCCACAAATGCTGATGCTCCAGATACTCAACTAGTCTAAAGAAGGCCCGTTTTATTGCTCCTTTAATCAGGACAACAGTTTTCAGCTGTGCTAACATAATTGCAAAAGGGTTTTCTTATGATCAATTAGCCATTTAAAATGATAAACTTTGCTTAGCTAACACAACACGTATTGGAACACAGGAGTGATGGTTGCTGGTAATGGGCCTGTGTAGATATTCCATTTAAAAAAATCAACCGTTTCCAGCTACAATAGTAATTTACAACATTAACAATGTCAACACTGTATTTCTGATCGATTTGATGTTATTTAATGGACAAAAACAAGGACATTTCTAAGTGAACCCAAACTTTTGACTGGGTGTGTATTTGAACTTTTGAATGGGGGATTGGAAGTGACTCAGACGATTACATTGAGGAAGCTACAATCGATCTGCAATATTAAAGCTGATCTAGTCCTAATAAAAGAAATGGGGATGAAACCATTTAGGGGGGTTTTATTTATTTATTTTACTCCATGGGAGGTTGAAATCGGCGACGGTATGATATTAGGAAATATTCCTATGATGGGGGATTTATCAATAAATGGGTTGCAAGTTTATACGCTAAATAAAATCCCTGGAAAGGAGGGGGGTCTGAGCTGACAACCCTGAGGTACCCTAGTTACAATCTGATGAAGGTTCAAAACAACCGGGAAATGGGAAGTCTTGGATGTCTTCATACTTGATCTGGAGAAACGTCTGGAGAAGTGCTGGGGCTCTTGTTGAAGTGAAGTTGTCTGGCTCAGTAAAGCCTTAAACATAAATTGTCCACAACAGTGAAATGGGCTACATATGTGAATTAATGAGGCGGAACACACCACAATTCAAACTTTTTTTAGTAAAACTTGTTAGAAAATCATTTGAACTTCACAATTTGAAACTACCTATAGATACCGGTACCCTCTGTATATAGCCTCACTGTTATGTAATTTTGTTACTTTAGTTTATATAGTAAATATTTTCTTAACTCTTTTTCTTGAACTGCATTAAATGTTTAGGGCTTTCACGGTTAGGTATACACATGTTGTATTCGGCGCGTGTGACAAATACAATTTGATTACTTTTTTGAAATCCAGTGTATTTTCCAAGTAGATTCCATGTCACATTACGTTGATTCAACCAGTGTGTTCCCAGTGGGAAGTGTTTTATAAAGGAGGGCCAACACATGAAATAGAGCCTGGCTAATTCCCTGTTTGATCCTTGGCACTCCTTGCCATCAACAATCAATCCAACAATCAACAATTCAAGTTGTGGACTAGATGAAGGGACAGATATGGGGAAGTCAGACAGGAATACCATACACCCAGTGGACGCCTGACCAATAGCCCAGTCAGCTTCGCCCATTCCTGTGTGCTTCCTTCCGAAAACTGCCGTGACAAGTCTTGTAAGTCTTAGCCTACTGCCTATGCTGCATCACTTTTACAAATGTCAGTTAATTTAGTTAACATATTACTGCACCTATCTACCCCAGAATGTCGCATGAAGATCGAGTCTGTAAAGCTGGAGAAGCAGGTGATTGTTGATGGCAAGGAGTCCAAATGCTACTGAGTATGTGATGCGCTGTCTGCCTGGCTGCCTCACAGTGAGGACCATCCCTGTCACAATTGGTTTCCACTGCCTCCCCACCGGTAAGTCTACAGAACTGTTTTACTGAAGATGTCAAACAGTATCTGATGTAGTCAATGAACACATCTGCAAATCCTAATTCCTCATTTTCTTTCCTATTCAAGATTTCAACTTGAATGGGTCTGAGCAACATCTATGATAAGTGTGGACCTGAGGGAGACTGCAAAAGACCATTTGGTTTGTCGCTGCACTGAACAGTGCTTAATCTCATTGTCATCTTTGCCACAAACACAGTTCTCTTTTATTTCACCAATATTCTGAATGACTGTTCCTAATATAAATTTGAATACATTTCAAGCAGCATTGCAAAACCCATTGTTTTCTTAAAATAATAAAAAAGAAATGGTGGGACTATATGAAACATAATAATTTAAGACTTCAGAAAGTATGTGCCTTCAGAAAGTATTCGCACCCCTTTGCTTTCTCCCGAATTCTGTGTTATGGCCTGAATGTAACATTTATTAAATTTAGATTTTGTCACTGATCTACACATGATACCGCATAATATCAAAGTGGAATTTTGTTTGTAGAACATTTTGCAGTAAAAAAAAAAAGCTGAAACGTCTTGAGTCGATGTATTCAACCCATTTGCTATGGCAAGCCTAAATAAGTTAAGGAGTAAAAATGTGCTTAACAAATCACATAAGATGCATGGACTCATTCCGTGTTCAACAATAGTGGTTAACGTGATAAAAAAAAAAAAAATACCCAATCTCTGTACCCCACACATACAGATAATTATGTGTGTGTGTATATATATATATATATATATACAGTGCCTTGCGAAAGTATTCGGCCCCCTTGAACTTTGCGACCTTTTGCCACATTTCAGGCTTCAAACATAAAGATATATGATACAGTCGCTTTTAATGGACCTCTGAGACTATCACAGTGCAGGTGCATTTATACGGAGACTTGATTACACACAGGTGGATTGTATTTATCATCATTAGTCATTTAGGTCAACATTGGATCATTCAGAGATCCTCACTGAACTTCTGGAGAGAGTTTGCTGCACTGAAAGTAAAGGGGCTGAATAATTTTGCACGCCCAATTTTTCAGTTTTTGATTTGTAAAAAAAAATATATCACACAATTATCTGTAAGGTCCCTCAATCGAGTATTGCATTTCAAGCAAAGATACAACCACAAAGCTCAGTGAGGTTTTTCAATGCTTCGCACCAAGGGCACAGTTTGGTAAAAAAGAAAAGAAAACGCTTAATATCCCTTTGAGCATGGTGACATTATCAATTAGGCTTTGGCTAGTGTATCAATACACTCAGTCACTAGAAAGATACAGGTGTCCTTCATAACTGTTGCCGGAGAGGAAGGAAACTACTCAGGGATTTCACCATGAGGCCAATGGTGATTTTAAAACAGTTTCAGAGTTTAATTGTTGTGATTTGAGGATGGATCAACAATGTAGTTACTCCACAATACTAACCTAAATGAAAGAGTGTAAAAAAGGAAGCTTGTATATAGTACAAATATTCCAAAACATGCATCCTGTTGGCAACAAGGCACTTAAGTAATACTGCAAAAAATGTGGTATGCTTGTCATCGGCAAGGACTAAGGAGTTTTTTTTCGGATAAAAACATGAAACACAGCTACAGTTGAGGTCGGAAGTTTACATACACCTTAGCCAACTACATTTAAACTCAGTTTTTCACAATTCCTGACATTTAATCCTAGTAAAAAAATCCCTGTTTTAGGTCAGTTAGGATCACCACTTCATTTTAAGAATGTGAAATGTCAGAATAATAGTAGTGATTAATTTCAGCTTTTATTTAATTGATCACATTCCCAGTGGGTCAGAAGTTTACATACAATCAATTAGTATTTGGTAGCATTGCCTTTTAAATTGTTTAACTTGGGTCAAATGTTTCGGGTAGCCTTCTTACAAGCTTCCCACAAGAAGTTGGGTGAATTTTGGCTCATTCCTGACAGAGCTGGTGTAACTGAGTCAGGTTTGTTGGCCTCCTTGCTCGCACACACTTTTTTAGTTCTGCCTACAAATGTTCTATAGGATTGAGGTCAGGGCTTTGTGATGGCCACTCCAATAACTTGACTTTGTTGTCCTTAAGCCATTTTGCCGCAACTTTGGAAGTATGCTTGGGGTCATTGTCCATTTGGAAGACCCATTTGCGACCAAGCTTTAACTTTTTGACTGATGTCTTGAGATGCTGCTTCAATTTATCCTTATGATGCCATCTAATTTGTGAAGTGCACCAGTCCCACCTGCAGCAAAGCACCCCCACAACATGATGCTGCGACCCTCGTGCCTCACGGTTGGTATGGTGTTCTTCGGCTTGCAAGCATCAAGCACCTTTTTTGTTTCATCAGACCAGAGGACATTTCTCCAAATAGTACGATTTTTCTACCCATGTGCAGTTGCAAACCGTAGTCTGGCTTTTTTTATGACGGTTTTGGAGCAGTGTATTCCTTGCTGAGCAGCCTTTCAGGTTACTTTTACCTTTTAACTAGGCAAGTCGGTTAATAAAAATTCTTATTTTCAATGGTGGCCTAGGAACAGTGGGTTAACTGCCTTGTTCAGGGGCAGAACAACAGATTTGGACCTTGTCAGCTTGGTGATTTGAACTTGCAACCTTTCGGTTACTAGTCCAACGCTCTAACCACTAGGCTACGCTGCCGACGTTATGTCGAGATAGGACTTGTTTTACTGTGGATATAGTTACTTTTGTACCCGTTTCCTCCAGCATCTTCATACGGTCCTTTGCTGCTGTTCTGGGATTGATTTGCAGTTTTTTGCGATTTAAAGTACTTCAACTCTAGGAGACAGAATGAGTCTCTGTCCTGAATGGTATTTTTTATCTGTTATTTTACCAGGTAAGTTGACTGAGAACAAGTAAGTTGACTGGGGATTGTTAGATGACCATGATGGTTTGAGAGCCAGGTTGAGAATTTAGGCAGGACACCGGGGTTAACACCCCTACTCTTACGATAAGTGCCATGGGATCTTTAATGACAGTCAGGACACCCATTTAACGTCCCATCCGGTATGATGGCTGTGTGGTCCCATGTTGTTTATACCTGCGTACTATTGTTTGTACAGCTAAATGTGGTACCTTCAGGCATTTTGAAATTGTTCCCAAGGATGAACCAGACTTGGAGTTTGACAATTTTTTTCTTAGGTCTTGGTTGATTTCTTTTGATTTTCCCATGATGTCAAGCAAAGAGGCACTGCGTTTTGAAGGTAGTCTTTGAAATACATCCACAGGTACACCTCCAATTGACTCAAATGATGTCAATTAGCCTCAGAAGCTTCTAAAGTCATGCCGCCATTTTCTGGAATCTTCCAAGCTGTTTATTTAAAGGCAAAGTCAACTTACAGTACTTAAACTTATGACCCACTAGGATAGTGATACAGTGAAATAATCTGTCTGTAAGCAATTTTTGGTAACATTACTTGTGTCATGCACAAAGTAGATGTCCTAACGGACTTGCCAAAACTATAGTTTGTTAACAAGAAATTTGTGGAGTGGTTGAAGAAAAAAGTCTTATTGACTCCAATCTAAGTGTATGTAACCTTCCGACTTCAACTGTATAAGCACAGGCAATTCCTAGAGGAAAACCTGGTTTCGTCTGCTTTCCATCCGACACTGAGACAAATTCACCTTTCAGCAGTACAATAACTTAAAACACAAAGCCAAGTCTACACTGAAGTTGCTTACCAAGACGACATTGAATGTGTTGCTTAGCCAGAACACATTAACTTAACACATTGGCTCCATAGTCGCCGTCCAAAAAGGTGAGCCTCTATGCACCTCCACATTTCAGGACAGTGACTGGGCATCTTATTTGCCCTGCAGTCTTTGACCTCACGTGGAGGGTGAGACCCCATCGGCCCCTCTACGCACGCATGGCCATGGCAGCCAGTAACAATGTAACCTGTTTGTTTTGTAACTAACAATTTCAAAGAAAATAAGTGAGGACATACTGTAAAACATTTTATTGTCAAGAATATTAAGATACAAGTAACAGGTAAATGGAAAGGTGAGCGACACACTTTTTTGTAGGTTGGACACTGATCATTTGAACACAGAGAAGCAGATATGAAAAGCTGGGTTAACCTAACCCTATGGGGTTGTGATCTCTCTCTCATCCTGTTCCTCAGTCAGATAGAGATTTCAGTTAGAAGCATAAATATCATACCCCCCAAAAATGCTAACCTCTGCTGATATTTACATTTTTCATTTAACCTTTATTTGACTAGGCAAGTCAGTTAAGAATACATTATTTTTTACAATGATGGCCTTGCTATGTTTGTGCTTCCGAGTGGCGCAGCGGTCTAAGGCACTGCATCTCAGTGCTAGAGGCATCACTACAGACCCTGGTTTGATTCCAGGCTGTATCACAACCGGCTGTAATTGGGATTACCATAGGGCAACGCATAATTGACCCAGTGTCGTTAGGGTTTGGCAGGGGTAGGCCTTCATTGTAAATAAGAATTTGTTCTTAACTGACTTGCCTAGTTAAATAAATAGATATCTTGTGGCAGTGTGGAAATTGTCACAAATGAATGCAGGAAATTATTTTTGATTGAAGTTGAATTGAACAGGAAAACAATCAGAATGGAGAAAGACCCATTGAAATCACTTAGAATGTTTGCGTTGCCACCCTAGGGTCACGCACTACTCACAAAACATAAAATGCTGTCAAACCGGCAATAAAAAAAAAAACGTGATATGATACTTTGGCCCAGCCCTATTTTAAACTCCCCCTGGCCCAGAGGAAGCTGCTGGTGTATCTGACCAGTGATGGTGGAAAAAAAAATCTATATTTTAAAAAAAAACAATTACTAACATTTGCTACTGTAGGTAGCGTTAGCTAGCGCTAGTCGGCTGTACCTGAGCCGAAACTCCAGTTTGTTTTATCCTATATCTTCTTTTTAAATAGTGAGCCAACATCTCTTCAGTACTTTTATTTCTCTGACTGATCAAAATTAGTTTTCTCTTCTCTCCGCAGCAGACAGTGCGCAATAGCGAATTGCAATACATATAAAATGGTGAGAATCGCAATAACTATCGTATCGGCATCTAAGGATCATGATAGTATCGCATCAGGAGGTCACCGGCAATTCCCAGCCCTACCAGTGACCATGGAACACACAATGAAAGTGCATCATTACTGGCCACAGGCCCAGTGTTGTTTGTCCCAACATAGTGCCACTGAACTAAACTAGGGCACATTTGTGTACATATGCACCCATCGAAAATAATGGACAACAGTTTGGTTTGTGGGGCGAAGCATTTCATTTTCACCCTAGTTCAACCCCTTGGCAGGGAGAAAAAAAGTGTTGACTGGCATGGCTTTACCTTTCTATATAGAGAGTAAGAGCTTGATGATAAGCTGCCAAGTTGAATCAGGTATGTTAGCGCTGAGGGGACAGTGGTTTTCAAACCTCTCCTCGGGGAACCCCCCCAGAGCTAGCACACCTGATTCAACTTGGCAACTTATCGTCATCAAGCCCTTAACTGGTGAATTGTAAAACATCTGGGGATCCCCGAGGAGAGGTTTAAGAACCACTATGCGTTCGGATGGGCCAGGTGGAGATACATTTACAGTTTAATGGGAGTAAATGGGGTAAAGGCCCTACCTGTCCCCCCAGCTGTTTCATGAGAGGTTGTAGTTCACTGAAGAGGTCGTAACCCTGGTGGAAGAAGGTCAGGTGGGCGTACATGAAGGACAGCATCTACGGACAGGAACGTACCAATCAGAGACGTCGTACACGAGGCAAAAGACATGGGAATAACAGTTAAGTTCATATGGTTATTTTCATAGAAAACGATATTTACCGATTTGAGGATTTCCGATCTTCTCTTAGACTGGAGTACATTGATCTGTGTGGGTAGAAGGAAAGGCTCACAGTTAGATTGGGTCACTACTGTGTGTAAGTGCGTGTGTGTGCGTGCGTGCGTGCGTGTGTATGAGAAAAACAGAGCACTGTACTAATGAAATGATCGAATCAAATACTCATCCCAGTTCACACCAATGAACTTCAAATGCATTTAAAGTCCATCGGTTCCCATTAAATGGGCATCATGAATAGTGTATAATTAAACAGAATTACATCACTGTAGATGTGGTAGGAACTGGATAGGTAGAAGCAGGCCGTAGGAATGGGATAGGTTTATTGCATCTACTCAATTCTATTATCCTCGCTTCTACTATGTTATTGCTTTTTCTTTCTTTCATACATCTGCAAAAGCTTAAGGGTTTGAGACTAGTGGAAGGTTCTAGCCTGCTGGTTGTTCTCAGACTGGGCAGTTGAGAGGACATTGAGCAATTTAAAAGAACTGTGCCTGTGTCCATTGGTAAACATCTAAATGTTCCACTATAGCTGCTAAGGAAGGTGATGTTGATGTAACAGTTTAACTTTAGTCCGTCCCCTCGCCGGGCTCGAACCAGGGACCCTCTGCACCCAGACAACAGCCACTCACAAAGCATCGTTACTCATTGCTCCTCAAAAGCCACGGCCCTTGCAGAGCAAGGGGAACCACTACTTCAAGGTCTCAGAGCGAGTGACGTCACCAATTGAAATGCTATTAGCGCGCACCACCGCTAACTAGCTAGCCATTTCACATCGGTTACATTGACATGCTGCTGACTCTCATGTGGAAAAGAACAACATATTAAAATGTGTACCTTCAATGGAATGCCCCTTTAAAATCAGCTTTGCCCTCCGGCTTATAGATTTTCGGAGAGCTTGATAGCAGGCGAGCTCGATACCGCTCGAAGGCTTTGATAAAGTATTGGTCAGCCCTTGCAGAATGCTGCTGTTATTGGAAAACGTGCGTGCTATTAAATGAAGTCCACTTCCCCATTCACAGCAACAATATGAAACCCAAGCTATAGCTAATGCTAAGCTGTCTGGCCCCATTATCCGCCGACATGGCCCATTCATCATCATTGCAGCAGCCCAGGAGAAGACCAGGCAATGAAGGCATGGCTGTATACATGACTGATTTTGGTAATGGTGAGAGATTAGCATGTCATAGGGGATCTTTGAGCCTCTAACTTTCTCATCAGAGAAGCTTTAACAAGTTTAGTCCTTCCCAAAGGTTCTGTACAGCTGTATTCAGACAACCCAACATTTGTCCCATCCAGATATTTACATCCCACTTAAGACACTCCCCCTTCTCTCCAATCCTTACATCTTATGCTCAACAGGAAGAAGGTAACCAGATACTAAACCCGGATTACTCCCTTAAGGGGATTAAGGGGAACTGACCTCACCTCCTGACCTCAACCGCTCCTTCCCGTAGTCCACAGATGTCCATCTGTCTCCCTTATCTCAACCGTTGCTCTACTTCTTCCCTATCATTTATTTAATATCTCAATGTTCAAAATGTAAAATCCAACAGTAGCATCCACAGACGTGTTCTATTCTTTTTTGACAATACATCTGTTTACATCATTAAACCTTTATGTGTGTGTTATGAATGACCAAAGGTGTCTGAATTTATAGTAAGTACAGCGTCATATGATACAATGCATTTATGTATGTGTTATACATGACAGAAGTGGTCTGATTTGAACTGTTAGGGAGTTGCAGCAATGAAACAAGATCGTAATCACAAAATTGGGAAGAAAAAGGGGGTAAAATTTACTTAAATAAAACAATAAGAAATGGATTGATGGATCTGCAAAGTTTGCATTTGTGTGGGTGTGTCAGAACCAAGATTATTTGGAGTTGTCCAACCTGAGACTTCCGCACCAGCTATTCCTCTTCTGTCCCCATGATGGAGACCAGGGTTGATTACAACCTGTTACATTGTGTCAAAGACCTGACTGGGCCGAGCACCGTGCGGTATGGCTGGTTTTTGTTGTGTGCATGTTTGTGTACTGAGGAACATGTAACTTGGTTCCAGAAGAAAGACACACTCAATTTCTCTAGGTTGGGGGCATTCATCAAGATAAGTGTTTCTTGGTGGAACATCATCTCCACACATGGCACATATAAGCCTGGGATATCAACCATTCAAAGTTGGCCTTAGTGGGAGTGACGACAGAATTCTATAGGAGTGACCTTACCAAGTAAAGTATTTGTCATCACTACTTAACACAGTCAAAAAGTCATAATTATTGCTAAACCCTGCCCATTTACACAATTTATCTTCTTAAATAGTCATGTTAAACCTAACCTTAACTAATGAAGGCCAGGTTTAATGTGTTGGTCCACCAGACCTTCTGCACATCTGAGCGAAAGTGTCTGGGAATGAGATTAGGTGTAATGTGACTAACATGACTTCACTTTAGGGGCGGCAGGGTAGCCTAGTGGTTAGAGCGTTGGACTAGTAACTGGAAGGTTGACAAGCTGACAAGGTACAAATCTGTCGTTCTGACCCTGAACAGGCAGTTAACCCACTGTTCCTAGGCCGTCATTGAAAATAAGAATTTGTTCTTAACTGACTTGCCTAGTTAAATATAGGTAAAATAAAAAATAAATTAGCTCTGACAAATTGAAAACCCCAGTCATTGGTGACTCCATTACCTGCAGTATTAGACTTGAAATGAATCATCCAGCGATCATACACTGTTTACCAGGGGGCAGGGCTACCGATGTTAAGGCTAATCTGAAGATGGTGCTGGCTAAAGCTAAAACTGGTGAGTGTAGAGAGATATTGTTATCCACGTTGGCACCAACAATGTTAGGATGAAACAGTCAGAGGTCACCAAGCGCAACATAGCTTCAGTGTGTAAATCAGCTTGAAAGATGTCGGCATCGAGTAATTGTCTCTGGCCCCCTCCCAATTTGGGGGAGTGATGAGCTCCACAGCAGAGTCTCACAACTCAATCTCTGGTTAAAAACTGTTTTCTACCCCTCCCAAAAGATAGAATTTGTAGATAATTGGACCAAGCCTGGCCTGTTGAGGAGTGATGGACTCCATCCTAGCTGGAGGGGTGCTCTCATCTTATCTACGAACATAGACAGGGCTTTAACTCCCCTAAACATGGCGGTGTCCACTTTAGCATTCTCACTAGAATAAAGACCTCCTCCATTCCTGCAATTATTGAAAGACATCACACATCTCAAAATAGGGCTACTTAATGTTAGATCCCTCACTTCCAAGGCAGTTATAGTCAATGAACTAATCACTGATCATAATCTTGATGTGATTGGCCTGACTGAAACATGGCTTAAGCCTGATGAATTTACTGTGTTAAATGAGGCCTCAACTCCTGGTTACACTAGTGACCATATCGCCGTGCATCCCGCAAAGGCGGAGGTGTTGCTAACATTTACGATAACAAATTTCAATTTACAAAAAAACCATAATGTTTTCATATTTTGAGCTTCTAGTCATGAAATCTATGCAGCCTACTCAATCACTTTTTATAGCTACTGTTTACAGGCCCCCTGGGCCATATACAGCGTTCCTCACTGAGTTCCTATCGGACCTTGTAGTCATAGCAGACAATATTCTAATTTTTGGTGACTAATATTCACATGGAAAAGCCCACAGACCCACTCCAAAAGGCTTTCGGAGCCATCAAAACCACTCAGTGGGTTTTGTCCAACATGTCTCCGGACCTACTCACTGCCACAGTCATACTCTGGACCTAGTTTTGTCTCATGGAATAAATGTTGTGGATCTTTTTCCTCATAATCCTGGACTATCGGACCACCATTTTATTACGTGGTTACGTGGACCAACAAATAATCTGCTCAGACCCCAACCAAGGATCATCAAAAGTCAGGCTATAAATTCTCAGACAACCCAAAGATTCCTTGATGCCCTTCCAGACTCCCTCTGCCTACCCAAGGACGTCAGAAGACAAAAATCAATTAACCACCTAACTGCGCAATACCCTAGAAGCAGTCTGACCTCTAAAAATGAAAAACATTTGTCATAAGAAACTAGCTCCCTGGTATACGAAAAAACCCGAGCTCTGAAGCAAGCTTCCAGAAAATTGGAACGGAAATGGCACCACACCAAACTGGAAGTCTTCCGTCTAGCTTGGAATGACAGTACCGTGCAGTATCAAAGAGCCATCACTGCTGCTCGATCATCCTATTTTTCCAACTTAACTGACGAAAATAAGAACAATCTGACATTTATTTCAGATACTGTCACAAAGCTTACTAAAAAGCAACATTCCCCAAGTGAGGATGGCTTTCAGTTCAGCAGTAATACATTCATGAACTTCTTTGAGGAAAAGCTCATGATCATTAGAAAGCAAATTCCGGACTCCTCTTTAAATCTGCGTATTCCTCCAAAGCTCAGGTTGTCCTGAGTCTGCACAACTCTGCCAGAACCTAGGATCAAGGGAGACACTCAAAAGTTTGAGTACTATATCTCTTGACACAATGATGAAAATAATCATGGCCTCTAAACCTTCAAGCTGCATATTGGACCCTACTCCAACTAAACTACTAAAAGAGCTGCTTCCTGTGCTTGGCCCTCCTATGTCGAACATAATAAACGGCTCTCTATCCACCGAAGGGAGGTGTACCAAACTCACTAAAAGTGGAAAGTAGTAAAGCCTCTCTTGAAAAAGCCAAACCTTTGTCCAGTGTCACAGCTTTCGTCAGAAGAAGAGTCATTGGACCAAAGTGCAGCGGGGTACGTGTTAATCTTTAATAGCTTAACTGACTGAACACTGAATACAAAATAACAAAAAATAATAGCCGAAACAGTTCTGCAAGGTGCAACCAACACTAAACAGAAAATAACCACCCACAACTAACAGTGGGAAAACAGGCTACCTAAGTATGGTTCTCGATCAGAGACAACGAAAGACAGCTGTCCCTGATTGAGAACCATACCCGGCAAATACATAGAAATACAAAACCTAGACATACAAACATAGAATGCCCACCCACATCAGACCCTGATCAAACAAAAAATAGAAACATACAAAGCAATCTACGATCAGGGCGTGACACCCAGAATTTTTTTTTTTTAACTATCGGCCTATATCGAATCACCCATTCCTCTCAAAAATGTTAGAAAAATATGTTGCGCAGCAACTCACTGCCTTCCTGAAGACAAACAATGTATATGAAATGCTTCAGTCTGGTTTTAGACCCCATCATAGCACTGAGACTGCACTTGTGAAGGTGGTAAATTACCTTTTAATGGCTACACACCGAGGCTCTGCATCTGTCCTCGTGCTCCTAGACCTAGGTGCTGCTTTTGATACCATCGATCACCACATTCTTTTGGAGAGATTGGAAACCCAAATTGGTCTACGCAGACAAGTTCTGGCCTGGTTTAGATCTTATCTGTAGGAAAGATATCAGTTTGTCTCTGTGGATGGTTTGATAAACAACTGGAAATGTCGGTGTTCCTCAAGGTTCAGTTTTAGGACCACTATTGTTTTCACTTTTTATTTTACCTCTTGGGGATGTCATTCGAAAACATAATGTTAACTTTCACTGTTATGTGGATGACACACAGCTGTACATTTCAATGAAACATGGTGAAGCCCTAAAATTGCCCTCGCTGGAAGCCTGTGTTTCAGACATAAGGAAGTGGATGGCTGCAAACTTTCTACTTTTAAACTCGGACAATACAGAGATGCTTGTTCTAGGTCCCAAGAAACAAAGAGATATTCTGTTGAATCTGACAATTAATCTTGATGGGTTGTATTGTCATCTCAAATAAAACTGTGAAGGACCTCGGCGTTACTCTGGACCCTGATCTCTCTTTTGACGAACATATCAAGACTGTTTCAAGGACAGCTTTTTTCCATCTACGTAACATTGCAAAAATCAGAAACTTTCTGTCCAGAAATAATGCAGAAATATTAATCAATGCTTTTGATACTTCTTGGTTAGACTACTGCAATGCTCTACTTTCTGGCTACCCAGACAAAGCACTCAAACTTCAGTTAGTGCTAAATAGAATGCTAGAATCTTGACTAGAACCCCAAAAAATATCATATTACTCCAGTAATACGCTATGGTCACAAGATGCAGGCCACCTAATTGTCCCTAGAATTTCTAAGCAAACAGCTGGAGGCAGGGCTTTCTCCTATAGAGCTAAATTTTTATGGAATGGTCTGCCTACTCATGTGAGAGACGCAGACTCGGTCTCACCCTTTAAGTCTTTATTGAAGACTCATCTCTTCAGTAGGTCCTATGATTGAGTGTAGTCTGGTCCAGGAGTGTGAAGGAGAACGGAAAGGCACTGGGGCAACGAACCGCCCTTGCTGTCTCTGCATGGCTGGTTCCCCTCTCTCCACTGGGATTCTCTGCCTCTAACCCTATTACAGGGGCTAAGTCACTGGCTTGCTGGTGCTCTTCCGTGCCGTCCTTAGGAGGGGTGCGTCACTTGAGTGGTTTGAGTCACTGATGTGGTCTTCCTGTCTGGGTTGGCGCTCCCCCGTGGGTTGTGCTGTGGCGGAGATCTTTGTGGGCTATACTCAGCCATGTCTCAGGATGGTAAGTTGGTTGTTGAAGATATCCCTCTAGTGGTGTGGGGGCTGTGCTTTGGCAAAGTGAGTGGGGTTATATCCTGCCTGTTTGGCCCGGTCCGGGGGTATCATTGGATGGGGCCACCTGACCCCTCCTGTCTCAGCCTCCAGTATTTATGCTGCAGTAGTTTATGTGTCGGGGGGCTAGGGTCAGTCTGTTATATCTGGAGTACTTATCCGGTGTCCTGTGTGAATTTAAGTATGCTCTCTCTAATTCTCTCTTTCTCTCTCTCTGTGGACCTGAGCCCTAGGACCATGCCTCAGGATTACCTGGCATGATGACCTCTAGCTGTTCCCAGTCCACCTGGCCGTGCTGCTGCTTCAGTTTCAACTGTTATGCCTGCGGCTATGGAACCCTGACCTGTTCACCGGATGTGCTACCTGTCGTAAACCTGCTGTTTTCAACTCTAGAGACAGCAGGAGTGGTTGAGATACTCTCAATGATCGGCTATGAAAAGTCAACTGACATTTACTCCTGAGGTGCTGACCTGTTGCACCCTCGACAACTACTGTGATTATTATTATTTGACCATGCTGGTCATTTATGAACATATGCACATCTTGCCCATGTTGTTAAAATCTCCACAGCCAGAGGAGGACTGGCCACCCCTCATAGCCTGGTTTCTATCTAGGTGTATTCCTAGGTTTTGGCCTTTCTAGGGAGTTTTTCTTAGCCACCGTGCTTCTACACATGCATTGCTTGCTGTTTGGGGTTTTAGGCTGGGTTTTTGTACAGCACTTTGAGATATCAGCTGATGTAAGAAGGGCTATATAAATACATTTAATTGCATGCAGATGTAGAAGCACGGTGGCTAGGAAAAACTCCATAGAAAGGAAGGAACCAAGGAAGAAACCTAGGATTCAAATGTGAAACTAAAACATCTCCGCCCCACGGCAAAATAGAATTGCAGAAAATTCACTTTAAAACTAGGTGAAGTGCCCCCCAACCAAATGTCACCAAAAGGTTAGTGCTTTTAAAGGGTACTAAAACATAAGCTAGAGAAGTTTTAAATTGCATGATTTTGGCACTCAGTTTCAAGTTGTGGACTGGATGAAGGGACAGACCTGTTGAATCTGTGGAAAGGCTGATGGGGAAGTCAGACAGGAGTACGGAACACCTAGTGGCCTCCAGAGCCCAATCAGCTTTTCCCATTCTTGGGTACTTTCTTCCGAGAACTGCCGATGTTGCATCACTTTAACAAATGTCAGTTCATTTAGTTAACATTATTACTGTACCTCTCTATCCCAGAATGTCACATGAATCCTGAGTCTGAAGCTGGAGAAGCAGGTGATTGTTGATGGCAAGAAGTCCAAATGCTACTGTTAAGCATGTCCTGCACTGTCTGCCTCCCAGTGAGGACCACCTACACAATTCCACTGCCTGGCAGTCTGTGAATCTAGAATGGACAACTGTTTCACTTAAGACACCATACTGTATGTGATGTATTAAAAAAATACTGATTTCTTACTTTCTTTCATATTACAGATTCCAACCTGAACCGCTCTGAAGGTCTGAGCAGCATCTATGATTAGAGTGTGGACCTGAGGGAGAAGGCAGAAGTCCATGTGGCCTGTTGCTGCTCTGAGCAGTGTGCTTAGAGTTCTGGTGGAGCAGATACTATGTAACCTTTCTAACAGAAAATACATAATTTCACATCACTGAGATCTTGACCATTCAAATTGTAATAAATCCAACTGTGCATTCAAAGATGGTCTCTGATACATTATAGCCCTCTAACAACAGCAATCTAATGGCAATCACTTTTCATGGTGAATTGTAAAATAAGAAATCAATGCAGAAAACACTTTCAAAGTGATATATGCAGTTATAAAGTGCATCCGCCTCGCTGTGACTGTTCCTTGCGCTGCATCAACAACAATAAACACAATAGCCTTGAGCAATATTGTTTTGTCATCATCACCACAATCACTTCAAGGGGAAAGACACAATTTAAATGTATTTATGAAATTGACAGAACTAATATATCTTATTGCCTTTGGTGTATCAGCAGCATTGAAATAAAAGTACATTCTAAGATGCTATCAAATATTTAAGGGGGAAACAATTGTGACCATTATAAATACATTACGCTGTCTTACAGAGTGCCTACGGATAAACATTCAACTTTATAAAACTACATGACCTTAACAAAAAGGTAATACAACAAAGACATTTGACATTAAATATATAAAAAACGACTTCTACAAACACCAATATTACATTAAAAACCACACTAATTTGTCCCTGCCATTTACAATGAGCCACTCAGCAGCCAAAATATTATGGCTCTATCAAAACACAGACAGGGGCCTCGTCTGTCCGGGTCCTTTTTGTCTAGTTAAATTATAGATTTTTATTTTATAAAGTTCTACAAACAAGAACTAAATATATTTTGTGTTTTGCGTTTCCATTTAAGTGTGTCTGACTACCTTTGATACTACACTTGATATTGAATAGTTTAAGAGCATGGACACCTGTGTTTAAATGGAGCCAATTCTATCTCCCGTGAATGTGTATGCTCTGCAATTTGCTCCTCCATTCACGTGTCGGAGCTGGGCAGGAACATCATCATTGCGAAGGATGCTGGAGTCTTGCTTTGGGTGGATTGTGCTTGGGCTGGAAAGAACATTTTATACAGCATTACGTCTTCATCCCCATTCGAGAGCAAAGTCTTGAATTCTTGACATTATAGTTATTTAGCTAGCAGTTCCTCTAAACCAGAGCAACAAACAGTCAGTGCATACAGAGGACATCAATCTACATATGTATGAGACGGTTGCTTCAATTGATTTAAGCTCTGCTTTGTTAGTTTCCTTTTGCAATTAGTTTGTTTTTGTTTTGCAATTGTGTTGAGTGCTGCACTGTAACGTGTACCTGTTATGAATATCTAAATCATGTGTAGGGTACCTTTTTTCTGGGATAAGGCGGTGTGTGCGATACAGATCTGCCGTGGATGGCGTCTTCGCTGGAGAGGCTCTGGATGTGGAGAAAGCCGTGTGGGATAGTGATTTATTTAACTTTGCTGGAGTCGACATGGGCCTAACCTCTGACTCAGCCCCTGGCAAAAGATATTAAATGAGTCATGATGTGTCAACAACCAGACAAAACAGTTTTCACCAATTCCACCAATGTGCCCTACAGTAGACTTTCTCTTTTGGGAATTTCGGTGCAGGTCGCTTTATGAAATGTTCAGAGACAAATGCTTTCTATTTGATTTGACTGATATGAAGGAAGAGCCATGTCCTCCAGCTTGGTGCTGATGGTATTCAGGAGGAGCTAATTACTTACATCCTGATAAGGCACTTTGAGACTTTGACATCTGTGGTTTCATTTGGTCTCCAAATGGAGTCAAGTTTAAAAACTGATGTTTGAGCCATGTGGCGCGGTCCTCTTCAAATGCTTTTCTCTGCAGGACAAATGTTTGAATATTAGCCTGAATAATTCACTTTGAAATAAAATAATTCATGAAATTGCAGGTAATCAAATTTCCAAGTTATCTGCCCTATTGTACCTCGTGGCTCAGTCTTATGGCTGCCTCTGTGAAGTTCCTCCTTTCCGCCTCAAAGTTCTTCCTTTTTTCTTCGAAGGACTTCCAATCCTCCTTGAGGCGCTCCTTCTCCTCCTGCATGTAGCAGTCGTTGAGCAGCGAGGCTGTCTCATCGTCACATGGGGAGTTCAGCTGCTGCTGTGAGAACAGAACACACAGAGTAGTGGAGACTGAGGATTAGGAGGGAGAATTACAGACAACTGATTATTACTGACAAGTGAGGTAGCAGTTCGTGACCTTGGGACTATAGTGTTCTATCGGTGCAAAGCAAAGTTCTGAGATATTAAAGCATCAATGTTTTCACATCCCAGATCTGTTTTGTAGTGGATTCTTCTTTCATAACCCATAAAGGTCCTAAAGTTGCAGAGTATAAAAATCCTGAGACTCACATTAAGCATCTCCAATCCAAAATTAAATCTAGAATCAGCTTCCTATTTCGCAACACGCTTCCTTCACTTACGCTGCTAAACATACCCTCGTAAAACTGACTATCCTACCGATCCTTGACTTCGGCGATGGCATTTACAAAACAGCCTCCAACACGCTACTCAGAAAATTGGATGTAGTCTATCACAGTGCCATCTGTGGTGTCACTAAAGCCCCATATACACCCCACCACTGCGTATGCACTGTATGCTCTTGTTGGCTGGCCCTCGCTTCATATTTGTCGCCAAACCCACTGGCCCCGCCTTATCTTAGCTCACTGGTCACAATAGCAGCACCCACCCATAGCACGTTCACCAGCAGGTACATTTCACTGGTCATCCCCAAAGCCAACTCCTGCTTTGGCCGCCTTTCCTTCCAGTTCTCTGCTGCCAATGACTGGAACAAACTACAAAAATCACTGAAGCTAGAGACTTATATCTCCCTCACTAACTTGAAGAATTAGCTTACCGATCATTGCACCTGTACACAGCCCATCTGTAAATAGCCCACCCAACTACCTCATCCCCATATTGTTATTTATTTTTGCTCTTTTGCACCACAGTATCTCTACTTAACCCTTCTTGGGTAGGGGGCAGTATTTTCACGTCCGGATCAAAAGTGTGTCCAAAGTAAACTGCTAGTTACTCAGGCCCAGAAGCTAGGATATGCATATAATTGGTAGATTTGGATAACACTCTAAAGTTTCTAAAACTGTCTGTGAGTATAACATATTCAAATTCAGCCTACCACTATTTTCAATGGCTGTCACTTTTATTATAAGGCGAAGTCCTCCCAGATTGCAGTTCCTATGGTTCCACTAGAACAGTCTTTAGAAAGAGTTTCAGGCTGTTTTTTGGAAAAATGAGCCAGAAATTGTAGTTTTTCTAGGTGGCTCCCATCTTGGCTGTAGTGTTTCCAAGTGCGTGAATGAGAGCGCGTTCTTTGGTATTTTCCTCCGGTAAAGACAATAACGATTCTCAGTCTTAAATTTGATTGTTTATTTAAGTATTAGGGTTTGATTATAAACTTTGTTTGACTTGATTGGAAAAGTTTATTAGTAACATTTGGGATTCATTTTGTATGCATTTTGATGGAGGGAAACTGGGTGGATCATTGACTGAAGCGCGCCAGCTAAACTGAGTTTTTATGGATATAAAGAAGGACATTATCGAACAAAAGGACCATTTATGATGTAATTGGGACCTTTTGGAGTGCCAACAGAAGAAGATCATCAAAGGTAAGGCATTTATTATATTGCTGTTTCGGACTTTCGTGTCGCACCTGCCTGGTTGAAATAGGTTTTTCATGGTTTTGTATGAAGGGGCGCTGTCCTCAGATAATCGCATGGTGTGCTTTCGCCGTAAAGCCTTTTGAAATCTGACACAGCGGCTAAATTAACAAGAAGTTAAGATTTATTTTTATGTTTTACACTTGTGATTTTATGAACATTTAATTTGTATAATTCTGTAGTTTGAATTTCGCGCTCTGCAATTTTACCGGAAGTTAAACATCATCATCTGTACATCTATCACTCCAGTGTTAATGCTAATTGTAATTATTTCGCCACTATGGCCTATTTATTGCCTTACCTCCCTAATCTTATTACATTTGCACACACTGTATATAGATTTTTTCTATTGTGTTATTGACTGTACGTTTGTTTATCCAATGTGTAACTCTGTGTTGTTTTTGTCGCACTGCTTTGCTTTATCTTGGCCAGGTCGCAGTTGTAAATGAGAACTTGTTCTCAACTGGTTAAACGAAGGTGAAAAAAATAATAATAATTTTGTTGGTTGCAATCGCAGTAGAACCTTACGCCTCTGAAATGTCCATTTGAGTTTAGCCATAAGGTTCTATCTGACACTTCTGAATTACACATGTTCAGTTAAGAAAACAAACTATTTAAATACGTAAATGATAGTCAGAACACATCAAATACAATAAACATTTCTGATCAAACGAATTACTGTCACCAGACAACATCATTTACTTTAAGATTTCTGACAAGTGTTTTTTTTTGCTTTCCGTGCCATTATTACTGACTAGACAAGACCATAATAGAAGGAGATAGCAAAGACGTGTTCTGATTGGTCCGTTTGAATTTGTTCAGGCTTGTGATTGGATTGCAGACAGAACCTCATAATTTTGTAGTTTGTCATTTTTTCCCACTTAAAATGCACTCTTTCTAAAATCTAACTTCACAGACATATGAACACATCTAAAAGATCAATTATATGTGAACTCATTTTTGACAAAAATGTAAAATAGAACCTTATAGTCCCAAGATCTCGAGTTGTTAATAAGTATTTTCCATTTACTTTAATGTCTATGCTGATAGATCAATCTATTGAGGCAATAGGTAGACAGATTTACAGGTCTGCTAGAATTAGGTAGATAAGACACTGTAGGTGTAATAGCCAGAATAATTCAAAACAAACAAGGCTGAATAAGTATTGAACTCAAGCAGCATCATAGAGAAGAGAGTTAAGTGTATACCTGCAGGAGCTGCTGCTGCGT
Organism: Oncorhynchus kisutch; assembly: GCF_002021735.2. Taxonomy (NCBI): domain Eukaryota; kingdom Metazoa; phylum Chordata; class Actinopteri; order Salmoniformes; family Salmonidae; genus Oncorhynchus; species Oncorhynchus kisutch. The sequence continues at coordinate 7,287,994 of NC_034194.2, forward strand.
GTGGATGAAGTCTTTATACTGCTGGATCTCCAGTTTCAGCCTGTCCATCTCCTCTTCATGGACCTCTTTGGGGATGGCGTTCATGTTGGCTCTCTCCCCTACCAAGGATGCTGGACAGGAATCACATCACAACATTACCAGTGATTCTGAGATGGTTTATTGTTTATGATTACGGTAATAATAGGTTTAACTAATGGATTTTAAAAAATCAAGGTCTGGGTTTGAAAAATATACAAATAAAAAACTGCTTCTCCTCAAAGAACCACTAGAGGTGTCTGTTGGTTCATGTTTCACAGACAGTGGCTACCACTTTTATTGGACTCTTTTCATTTGATTTGGCTGATAACAGAGTAAAGTGACCACCCATCTACTGACATTACTTATAACAAGCGATTTGTATCACTGTTCAGTTGAGCTTTAAGTGGACATTTAATCAACTCAAAGTCCGGTAGTCGTTCATGTTATTTATAACAAAACTATAATACCACAGACAATAAAACTGAGCATCCTGAGTGACCTCTTTCTCCGGTGGTAAGCAAACAAGGCTAACAAAACCTCACAAGTGGCTACCCTCTAGAGATGATGCGAGTAGTATGTGACAAAGAATACCTTGGCTGTCCAGTCTCTCCACGTGGCTCTTTAGTCTCCTCCACTGCTGGCGAATGCTATTGGTGAGCTGTTCCCTTGCATGCTCACAGGACAGCTCCAGGCTCTCTCTACTTGAGTCACACACCTCATCCTCTTCTGAGCTGGTCTGTTGCAGAAAGATGTCGTGACAACAGGCATAGACTATTAATTGGTTAATTTATTTAATTAAGCAGTCACCTTTATATAGTGTGCTATTTTTGTGTGCAGATGGTTTTAAAACTATGCCGGAGTAATTTCAGTTGTGAACTATTTTATACGACATACATGATTTTTTGTTAACTGGTAAATAGTAACCTACAGCAAAGTGTGTTTAAATCATTTCTAACTTGTTAACAATTTCTGCTAGTTAGTTTTTGCTACCATGTGGGTTTTTAGCTTGCTTGAGCCTATTAACTGAGGAGTGTTTATTCACATGTTTCCATACATGTTTCATTTAAAACATTTCTCTTACAAAGGAGTTGTTTATTCTAACTGCTTAACTATTTATCTGTACATGGAATTGTATTTGTTTGTTTTTTAAAACTAATTTTCTTCCAATTTTTACAGGAATTTGCAGCTAATGTAGAAGGAAAAGCTGTATACAAATACTGTGCCGAATCACATGTGAAGAATGCAACAAAGAAGCAGAATCATCTGGCCAAGTGCATAAAGTTCCCTAAGCGCTCACAACAAGCAATCTAGAATAGAAGTAGAGGGACTTTGGTCAGAGGTGAAAATTATGAATCAGACACCTTATCGATAGCAACAGCTCATGGTCCTCCTGGAATGAGAAGTTTTTTTGACTCAATGGAGGAACGTATTCAGAGAATGGCTGATGAATGTATTGGAAGAGATTTTTGAATGTTCTTCCCCCAGCACACACCACTCCAACCAGACATGCTTTATCTACTCATATGCTGGATGCAGATTTCAAGTGAAGGTCAAGCAAATCAAACCATCTCTGATGGGTGGTAAACTGTTCGAGGGCCAAAGATTAATTAACTACATCTCCATCCCTCAACCAGTATTCTACAAGAGCACAGACACAAGGGACAACAGACACACCGGTCTCTACATTGCAGAAGTTATTTGCACTGGTGACCGACAATGCGGCGAACATGAAGGCTGATTGGTCTAAAGTGGAGGAGTCCTACCCTTACATCACACCCATTGGCTGTGCTGCTCATGCATTGAATCTGCTCCTCAAGGACATCATGGCACTGAAAACAGTGGATACACTCTACAAGAGAGTCAAGGAAATGGTTAGGTTTGTGAAGGGTCATCAAGTTAGAGCAGCAATCTACCTCACCAAGCAAAGTGAGAAGAATAAGTGCAGCACATTGAAGCTGCCCAGCAACACCCATGGGGGGAGGGCGGGTTAACCCACTGTTCCTAGGCCGTGAAGACTTCTGCCTGAAGCCCATACACGCCGCAGCGTATATGTTGGACCCCAAGTATGCTGGCAGGAGCATCCTGTCTGGTGCAGAGATCAATGGTGTCATCACTACTGTGTCTCGCCGCCTGGATGAGCCCAAGGTTCTTTGCAGTCTGGTGAGGACTTTGGGATGGAAATGCAATATGGCAGTCGTGCCAACATATCTCATCAGCCACCTGGTGGAAGGGACTTTGTGGATCTGAGGCTCTTTTTCCTGTTGCCTCATCAGCCGCCTCAGAGCGCAACTGGTCCTTGTTTGGGAACACACACAAAACCACGCAACAGGCTGACCAATACAAGGGTTGAAAAATTGGTGGCCATCTGGGCAAATTTGAGCCTGACAACGAAAGTGACAGTGAAGACGAGGCCTCAGTATGATGTTCAAGAGGTGGACATTGAGGAGGTCCAGGGAGAAGACATGGAGGCCTGAGAGGAAGACAACCAAAGCTTTAGTTTCTAGACTATAATTTTACAGACGTATGATGAAAACGTTTTTGGGAGATATGATGGATCATTGGGGATCATTCAATATTCCCTTTCTTTTGTTGTTCAGTGAAATCATCCCATGCAAAGAGTCAACTTATTTAAATAAATTTCAATTCGTAACAATTATATATATTTTTTTCTATTGGAAGGATTTAATAATTTGCAATTATGTCTACTTATGATAAATATATCCAATGCAAAGAAATGCAAAAAAATCTACATTTAAATGGTATTAATATAAATTTGCATATATCCTTGTTAATTCCCATATATTCCCGTTAATTCCCACGGAAAGTTTCCACCCCTGAATATTCCCCAAAATGTGCAACCCTAGTCGCATCCTGTTTCCATTGGTCATCCTTGAGAGGTTTCTACAATTTGACATAACCCAAAACATAACAAAAACAAACTGCAAATGCATCCAACGAGTTTGTTGAGTCATAGTGAATTTGCCCAAATAGTTATGACTTCATATAGGGGGACTAGATACCTCATGTGCTTCATTTCGAAATGGTAAATCAGATGTGTGAAAATACCCTCAAATAAATAGGTGACATTCTGTACTGTTGCCTCAAATGAAACAAAATGCGGGAGTATAGAGCCAAATGAAAAATGTTAGCTTAGACCATTTAAAAATGTTAACCTCACTGTCCACACACATATGGAGGGGACAGTAGATACCAAATACACCATCCGGTACAGCATATTGGGTACCCTTGACAAAAGACAATACTACTAGACAAACCTGTTCTAGACTGTCATCATGTTTCTCGCCACTTTGGCTAGGTTTCCTGGGGCTCAAAATGGTGACCATATCCCTTTTCATCTGCTGTAATACTTTCTTTAACTCTGCGTTCTCCATCAATAGGTCCTTATGGCGACTGTCGTAGTCGTTCAGTAGAGTCTTATACATCTCTCCCTCATGTCTGAAAAATAAAGAAATTCACCTGTGTTTAGTCTTTTCTCAGTGCATGTGATGATGGGGGCTTCCAAGTGGCGCAGGGGTCTAAGGCATCACAACCAGACACCCTGGTTCGAATCCAAGCAATATCACAACCAGCCGTGATTGGGAGTCCCATAGGGAGGCGCACAATTGGCTCAGAGTCGTCTGGGTTTGGCCGGTGTAGGACGTCATTGCAAATACGAATTTGCTCTTAACTGACTTGCCTAGTTAAATAAAGGTTTAAAATATATATATATATATACATACAGTTGAAGTCGGAAGTTTACATACACTTAGGTTGGAGTCATTAAAACTCGTTTTTCAACCACCACAAATTTCTTGTTAACAAACAATAGTTTTGGCAAGTCGGTTAGGACATCTACTTTGTGCATGACACAAGTAATTTTTCCAACAATTGTTTACAGACAGATTATTTCACTTATAATACATTGTTTTACAATTCCAGTGGGTCAGAAGATTACATACATTAAGTTGACTGTGCCTTTAAACAGCTTGGAAAATTCCAGAAAATGACATCATGGCTTTAGAAGCTTCTGATAGGCTAACTGACATCACTTGAGTCAATTGGAGCTGTACTTGTGGATGTATTTCAAGGCCTACCTTCAAACTCAGTTCCTCTTTGCTTGACGTCATGGGAAAATCAAAAGAAATCAGCCAAGACCTTAGAAAAAAGTCTGGTTCATCCTTGGGAGCAATTTCCAAACACCTGAAGGGACCATGTTCATCTGTCCAAACAATAGTCTGCAAGTATAAACACCATGGGACCACGCAGCCATCATACCGCTCAGGAAGGAGACGCGTTCCGTCTCCTAGAGATGAACGTACTTTGGTGCAAAAAGTGCAAATCCATTCCAAAGCAACAGCAAAGGACCTTGTGAAGATGCTGGAGGACACAGGTACAAAAGTATCTTCATCCACAGTAAATGAGTCCTATATCGACAAAATTGCTTAAGGAAAATAAAGTCAAGGTATTGGAGTGGCCACTACAAAGTCCTGACCTAAATCCTTTAAAAAAATTGTGAGCTGAACTGAAAAAGTGTGTGCGAGCAAGGAGGCCTACAATCCTGATTCAGTTACACCAGCTCTGTCAGGAGGAATGTGCCAAAATCCACCCAACTTAGAAATGTTTGACCTAAGTTAAACAATTTAAAGGCAATGCTACCAAATACTAATTGAGTGTATGTAAACTTCTGACCCACTGGGAATGTGATGAAAGAAATAAAAGCTGAAATAAATTATTCTCTCTACTATTATTCTGACATTTTACATTCTTAAAATAAAGTGGTGATCGTAACTGACCTAAAACGGGGCATTTTTACTAGGATTGTAAAAAACTGAGTTTAAATGTATTTGAGGTGTATTTAAACTTCCGACTTCAACTCTATCTATCTATCTATCTATCTATCTATCTATCTATCTATCTATATATAGATGTATGGCAGTTTCAATAAGATTTACATCTTGAAGCATATTGAAGGTTTCTATACACTATCCCAGATCCTATGCTTAAAATGCTAAACAAGACAAGCTAACAATCACATACCAAGCAATAGTTTCTAAAGTATTGGGACAGCGACACATTTTTTGTTATTTTGGCACTGTACTCCAGCACTTTGGATTTGAAATGTTACAATGACTGAGGTTAAAGTGCAGACTATCAGCTTTAATTTGAGGTTATTTTCATCCAAATCGGGTGAACCGTTTAGAAATTACAGCACTTTTTGTGCATAGTCCCATCCCTTTTAGGGGACCAAAAGTATCATGACAAATTCACTTGTGTGTTTTAAAGTAGTAAAAAGTTAAGTATTTGCAATGACTACTAGAATGACGACTAGAAATAAATGGTAAATAATGGCGTGTGATTTTGCAGTCACTTTTATTGTAAATAAGAATAGAATATATTTCTAAACACTTCTACATTAATGATTACGGATAATCCTGAATGAGTCGTGAATAATGATGAGTGAGAAAGTTAGACACATGAATATTATACCCCCAAGACATACTTATCTCTCACCATTACAATAACAGTGGTTAGCATTTTGGGGAGGGTATGATATTTGTGCGTCTAACTTTCTCACTCATCATTATTCACGATTCATTCAGGATTATCCGTAATCATGGTAGCATCCACATGAATGTAGATGTGTTTAGAAACATAATCGACTCTTATTTACAATAAAGGTGACTCCAAAATGACAATACATTATTTACCATTCATTTCCATTGGGCACAAAAAATCTGGAACACATCCAAAGAAAACTGCAAACGCATCAAACAAATTTGTCAGTCACAAGCTTGATGCACTTTAATACACAAGTGAATTTGTCACAATACTTTTGGTCCCCTAAAATGTGTGTGTGGGGGGGGGGGCTACGTACAAAAAGCGCTAATTTGGTAGAAAATAACCTCAAATTAAAGCCGACAGTCTGCACTTTAACCTCATTGTCAAATCCAAAGTGCTGGAGTACAGAGCAAAAACAACAAACACTGTCCCTGTCCCAATACATTTGGAGCTCACTGTAGATGGAAGTAATTGGTAATGTCATGAGTGCCAGTATGAGACAAAAAAAACACAACATGTAAAGTATTTGTCCCATGTTTCATGAGCTGAAATAAAAGATCACAGAAATGTTCCATATGTACAAAAAGCGTATTTCTCTCATATTTTATGCACAAATGTATTTATATCCCTGTTAGTGAGCATTTCTCCTTTGCCAAGATAATCCATCCACCTGACAGGTGTGGCATATCAAGAAGCCGATTAAACAGCATGATCATTACACAGGTGCACCTTATGCTGGGGACAATAAAATGCCACTCTAAAATGGGCCATTTTGTCACATAACACAATGTCACAAATGTCTCAGGTTTTGAGGGAGTATGCAATTGGCATGCTGACTGCAGGAATGTCCCCAGAGTTGTTGCCAGAGAATGTTATGTTAATTTCTCTACTATAAGCCGCCTCCAACATTGTTTTAGAGAACTAGGCAGTACGTCCAACTTTGCTCACAACCGCAGACCATGTGTAACCATGTCAACCCAGGACCTCCACATCCGGCTTCTTCACCTGCAGGATCGTCTGAAACCAGTCACGCGGACAACTGATGAAACTGACATGCATTTCTGTCTGTAATAAAGCCCTTTTGTTGGAAAAAAACTTGTTTTGATTGGCTGGGCCTGGCTCCCAAGTGGGTGGGCCTATACCCTCCCAGGCTCACACATGGCTGCGCCCTTGCCCAGTCATGTAAAATTCATAGATTAGGGTCTAATTTATTTATTTAAATTGACTGATTTGAAATGATTACATAATTTATATTTTGGTTCAGTATACATAGTTACCTGGCCTCAGTCTTCCCAGTTTTCCAAAGGCTTCTCTTCCCATCCGATCTTCCCACGTAGTTCAATACTTCAAACGCTAGAATAGAGAAATTACACATAGGTCAACTTCCATCACAGTATCAACTGTATGATGCATAGCATTTGGTGAAAAGGAAAATATTAACGTATTAAATAAAAATGGGCGATCAGAGGATGAAGCATAACTTGAATGATTACTTTGTTTCTTATCCTTTTTGTCGATCAGAAGCTGATTCAGGCGCTCCTTTAGTTTGCCGAACTCCCTTTCTTTCCTCTTCATGTCATGATTGTACTGAGTGGCACGGCTTGCTATGATGCTTTGAAGTTTCTGTACCTGGCACGAAAACAATACAAGTAGGCTATTACATGATAATCCTTTCTAGGAATAAATAGACTGGTACTAGATATTCTAATCTTATCTCAAGTTTCCATATAAATCAACGAAGCGTACCTCTTCTTTTTCATTTTTCAGGCAGTTATGTAAGCTCTTCACTTTCAGCTGTAGCTGACGTTCTCTCTCAAGAAGTCCAGTGTTTTCCCTCTTGGAGAGTTCAAGTTGATCCTATAAGGATTCATATAAAAACAAATATATACAAAACTGTGGTTTTAATTACAAAGCTAGAATTCCTAATAAAACTACATGTCCATGCTTTACGTGTTTGCGTAAGGATAAATCACGTTTGAACAGCAATTGATGTGCAGACAGGACTAAGAGAATAAATAAAGGATAATAAACTAAGAAGGTTAGCGAGTGAGTAAGTCAAGGCCAAACCTTCAGTCTAGTGTTGCTGAGCTGCAGATAATCCATGTTGCTGTTGGACTTGACCTGCTCCACTTCAATGTCCTCCACTGTCTGCAGGCACCGGCGGTGCAGCTGGAGCAGGTTGTACACGTTATTCAGCACGGCCACCAGATTCAGTTCAGGACCGTTGTTAGACTCTGTGCAAAGCAATGGAAAGCCAAGAGAGGATACCTCCTGCAGAGGCAAATCAGGGATAGGATCAGACATGCAGCTTAGCGGTTAGCTACTGGCATCTAACACATGAAAGCAAGCATGAACCCAGCAGGCAACAAAGTGACATCATTGTGACATCTTTTATGAATTAAAACATTTGAGGTCTCTTACCCGATTGATGTATGAGATACATTCTGACACATTGTCCTCTGTACAGAAGGCACTTATTGTAGGCATGGTGTAGGGGTTTCTGGTCATTGGCAGAGGGAGCACTGATGATTGGCTGTACTGCCTCAGAGATGACATTCTGTATCTTGAAGAGCTGCAGGAAGTGTCCTTGATTTCTGTGCAGGAATAATAGAACAAAAGGATTGCCATTACTAGTTAGGTCAAAATCAATTCATTGCAAACTGTCTTTCAAAGTGGACAAAGAGAATAGAATCCTCATGTATGTGATTCAAAGAAGCGCAGCAATCTTGCTTTAGTGTTGAAATGAAATGTCCAATGAAAATTATTGGAGGTCAAGCCATCCAACCACAAAACGGTTAAGATACATTATGTTGGAGTGAATGGAGAATTTCACTATTTAGGACCCTAATCTGTATTTTTGATGTAAATGGCATGTTATAGAAGGGTGCAGAAATTTTGGGGGGAATTTCACTTGGTTTTGAAAAACTTACCCCACCAGCAATTGACATCCTCAGCCTCATTCTGGAGTTCCGGGGCATCCAAAAACATGAACAAATGCTCTATTGCTCCAGTATAGTCTTTAGATGTTGTACACATGAAATTATGTCATACCGAACATTATAATCCATTTAGTTGAATTCGAGCGATAATTTACAGCTCAAGCATATTCGCTACCATGCATGTACTTCTTCAATCCAATTCCTCTCGCTACTGCGAGTGTGTAAATAGGGGGCACGCTACTGGCACAGATACAGTACTAGGTACCTAGCTAGCTACGTTGATAGTCAGTCATGAGATCAGCCAGGCGATGAAAACGGGACAGAAGTAGTTTTTGTTAGGTTAATAGCTGAATATTGTTGAAAATGGTTTGCAGATGTGAAATCCCAACATGTGACAACGCAAAGACAAAACACAGTCCGATATCTTCTCACGGACTTCCTTTGGACCCAGATTTACTGAGGATTTGGTTAGTTGTCCTGCAAAGATGCATAAACACTCCCATCTAAAGACTGGATCTACGGTTTTGTAGTGAGCATTTCTCAGGTGACGACCTCTGAAAACCACAACCAACAAGAAAAATCATTGGTAAAAATATAAATATATATTTGAAGAAAACAACTATACTGTTAGGTTCTAATTTTCAGAGGAAATAACTCACGGACACTAGTGAAGCTTAAGCTAGTTTAATTCTTCCCAAAGGGTCGATACAGCTGTAAATCAGACACAGACATGGCTTCCCCTGTTGTGGGGGAAGCAAGAAAAAGCAAGAAATTACTTATAAATGAACAAAAAATGATAACGAAAATGAATAAATAAAAAATAAATAAAACATGATTATAAATGAACGAACAATGATTAAAAAAAACATTCACCACCGGGAGGCTTACAAACTCGGAGAGTTATGGCCTGGTCTATTATCACACCATACACAATCTTATTTCCATCTCTAATCACACAACAAAATGACATTTCAGCTGAATCCGCTGTCTTGTTCCATGTCAGTTGGAGCTGCTTTTTGTTTCTCCACTCTCTCCTTCTGTTACCTACGAGAGTTGGTAAGCAACAAAAACACACAAAACATAACAGTATTAACAATGTGATAAGCTATACATTATTATATATGCATGAAAACCAAAGACTGAGACCATGACAATTCCCACTCCCTCTTCACCTGACTCTATGTCTCCAGGATACTTTTCTGCTGGATTCCACAAAAATGAAATCCCTAAAAAGCCTCCTCATGCTTTCGCCCAGTCTTCCCCTTTCCGGCCCCAGGTTCCGAGAGGTGTTCCCAAGCCATGTCATTTTCACTTTGTTCCCAATTCTCCTCCATTGCAACAATCCTACATCCTCTTATTAAAGTAACTCAGTACTGTATATGCTTTCACATCAATGCCTTAAACATGTTGTTTAGAGTACAATTACACCAACATCTATCCTCTTTCATATGATGCATTAACCAATAAAGCAGCTAACCCAACCCAAACTATGATGCCCAGACCCAACCCATCTGCATGTCTTACAGTGGAATCTAGTCTCGCTCCCTCTCTTTCGCTCCATTTGCTCTGCCATGGTGTCTTCAAGCTCACCCATTATGCAGCTGGACCTCACTTCTCGTGAGAACAATGCACCCACCAAGGAGAGACATGACAATCTTTACTGCTGCAGGTGCTGTAAGGAGTACTGTGTGTGGACCAAACCAATGCTGTACCAACACCCCCTGGTGTATCTTGATGTACACTCATTCTCCAGAATTCAGCTATGCCCTTGGTTATCTCTGCTTTCACCTAAGGATATACACACTGCAACACATGGGTCATTTCCTGACAAGATAGACTCTCCTCTTATGGCACGATCACTAATTTGTGACATTTGAATAACAGCCTCCCCTGTACTCCCATCGGTCTCCCAGTTACCAAGCCATGTGACATTAGTCCTCATAAACTGATATCCCAACAATGCTACTAAAGTATCCCCTGCTACTACTAACATGGCCCATGCCTATAATCTCCTTCAATTTTACGCTACTGCTACTCTCTGTTCATCATATATGCATAGTCACTTTAACCATATCTACATGTACGTGCTACCTCAATCAGCCTGACTAACCGGTGTCTGTATGTAGCCTTGCTACTTTTATAGCCTCGCTACTGTATATAGCCGTCTTTTTACTGTTGTTTTATTTCTTCACCTACCTATTTTTCACATAATACCTTTTTTGCACTATTCGTTAGAGCCTGTAAGTAAGCATTTCACTGTAACCTGTCAAGTGTTCACCGGCTGTTAGAAATTGGGAAAAAGATCAATTAGTCGGGAAGAATATCCAACCTAACAAAACTGAGTCACTGTCACGGTCGTCCTCCTCTTCATCTGAAGAGGAGAGGCGAGAAGGATCGGACCAAAATGCGGCGTCGTAAGTGTCCATGGTAAATCTTTAATACCGAAAGTACTGACAGCTACAAAACAATAAACAAATGACGACCGTGAAGCTACAACATAGACAATCACCCACAAACAAACAGTGCAACCCAGGCTACCTAAGTATGATTCTCAATCAGAGACAACTAATGACACCTGCCTCGGCATGACACCATACTAGGCCGAAACATAGAAATACCCAAATCATAGAAAAACAAACATAGACTGCCCACCCAACTCACGCCCTGACCATACTAAATAAATACAAAACAAAGGAAATAAAGGTCAGAACGTGACAGTACCCCCCCCAAAAGGTGCGGACTCCGGCCGCAAAACCTTGACCTATAGGGGAGGGTCTGGGTGGGCGTCTGTCCGCGGTGGCGGCTCTGGCGCGGGACGCGGACCCCACTTAACCATTGTCTTTGTCCGCCTTATTGTCCGCCTCCGTGGCTTTCTAACCATGACCACCCCTCTCAATGACCCCACTGGACAGAGGGGTGGAAGCTCTGGACAGAGGGGCGGAAGCTCTGGACAGAGGGGCGGAAGCTCTGGCGCCTCTGGGCTGAGGGGCTCTGGCGCCGGAGACTCCGGCAGCAGCGCCGGACAGGCGGGAGACTCCGGCAGCAGCGCCGGACAGGCGGGAGACTCCGGCAGCAGCGCCGGACAGGCGGGAGGCTCCGGCAGCGGCGCCGGACAAGCGGGAGGCTCCGGACAGGCGGGAGGCTCCGGCAGCGGCGCCGGACAGGCAGGAGGCTCCGGCAGCAGCGCCGGACAGGCGGGAGACTCCGGCAGCAGCGCCGGACAGGCGGGAGACTCCGGACAGGCGGGAGGCTCCGGACAGGCGGGAGGCTCCGGCAGCGGCGCCGGACAGGCAGGAGGCTCCGGCAGCAGCGCCGGACAGGCGGGAGGCTCCGACAGCGGCGCCGGACAGGCGGGACCACCTGCAGGGAGGAGACAGAGAGACAGCCTGGTGCGTGGGGCTGCCACAGGAGCCACCAGGCTGGGGAGACCCTCAGGAGGCTTGGTGTTAGGAGGAGGCACCTGAAGGACCGGGCTGTGGGGGAGCACTGGAGCTCTGGTGCGCAACCTTGGCACCACTTCCCCAGGCTGGACAACTACTCTAGCCCGGACCCTCCAGAGTGCAGGCACAGCTTGAACCGGGCTGTGGGTAAGCACGGGAGATCTAGTGCTTACTACACGCACCTCTCCCTTAGGCTCCACTCCCACATTCGCCCGGCACGAGCGGAGCGCAGGCAGAGGACGCACTGCACCCTCCCAGCGCCCCGGAGACACAGCACGCAGAGCCGGCGCAGGATAACCTGGACCAAAACTGCGTACCGGCGACCAGACCCGCTGAGCAGGCACCATACACCCTGGCTCGATGCCCACACTCTCACGGCACTTTCGGGGGGCTGCCCTATAGCGCACCGGGCTATGGGCACGCACTGGCGACACAGTGCGCTTAACCGCATAACACGGTGCCTGACCAGTAATGCGCTGCTTATAATAAGCACGAGGAGTGAGCTCAGGTCTGCTACCTGGCTTACTACCACACCTCGTCTGCCCCCCCCAAAACATTTTTGGGGCTGCCTCTCGTACCTGTCGCACTGCCGTGCTGCCTCCTCATATCGCCGCCGCTCAGCTTTCGCTGCCTCCAGCTCTGCTTTGGGGCGGCGATATTCCCCAGCCTGTGCCCAGGGTCCTTTCCCGTCTAGAATCTCCTCCCATGTCCAGGAGTCCTGTGATGCTGGCCGCTGTTTTTGCTGTTGCTGCTGCTGTCGTCGCTGCTGTTTACCACGCCGCTTGGTCCTTGGTTGGTGGGTGATTCTGTCACGGTCGTCCTCCTCTTCATCTGAAGAGGAGAGGCGAGAAGGATCGGACCAAAATGCGGCGTCGTAAGTGTCCATGGTAAATCTTTAATACCGAAAGTACTGACACTGTATACAAAACAATAAACAAATGACGACCGTGAAGCTACAACATAGACAATCACCCACAAACAAACAGTGCAACCCAGGCTACCTAAGTATGATTCTCAATCAGAGACAACTAATGACACCTGCCTCTGATTGAGAACCATACTAGGCCGAAACATAGAAATACCCAAATCATAGAAAAACAAACATAGACTGCCCACCCAACTCACGCCCTGACCATACTAAATAAATACAAAACAAAGGAAATAAAGGTCAGAACGTGACAGTCACAGGTTTCTTGAACGCTTACCATAGTGTCTGAAATGCCACCACTATCTCTTCTACTCTCACCATGATCTGGGTATGTGTAATGTTCAATTAAATCCCCATATTGTGTACAGTTAGCTGTCCTCCCTCTCCTATGAGCTATCTCCTGTAACAATATACAGTCTCTGGGGATGATACTCCTCTATCATTCCATCTAACCCATAACACACTAGTTACTACTCCTAATGCATTTCTACAGTTATAAACATACTAAAACATTCCCAAATCATTAGTCAATATACATCAGTCCCTCCTCTGGAACAATGATCACTCTTATGTTCGAAGAAACCTAAAAACATAAATGAAAGTACATGTTTAATAACTTAGCACCACCCATTGATGCGATTTAACATAAACATTTTGACTACATGGTAACAAAACTTTCACGGTTGACACTTAGAAATAAGGTTTATGGAGCCTCCCTCGGTCAAATACATTTTAGTAATGGCCCCACGCTTCACCGTTCTGTAGCAACTCTCTCTCGCTGTGTCCAAATCATAACTAAAACATTCTATAAATCATTTAAACCAAATTTAAAATTACATTCCTTAGTGCTTACTTTAAGAATAGGACTTGAATCCCAGCTTCTCAACTTAGCACACATCATCCCTATTAGAATGTACATTTATAAACAAAACCTTTTTATTGCCAGTAATAACTGTTCTCATTAGATACCCCCACTTATAATGGATATCCCCACTTATCATTCTAGCGTGTCTTTTTCAGATATCGTTTACAGCTCATCTTCCCAGTGACACAAGTAACTCTTGCCTGTCTTGCCTCTGCTTTGTCTTCTTTCTTCAGCCGGTTAGGGGGGGTTTTGAGGTTCACATACACACACTGTTTGTGGTCAAATGATTCCTACCATCCATTAAGACACGTTCTGACGTCACCTTCCATGATAACTCCCTTATTCTACTGACGACCTCTCCGAAAAGTTACCAGATCACGAAGTTAGCACCCTAACCCCTCGAAGAATCCCACACTCCAGTATCCCAATCTGGTGAAATTTGTATTAGAACAAAAACACAAAATGAAATCAGCAATACACATATCACAATCCATTTGAAGTAACGGTCATCCCTTATTAACCTATATTTTCCCTTCTATATGCATCTTTACCCAAAGACCAGGACCTCAGGGAACTGGTCATTTTCCCATCTGAACATGTGACTCAAAAACAACATGTTAAATCAAAAGTAAACAAATTCAAATAACTAATCAACTTAGAATTACAACTCTTTTATAACTCCTTACAGAAATAATAATGATCTCATAAAGTAATGGCACAATTTGAATAGAGACTGGTGTTTCTCATTCATTTTATAATGGAATCCCCCTTGTTCTGATCATTTCTAGTGGAGATGATCAGGCATTTGACACCATTAAAATATTTCTTCTCCCTTTTCTTTCCCTGTCCTTCAGAATCCATTTAAATATCTTTCAAAACATTCCCATCCAACAACATACCCAATTTAAAACTTAATTGAAAAGACCCTATCCAAAATGAACCCCACAGTATACTTAAAACTGACCAATATCACTAACTGCCTGCCCAGAGTCTCTGGGGACCTTCCAACGAAAAATAATGAAACCCCCTCTTTTCGTTAGCATTCACTATGCTACATTTTAATCAGCAATCCAAAAGTATTAACTATACCTGATAATTGTAAATCCACTGTCCTTACTCCTATCATTAAATGTTTGTTTCAATCCACCACAATGTACATGAACTAACAAAAAAATAAATATTAAGTTAATTGTAGGTTTAGTACCTCCTTTGCTAATTCCTTGTTACCACCCTGTCATATATTCTAGAAATCTATTTCAGAATTAGACAACATAAAACATAAATCTATTTAAAAATAAAACCACATAAAATGTCTCATGATATCAACCCCCCCCCCCCCCAAGGCTTTCTGAGTTTACAAGGAGTGTTTGGCCATATAATTTACATTTGTTACCTTTAAAATCCATTCCCCTGGCATTTCGCCTAGATTCTTCAACCCAAAATATGTTTTCCTGTGGCAAATTTAGCAAATTTCTCATCGTAAGGAATCCGCAATATTTGATCTCTGGCCTCTACTAAAAAGTTTGGTAAAACGTGATCTCACACGTCTTCCTTCACATAGAAACTGTAATCTCTATGAACCACTATCGATCGAACTCAGGCTATACACCAACAATTCCTCTCCTTCTAATCTCAAAACGATTTGTTGTTGCTCTTTTGAAAAAGATGCAAACGCTTGTATTTCCTTCGAATGCAGCAGGTTCCAGTATCACCTTACACTCATTCTTCCAATGTCCGACAGTCCCACATTTAAAACAGGGAGCTATCCTTACACTTTGAAGTTTTTCCGCTACGTTTCTGTGTCTTACCTTGGCCATTGAAACTATCGTTAGTGATTTTCTCTAAGGCCCTATTAACCACTCCCACGTCTGCAAAGTGAGCAGAGTTATATTCCACTCTCAAAACATCCTTTTGAATAAAATCCACTACCCCCACAATTACCGTTTTTATCACAGGGTTCAAGCCTGCCATCAAAGCAGAAGAGCAAATTCTATCAATGCACTCTCATACCCAGTCTTTCTGTGGCAGTGTACTGGTACTCATTCCGGGTTTATCGTGATGCATTTTTTGTTGATAGTATGCTAACATCAAAACGCTGGTATATTGAGCTTTTGATTCTGGTTTTATGTCTTTGTGCAAATTGCCTCCCTGAATTCTTTATTTGATTTGAATTACTCAGGGACATGTTGTCCAATTTTATCCAGTTTGCTAAATTTTCCCATATTCGAGCCGAATTGTTAGAATGCTCGTGTTCTTCTTTCAGCACCTCCATGGCTTTATTAAAATCCTTTAGCTCCATATGACAGGGAGAATCGGGGCCGTTTGTCGCCATATCAATAGTTATTATTCCCTAACCTCTCCCGACGGTGTTAAGTGTGTTTTGGATTTCTTCACTCCCATCTAAAATACACAACTATTATTCGCGCTACACACTTCCCCGGACAACAATTAATAGGTCACGGCAATTAATACCTTGTTTTAGAACCGATACCATAGCGTCTGGAAATGTATTACTGGAGAACAAGGATGACTTAATGGATTTTTCCCGTATTCACTAATATTGAGCACTTCACAACAAAATTATTCACACTTGTCTTCCTATTTCCACATAATCTGCCATGGTTCACTACCCCAACAGGGCATAAAATGAACCTCTCTTTCACACACACACTCACACCCTGCGCTGTCACGGACACTGCGACTCCCTTCTTACGGGTCTGGACAATATACCGTTACACTAGGTTTTTACCCTCCACAGGTTACCCTATTCAGGACTTCCCCTCCACAGGCTTTCTGCTTGGGACTTTATTTATGAAATGTTACCCTCTACAGGAACTATCCTGCTTGGGACTTACACTCTTGAAAGCAATGAGACTTACCCTTCACAGGATCTATCCTGCTCAAGACTTACTCTCTTTAAAGGTATGAGACTTACCCTCCACAGGATCTATCCTGCTCAGGACTTTACGGTACTAGCATATACCACAAAGCTACAACCGGTCGTTACACTGGGCCTACCGAATTAAACTCAGGCTCTCCCATAATTTGTTCATCCTATGATTCTCATCTCCCCAAGATGTCAAAATGAGTGGAAACAGGTATAGGAACTTGCCTACCTTGCTTTTGCCAGCTCTGCTCCACTGATATGGACTCTTTGGTTTGACTATAAATTGTGGTGAATCCTGCCGACAACGCCAACTGTTAGGTTATAATTTTCAGAGTAAATTACTCACGGACACTAGAGAAGCTTAACCAAGTTTAACTATCCCCAAAGGGTCGATACAGCTGTAATTTAGACACAGACATGGCTTCCCCGTGGTGGTATTCATACACCACTTTAAGTGGAGTCTCCTCCTCATCTCTAAACATTGCATTATTCTTGCTAAGCAGGGAACTAAGTGATATGAGACTTTAACGGTTTCTCCCCTTATCAGTACTGTCACATGCGATTGTTTTCCCTGCATTCAGCCCCTCCCAAGCTTCATTATGGCACCCCTCATGTCTCTTTTGTAACTAATGTTCCTATACTTCTGAATATAACAATGTTCCAAGTTTAACCCCGAATCCAACAATATCAACCGTTGAAAGACGTTGCGGGGCCTGTCTAGGAGCAGCAGAAATTTAAATTGAGGTAAGAGATATGTTAGCTACCTACCTAATAAAGTAACATCACTGATGAAAGGTGAAACACTGAGTCTGCTCTTATTTACAGTGCATTTGGAAAGCATTCAGACCCCTTGACTTTTTCCACATTTTGTTATGTTACAGCCTTGCTCTAAAATTGATTAATTATTTTTTTCCCTCCATCCACACACACCATAATGACAAAGCGAAAACAGGTTTAAAGATATTTTTGCAAATATACTAAAAATAAAAAACGTAAATACCTTATTTACATAAGTATTCAGACCATTTGCTTTGAGACGTGAAATTGAGCTCAGGTGCATCCTGTTTCCATAATCATCCTTGAGATGTTTCTACAACTTGATTGGAGTCAGGCTCTGGTAAATTCTATTGATTGGAAAGGCACACCTGTCTATATAAGGTCCAGTGGTGTAAAGTGCTTAAGTAAAAATACTTTAAAGTACTTTTAAGTAGATTTTTGTGGCATCTCTACCTTAAGATTTATATTTTTACTTTTACTCCGCTACATTCCCTTGGAAAATAACGTACGTTTTACTCCATACATTTTCCCTGACACCCAAAAGTACTCGTTACATTTCGAATGCTTAGCAGGATAGGAAAATAGTTCAATTCACACACTTATCAAGAGAGAACCCCTGTTCATCCCTACTGCCTCAGAGCTCAGAGTTTGGAACCTCCTAAAGCTGGTCGCCCGGCCAAACTGAGCAATCAGGGGATAAGGGCCTTCGTCAGGGAGGTGTCCAAGAACCTGATGATCACTCTAACAGAGCTCCAGAGTTCCTCTGTGGAGATGGGAGAAACTTCCAGAAGGACAACCATCTCTGCAGCACTGCACCAATCAGGCCTTTATGTGGCCAGACGGAAGCCACTCCTCAGTAAAAAAAAAGGCACATGACAGCCCGCTTGGAGTTTGCCAAATGGCACCTAAAGGACTCCCAGACCATGAGAAACAAGATTCTCTGGTCTGATGAAACCAAGATTGAACACTTTGGCCTGAATGCCAAGCGTCACGTCTGGAGGAAACCTGACACCATCCCTACGGTGAAGCATGGTGGTGGCAGCATCATGCTTTGGGGATGTTTTTCCATCGGCAGGGATTGGGAGACAAGTCAGGATCGAGGGAAAGATGAATTTACCACAGGTGGAATACAATAAAGTTGAAAAAACATCTCAAGGATGTTCAATGGAACCAGGATGCACCTGGGCTCAATTTTGAGTCTCATAGCAAATGGTATGATACTTATGTAAATAGGTATCTGTTTTTTATTTTCAAAAAGGTCTAAAAAACTGTTTTCACTTTGTCATTATGGGGTATTGTTTGTAGATTGATGAGGGAAAACAATGATTTAATCAATTTTAGAATAAGGCTGTAATGTAGCAAGAAATGTGGAAAAAGTCAAGGGGTCTGAATACTTTCCGAATACACTAGTATAGAAGGGGAAAGGATATGAGCCATCGGTTGAAGATTGTGCAAAGGATTCTGAAGGCTTCACCTGCCTCCTTGAATCCAACGTAGACACCGGTGGGTGAAGGGTACTTGTTGCAGATGATTCTGACGATGCAACTGAGTAACACTCGTCTCTGGCCAACGCCAAGTCATTTGCTTTTCAATCCCCATTCCAAGACCACAAGTCTATATTGCCTAGAAAATTAATAAATATAAATATCTGTGTGAAAGCAGAATAACACTAGGTAGGCCTGCTGATGAGCATTTGGGTGAGGGATGACATTTGACGCAGCCTATGAATACTGTAATGCTGGGAAGTCTATTTATCACTTAAAACTACCGGTACTTACTTTATTGACAGGTGGACATTTGGTCCCCCTGGCCGAGGTCTCTTCTTCCAGCTTATTTTTCGCACATGGAAAAAGTTTCTACAACTGCCGGGTTAATGAGGGCTGGAAAGTTATTGTCACTGGTTACACAGAGTAGAGTGGGCTCGCGGGTCAACGTTCTCTCGTCGCCAGACACATCGATTTTCCAAGGGTGGCATAAGCAGGTCCCAATCTGGGCAGCAAAGACACTAGTTCTCAGTGGGCATCGCTTGGCATTGCCCTCAGGTACAGCACCAGTCCCCAGATGTCCTGAGTCGGGCCTCGGATGCTTGATGATTATAAGCCTGAGCTCCTGCCTGCTCTGTCTCTCTCCTTTCTCGGTCATCCTCCATCTGTTGAAGCTCCTCGTCTGTGTATTCCGGTTCAAAGAAATAAGGTACACCTGCAAATTCAATTTCATCCTCGTATTCATAGTCAGAAATGTTCGTGAGAGCTTTGCCGTTTGTAAAATTACGTATTCGGGTGTTTTTGAAGCCTTTGTTCATGTTTTGGATGCCCTGAACTCCAGAATGAGTTTGAGGAAGTCAATTGCTGACGGGGTAAGATTCAGGACCCTTCTTTAATATACATTAAAAATACAGATTAAAGCCCTAAATAGTCCAATTCTCCTTCAACATGGTTGAAACACCCAATAGGCTACAGTATAAAAACTGAGTGAAAATCCAGGGCTATTAGAAACACTTGAATTCCAACCTTATTGTCAGTCTAAATTTGAATCATTAGCATGAAATAAATACAAAATTCTGGGAACAGAAAACGACATTGAGTACAACAGTATGAGTCATAAAACCCAGAAAATGTTTCAATAGTTTTTTCACTATTACATTTTTCCATCTGTGATTTTAGAACTACTTCATGTAGGGTTACCCTGGCGCGACATTTTGATAACCGCAAAAATCTCTCTCGGACAAGGTAACTTATCAATAATTAGCATTGCACATTTTTTGGAGTAAATTGAGGTGAATATATTGATAGAACTCACATTGTTCGAGAGAGAATTACACAAATTACAAAACGTTGCGCCAAGGTAAGCCTGCACCAAACACACAATAAAAAAATATCTATGTTTTATTGCAATGTAAAAATTTTATGCAAAAAAATAAACACTAGAACCATTTCGGTGTTTTTCTGGGTATTATGGACGCGTCTACTGTGGTGGACTATTGGGAAGCAAAATAGTATGCATAGATAGTATAATATCTTCGCGATAACAGAAAGGCAATGAGGCATTCCTTTTACGAGTGAATTTTGGAATTGAGGTTACTATGGGCACACAACCTTAAAATAGCATTAATCTGCTATTTCTGTCAATTTAATCTTCTCCTTTACACATGAGGCTTTAGTTTATGTAGAGCACCAGAAAAATGAGACAGTAGCAGCCTAGCTACTCATCACTGCATCTTTAACTAAGTAGGCTAGCTCTATACTACTAGTGGAGTGACAAATGGAGAATCATAATCAAAATAAACAAAGCTGAAAAAGTGCATCACAATTTCAATGAAAACCACAAGCGGTACATAAGGTCAATGTAATACTCACCAAGTGAAGATTCTGGCATTGCTGCAGTCCTCCAGACTCCCTCAGGGCAGCGGTGCTTCAGAACACACCGAATGTGTCTGGATCATCCGCTACCTCCCAGGATACATGCAGCTCACGGAATGGCCAACGCAGACAGCTCCTGAAATAGAGGGGCAGATAATAGATTAGCAGTGCACATTCAACAAGTGGACGCGGGATTACTAGGGACGAAGGACGTCTACAAGGAGGGATGGAAACATGCAATAGCCTAAAGAACAGG
This sequence comes from Oncorhynchus kisutch, assembly GCF_002021735.2. Classification (NCBI taxonomy): domain Eukaryota; kingdom Metazoa; phylum Chordata; class Actinopteri; order Salmoniformes; family Salmonidae; genus Oncorhynchus; species Oncorhynchus kisutch. The sequence continues at coordinate 7,309,022 of NC_034194.2, forward strand.
GGAGTGTGGAGAGCTTATTAGGAAGGGACAAAGCCAAATCCTTTATCTCAGCAGGCACCAGTTCTACAGCAACACAGGCCGGGATTCATATCGTCATTGTAAGAATCCAAAGGTTGAATTGCAGTTTAAGGCACTGATGGTTTTTGCACATCAAATAAACCTACATATTAGTATTTTATATTAGCATGTTATAGCATATGATTTGTACAACTACAAATGTGGTTGAGGAAAGAAGGAACCACCAAGTCAGAGCAAAGAAACTCGGCAATACACAATTTTAACAATGAAGTTAAGCTATTAACAAATGGAATAGCTACATACTATCTCCTCATACTCTTATCACCAGCCTAATCCAAGAGACATCATATGGTATTTTATCTAAAGAAACAGACAGTCCCTTGTGCAATTAAAACAACCAATGGCTTGTAGGCTACCCTTTCAAAAACAGTTGACCAGACAAGCACTGAGGAAATGAATAATTGTAGGGTTAGCCTAGGGCTATAAAATGTAGGCTTTGTTAAATTTGAAATGGGTCAACAAAATGAAATTGAAGTAAACAAAATCACAATAACAAAACAAAAAATACAATTTTAGGAAGTGGGAAAACAATTTATGCATGTTGGGATTGTTTCAATAATTTATATTGCTTTACCACCCAAACCATTCAGGACCTTCTGGTGACACTTAATCTAATTGAATCTACTGGACAGATGGTGAACCTACCAAGCTTATTAAGGCTAGTCAGACACTTAATAAACTGACTGTTAATTAACTTGATAAATCCTGCCCACTGGGCACAGACTTCCGTTCAATGTCTAGTTTTGATTTACAATTGGTTGAGTTGTCAACTAACGTGGATTCAACGTCATTGGATTTAGGCCTAGGTTAAAAGTTGGGTGAAAAAAAAGTCTAAATGCCCTTATGTTGATGACTTCTTGCAAATCAAATTCATTTTTCACGTTGATTCAACGCCGTCACATATTTTGGGGTTTGAAATTACGTGGAAACACAGTTGATTCAATCAGGTTTTTGCCCAGTGGTTTAGGTATAACTGCACAGCCAAATTCCTTCCATCTGATTGAGTTATCCCACTGGGCACAAACTGGTTGAATTAATGTTGTGGCCGAATTCAAGTTTTCATAACAATCGGTATTCGGTATTTTTGGGCGCCGATTTTGCAGATGTAAAAAAAAATATGTTTTACATTTTTATTTGATTTTAGACCTTTATTTAACTGGGCAAGTCAGTTAAGAACACATTTTTATTTTCAATGATGGCCTAGGAACGATGGGTTAACTGCCTTGTCAGCTCGGGGGATCCAATCTTGCAACCTTAGTTAACTAGTCCAACGCACTAACCACCTGCCTCTCATTGCACTCCACGAGGAGCCTGCCTGTTACGCGAATGCAGTAGAAGCCAAGGTAAGTTGCTAGCTAGCATTAAACTTATCTTATAAAAAACAATCAATCATAATCACTAGTTATAACTACACATGGTTGATGATATTACTCGTTTATCTAGCGTGTCCTGCGTTGCATATAATTGATGCAACGCTGGGTGATGATTTAACAAAAGAGCATTTGTGAAAAAAGCACAATCGTTGGACGACTGTACCTAACCTTAAACACCAATGCCTTTCTTAAAATCAATACACAGAAGTATATATTTTTAAGCCTGCATATTTAGCTAAAATAAATCCAGGTTGGCAGGCAATATTAACCAGATGAAATTGTGTCACTTCTCTTGCGTTCATTGCACGCAGAGTCAGGGTATATGCAACAGTTTGGGCAGCCTGGCTCATTGCGAATTAATTTTCCAGAATTTTACATAATTATGATTAAGTTAAAGTAAGTGTTCATTCAGTATGGTTGTAATTGTCATTATTACAAATAAATAAAATTAAAATTGTCCGATTAATCGGTATCGGCCTTTTTGATCCTCCAATAATCTGTATTGGCGTTGAAAAATCATAATCCTTCGACCTCTATTTGTTTTAAAGTAATTTGTCCCTGCAGTGTTATTTGACGTGTCAAATCGTGTTGACAAGCAAAGACCCAAATGGCATTCCTAAGACCCAAACGGCAAGTCGGTTAGGACACCTACTTTGTGCATGACACCGTAAATGGTCACCGTGTCTAAACACATATAGGACACAATTTGAGGGATTTTAAATTATATTATTAGTAACCAATCAGATCAGTGAAGCTAAAAGCAGTGGCGCTATTACTGTGTAACTACGGTAGGGCAACATCTCAACAATAGCGCACTTGATAACGATAGTGTGTACCGGTGCTCGACCAGTCGCTAAGGCCAACATCACCCACGACAGAGAATGGTTGATTGTCAACAAGGGCAATGAATTCCATTGTCTTGGAGTTAATGGATTTCGCCTTTGAGTTGTCTCGCTGAAATGTTCTTACTCTTTCAAATGACTGCTCGAATCACACAGCAGACATTGTGGGCTGGGTTAAGAATGCTGTGTTGAACATGTAGCGCAAAAATGTACGTGGCGTCATTACTTCGTGTACCTATAGAGGCATGCACGTCAGCTTTGACATCGGTTTTTTACATCGGCTTTAAACTAGACACCAGGCAGATAACGGCGTTAGCATTTTTAGCTAATATCGTCTGATTCTGATATGTTCACCGATATATCGTGCATCCCTAGCTATTAGGCCTAGATTAAGCACAGAGATAAAACATTAAGTTGTTGTATAAATACAACACATCTGACATTGTATTCCCATTTGAACTTTGTTGTATCTTTTAAAAAAAATGAAAGTGCAGTGATAACACATTTAGATGGCAACTAAATCAACAATCTGACATTGTTTTTCCATTGGAATTTGATTGTGCTTTTAGATTGTTTAAAGTATAGTGATAACACACTGGGAATTTAACAAACGTTATGCAGTCTTTATGAGTGTGAATAAAGGTTGATATCAATATTACACATATGTCCACATTGAAATTACGTTGTGTGCCAGGTTGAATGTGTGATTAGAAATCCACTTCCAATACCAGATTAAGTTCATGATACAGTCTCACACTACCATCATCGAGTTTGAAACAGAGAGCCAGACTAAAAAAAAGTGGGACCAGTTGGTGAATGGTGGAAGGCTCGAGCTCCCCGAGGACTTGTTATTGATAGACTGGTTAGGGATAATTTAGCACATTATTGGACTAAAGGAGCCTAAAGTTACTCCTTAGTCCATGGACCTTACATGTTCTGTTCAAAGAGCGAATTGGCCCTGGAAGCCAAATACTCTATCTAAACGTGAATCGAGTCTCAATTGCCGTACGGTCCTAGAAACAATTCCCTTTACTTTCCTATCACATCAAAATAATAAAAAATAAAAAGCTAAATACACACTTACTATACATGTTTTAACAGTTGCAGCCGGCAGAATGTTTCTGTGACAACACGTTTGTGTCATTTACACACAGGCGTTCATTAACACAAGCAGTCCACTTTCTTCCGTCTGTTCTCCTAAAGAAACGCCGAAATATGGACATGTGGGAACCTTAACTCTATAAAGTTGTGTATTAATTTAACATTTTGTTTTAGGAAAATACAATTTCGCCAGTATGAAAGGTCTTCCAAAACCGTGGCGCAAGCGATGCGTGTATATTTAGACAGAGCGTCTAAATATACACAAACTCCTCACCACAAGACACCTGTGCTAAACATTTTAAAAAACATAGATATATTAAAAACTGTGCTAAACATATGGACGCGTCTTAACCAAACACAGATGCTTGTTTTCACCACCCCGTTGTAGAACAATGGGCAAGGGGTAGCTAGCAAGACAACAAGGTGGAGCACTCATATATAGCTCGTCTAACAGCGCAGTTAATATCGTTTGCAGGACAGATTTTAACGCTTCAGTAGCTAGCTCGCTAACGATGACTTGTTTGAATGGTCAAACCAGGTACAGTAGAGTTAACATGCTAGCTACTAACATAACGCCAATATCTAGACCAAGGGATATGCGAATGTCTCCTACATAGAACATTCTACAGGTGACGTGTAATAAAACTTAACCTACGTGTTATGTCATCATGAAGGTACCCTCGGAAAAAAACGCATAACCCGCCTGACGAGCTTGCTTGGCCTGTAGACTCCGGAGCTGACTCACCAAACACCTCAGGGATTGGCTACTGCGTTGTCAGGCAACCAACACCTTCTTACTCGATTGGTTGCAAACCTATAATATTTTCGACAAATTCCCAAACCACACTTTTAGCAAGCAATCGCATGTTTGAAGACGTTTGAAGCATGATTTCAAAAGGTTGCAATGACATGGCCTGCTTTTGCTCTTTCACTGAACCATATCACAACCCTGTTCCTGGAGAGCTACTTTCCTGTAGGACTTTGGAGTGAAAACCTATAGGACAGTAGCTCTCCAGGAACAGGGCTGGTGTAGAAACACATTTTCCATGAATTTACTAATACAAAAAATATCACTGCATGTGAATGGCAGGCTGTTGAAGCTAGATTAGTGCAATGCTTTTCACTGAGAGTGAGGGTGCATAGTGGTGCATCACCACTATTGTATCTGCAATGTCGCAACAGTTCATCACACAGGCAATGTCTGTTTTTTTTTGTTCTGGGTCAAGCAGGCATGTAGCTGCCATCAGGAGAGAAACCTTAAATGTAATGGGTCAAGTTTCAATTGTAGTAACATTGTAAATAACACATACTTTTGTCATATATTTTGAATGGTTTATTTAAGCAATAAGTCATGAGGGGTTGTGGTATATGGCTAATATACCACGACTAAGGGTTGTTCTTAGATACAGCCCTTAGCCCTGGTATATTGGCCATATACCCCAACCCCCGAGGTGCCTTATTGCTATTATAAACTGGTTACCAACGTAATTAGAGCAGTAAAAATAAACGTTTTGTCATACCTGTGGTATACGATCGGATGTACCACAGCTGTCAGCCAATCAGCATTCAGGGCTCAAACTACCCAGTTTATAATGCCAAATTATGTATTATTTGTGTTTGCACCAGATGAGAAACATGTTATAAAGAAGTGAAGAAACTCAGAAGGATCACAGTTTAATTCTTATTTTGGTAGCAATGAGGTGTGTGGGAAATGCAGCAGAAAACACAACCTCCCTACCAACAAAAGGCGCTACATAGCAATACAGAACAATAACGTGCTTACAGTATTTTACACATGGAATCAAATCAGGTAAAGATAATATCAGAATATATTATATGCTACAACACTGTGCATTTCAATTCATCATATTGGACTATGTGGACAATTAGACCACCTCTCTGCAATGGATTATTTTCCAGATATCCTATGGCATTTAGGGTGTGATTCTGGTGGTCATTAGACTTGTTGGTGGCAATGTTAGAGACGCAAGAAAAAAATCATGTGACTTGTGGTTTGAATTCCACACTGGCTAATCTAATTTTGTGCTTATTCCTTCTCCCCCATCCATCTCCATTACAATATATAATATGAGTGCACATATCAAGTATATATCCACCATATGGATATGAATAAATACAATAACTGCCAGAACATAAAATCACTGTACAAAGTCACAATACAGCTCCAAGACTCTCGGGCAGTATAGAAATATATTTGATATCAATTGCACAATACAGCTGTTAAACACAAACTGTGGTCCATATATTATGCAGACAGAGACTATGAAGGCTAGTAGTTGGCTAGTTGCTAACTGGCACAGGGACTCCTCTGAACTCGGTGGATCTGAGGAGTGGGTCAGAGGATTCTTCTTTCTTTGCTTCCAGCCACCAAGTCGTCATTTCACCTTTTCCCTTTACAAACAAAGAGCAGTATCGTTGATACAAAGAAATGGAGGCTAAACTTGTAGGTCATACACCATCCAAAAGCAGCATACTGTATGTCTGACATGTCTGACAGCCTATCAAGACCAATGAATGTTTTGCTTTTCTCTCTCCTGAGAAAGGGGCTGTATTTGGGGAGCATGTGTGTGTCATTGTAAATACTAAATGAGGGCCATTAGGGCAGCTGAGGCCGCTCCCTTATGGAGACATGCAGTCTTTCAATGAGTATGAAGGTTGGGCCCCATCCACTTGCCCCCCCCCCCTCTCTGTCCACCCTCTAATAACCCCCTCCCTTCAAATCAAAGGTCTTCGTGACTGCATGTGTAACAGGGTTATATTGGTGATTCCCCTTGCCACTTTATTGTTAAGCCAATGGGTTTTTGGTTTGAGTTTGTCTTGCCTTCACCTACTCAACATGGCATCTTATTGGCTGGTTTGCGTAGCTTGCTTACGAGGGGGGATGTTCCAGTTAGAATCGTCCCAGTGAACAAGCACCAAACCAGCGGTAAGTTGTTGGTTGCAAAGCACTGTACATCAAAAGTGATTTTTATACTCTCAAGTGATGATTTAAATGTACAATTTATATCAAATTGTTTGTAAATGTTATTCGAACATCACACATAAGATGCAGTGGTTTTTGGAGAATATTTGTTGTGCATTTTGTTGTAGAGAATTCACGCCAGTACTAGCTAGCAACTTACCGTGTCTGGTGGGGGGGGTTTCATATATTTTGTACAGTGCGTGAGTGCAGAGTTGGATGGTGAGACGTGCATTGCATGACGTGCAATTTTGTGTCGTTCTTATCAGGTACATTGTTAACGATATTATATTGTAATTGTATTATTTTAGTAACTTCCCAGTGAACAAGCACCAAACCAGCGTGCGTGAGTGCAGAGTTGGATGGTGAGACGTGCATTGCATGACGTGCAATTTTGTGTCGTTCTTATCAGAATAAAGCTACATGACTGGTGCTACATGTTGGAGTTCCGTGTCGATGACTGATTGTACACAACGCAAGACGAGTACTGTTACAATCTTTATGAGGATGATGCTAAACATCTTTGGGGATCAGAACTTTCTTAGCCTGCTGTGTTACCTTGACGATGTCTTGGTCTATGCGCCCACTGAAGATCTGGCTATACAGCGCCTGGAAATGGTTTTTGAGCATCTCAAGGCTCACAACCTGAAGTTGGCGCCAAAAAAGTGTAACTTTCTGCAGACGTCTGTGAAGTTTCTGGGGCATATCATTAGTGCGGATGGTGTAGCTACAGACCCTGAGAAGGTGAGGGCCATTACAGGAGTAACAGAAGCTGATCTGATAAAAGATGGCACTGACATTCCATCTCAGAAGAAATTGAGGTCATTCCTTGGGATGGTGGTGTATTATCAACAGTTCATTGAAGGTTGTTCGACCATTGCAAAGCCTCTCTTTGGATTGACTACTGGACACAAGGCTCCACGCTGGAAAAAGAAGCGAAGCTCACCTGTCAGGAAGTTGACGGCTGCCGACTGGACAACAGAATGCAGACAGGCCTTATTCCAGCTAAAGCAAGCCTTACTGGACCAGGTTTTGTTGGCCCACCCCAACTTCGAAAAACCCTTTCTACTCTCGGTGGATGCATCCAGCAATGGCTTAGGTGCTGTGCTATCTCAGGTGCAGGAACTGGGAGCTACAGCGAGACCTATAGCCTTCGCGAGCAAGTCCCTCAGTTATGCACAGTCGAGGTATCCTGCGCACAGGCTCGAGTTCTTTGCCATGAAATGGGCTATCTGTGACAAGTTCCACCACTGGCTACGGGGTCAGCAGTTCACGGTATGGACGGATAATAATCCCTTGACATACATTCTGACCAAAGCAAAGCTTGATGCTTGTGAACAGAGATGGGTCGCCAAGCTGGCACCGTACGAGTTTGACATTAAGTACATCCCTGGAAAAATGAATGTTGTTGCAGATGCTTTGAGCAGAGAGCCCTTCGTACGACCCAGTGCACTCCATCGCCTGACAAGGGTCCCGTACGAGATCTTACTAGCTGAAGCCGACGCTGTGCGCACAGACAGAGTGCAAGATGTGTTTCGCTGGTCCAGCCACCCCTTTGACAAAGCCTCTGACTCCAACGAAGTGGTCATTAGCTGTCAGGCTACTGTTGACCCCCCATCTGGTGCTTTATCAAGACATGAAGTTGCAGCTGTTCTTCATTCACACAGGTGCTGGGTGGGTGAAGTGGGCTCACATGCACTGCTGTTGCCACAGCTCCCACAGGCTGTTATGCCATCAGAGCAGACCGATGTCGATGTTCTGCCACACGACCTACTGATGAGTAAGCAGCGTGATGACAACGTGAGCAGCAAAGTCATCTTCTTTGTGGAGAGGGGGAGAAGACCATCCCGGAGAGAGCGTGCCCATGAAAGTGTTGAGGTTTTGTGTCTTCTCAGAAGTTGGGACAAGTTGACTATGAAGATGGGTGTACTGTATCGTGTTTCGAAGAATGTGGTTACAAAGAGGAAAATGTATCTGTATGTGGTTCCAGCCTCCATGAAAGCAATGGTGTTGAAGGGTGTCCATGATGAAGCTGGCCACCAGGGCCAACAGAGGACAGTCTACCTGACAAGACAGAGGTTTTTCTGGCATGGCCTGGAGAGGGAGGTAAAAGCTTATGTGAAGTGCTGCAGGAGATGCGTGGTGAGCAAGACTCCTGATCCGGAAGCAAGAGCTCCTCTTGAGAGCATAATAACGACTGAGCCTCTTGAACTTCAAACTGAGCCTCTCAAACAAATCCTTGGATGTGCTCGTTGTTACTGACCATTTTACCAAATTGGCTCATGCCTTCTTGTGTCCGAACCAGTCTGCTAAGTCAGTAGCTCATCAGTTGTGGAATAACTATTTCTGTGTCTACGGGATGCCTCGCCGTATACACTCAGATCGGGGAGCCAACTTTGAGAGCTCTTTAATAGCCGAACTGTTGAGTGTTGCAGGCGTTCAGAAGTCTCACACCACGCCGTACCATCCGATGGGGAACGGGTCCTGTGAAAGGATGAATAGGACTTTGGGAAACATGATCCGGGCCCTGCCAACGAGAGCAAAGCACAGATGGCCTCAGGCGCTGAAGTCCCTTACGTTTGCATACAATTGTACAATCCACGAGACCACAGGCTTTGCCCCGTTCCTGCTAATGTTTGGGAGGACGCCAAGACTGCCTGTTGACATAGTCTTTGGCTCTGTCATAGAGAACCCAGAAGTTGTCGACTATGACCAGTTTGTTCAGTCTTTGAGGAGAGATCTGAAAGAAGCCATGAATGCAGCACAGGCATCTGCAGCGAAGCAGTTGAAGAGGCATGCTGACCTTTATGACAGAAGAGTCAGAGGAGCACCAGTGGAGATTGGGGATCGAGTATTGCTGGCTAACAAGGGGGAGCGGGGAAAGCGGAAGCTCGCTGACCGTTGGGAGGATACTGTCTACCTTGTCACTGGATTGAATGCTGACAGTCACACTTTTAAGATTCAGAACAGCTCCACTGGACGGGAGAAGACGGTACATCGCAACCTGATAATGCCAGTCAACTTTCTTCCTCTTCCCCATGCTGCGGTTGAGGAGGGAACAGACATGTCTGGATTAACAGAGTCTGAGGACATGAATGACAGCCTTGTGGTCTCAGCTGCCATGGACACTGCAGTAAATGATGGTGCTGAGTACAGAACCAGAGTGTGGGTGTCAGAGTTGTCTTCTGAAGGAACAGGTGACACAAGCCTGGAGGGTGATGTGCGATCCTTGGATGCTCAGGATATTCCACCTTTGGATTCCGTGGATGATATACTGCAGTTGGAAGGTCTGCCTCAATCAGAGAGTCTTCAAGAATCTGACCGAGACTGTAACAGTGTAGTGAGTGAGCTAATTGACCAGTCTGCTTACGATATCCGTACTGACCTACCAAATGCGGACCATTCCTTACCTGATCAGTTACGTACTGACTGTGTTGACGGACACACTATTGCAACAGTACACAACACTGTTACCCCTTATGCAGTTGAAGGTAGTCGGGGTCATATTAGGTCAAGGGCAGGAAGGCTAGTTAAACCAGTGTCAAGACTGATTGAGATTATGAATCAGCAGAAAGTTAGCTCTTGAAGGTTAAATATGTGAATAGAGGGTCAATGGTATTGACATCTTTTATTTGTTTTGCTTTTACATCACTGTGACCGTGATTAGAGGTTGCAGGATGGTAATGTGACATATGATAAAGTCTCTTATGGTGGTTTATTTTATTACTTGGATGTTTTAAAGTCACCGAGTGTACATAACATGTGACAGGCATGTTTACCTATGAGGGCTAAGGGGATTGATCAATCGCTTTTCACTCTAATTCTCAAGGAGAATAGTCTAATGACTGGAATATTTAGTGACTGATTTAAAGCAGGGTCTGCATCCTTGATATACACAGCTTTACCTTTTAGTTCTCTCTATTAGGTAGTATATATATATATTTTTTTCTCTGGATTATTCTGTACATATGTTGAGTGTCTCTGTATCTGGTATGTTTGCACAGTGCCGTTTTGTATTTTGTTATTTTTCTTGGCAAGTGGAATTCAGTAGGGGGGAGTGTAACAGGGTTATATTGGTGATTCCCCTTGCCACTTTATTGTTAAGCCAATGGGTTTTTGGTTTGAGTTTGTCTTGCCTTCACCTACTCAACATGGCATCTTATTGGCTGGTTTGCGTAGCTTGCTTACGAGGGGGGATGTTCCAGTTAGAATCGTCCCAGTGAACAAGCACCAAACCAGCGGTAAGTTGTTGGTTGCAAAGCACTGTACATCAAAAGTGATTTTTATACTCTCAAGTGATGATTTAAATGTACAATTTATATCAAATTGTTTGTAAATGTTATTCGAACATCACACATAAGATGCAGTGGTTTTTGGAGAATATTTGTTGTGCATTTTGTTGTAGAGAATTCCCGCCAGTACTAGCTAGCAACTTACCGTGTCTGGTGGGGGGGGTTTCATATATTTTGTACAGTGCGTGAGTGCAGAGTTGGATGGTGAGACGTGCATTGCATGACGTGCAATTTTGTGTCGTTCTTATCAGGTACATTGTTAACGATATTATATTGTAATTGTATTATTTTTGTAACTTCCCAGTGAACAAGCACCAAACCAGCGTGCGTGAGTGCAGAGTTGGATGGTGAGACGTGCATTGCATGACGTGCAATTTTGTGTCGTTCTTATCAGAATTAAGCTACATGACTGGTGCTACATGTTGGAGTTCCGTGTCGATGACTGATTGTACACAACGCAAGACGAGTACTGTTACACATGAATACCAGCCCATGAGACGGAGGGGGTGAATATAATACATTTTTGTTTTTGGCAAGATTTCTACAGCAACCACCATGGCCAAGTCAAAAAAGGTCCTTAACATAGCACACCACTTTTTTTTTAAACCAACAATAGCAGTTCACAGAACAGACAGATAATACTATATTGTAAATTTGCTAATTAGGAGCAGTCTTAAATTAGGTCAAACTAGTAGTGTGAGAAGGTGATATGACAACATTATTGTTGGATACAGTTTGTATTTCATAGGCCGTCTTGCATATGGCCACTGTCTTTCCCAAACAACGACCATAGGAGTTGTCAAAAACATATTTTTTGGGCAAAGACAATGACCAGGAGTTGACAAGACAGCACAAACAGATCTGGGACCAGGCTAGATTTTCTCCTCATTAACCCTTGGCAACTGTGTCCTTATCGATACTAATGAGTGGGAAATGGCTGATTATCTTACCTTGACGTTTAGTGATCCTCGGCAGATCAGAGTGTAACCTCCCAGTGTGTTTAGCAGGTCAGCAGTGGCTCCACTGACCTGGATCTTCAGAGCTATGGACAGAATCACACTTTGTTTTATACTAGCTGGATTATAAATGACAATCTACAAAAGGCAAATACAGTGTTAGAAAAGTAACATTGTACAACAAGTAATTCAGTACTACAAAAGTAATGTTGTGCATCCTGCCCTATCACATGAGAAATAATATATTTTCATGTAGTAGCCTAAAAGCCACTGTTTCACGTTTTAAAATCACTGCCGCACGAGGGTCACTGTTTTCTACCCTCATTGTCTTTTTTTGCTTGGTTCCGAGGATTATAAGAGCTCAGTGAGGAGAACGGCTCTCTCTCGTGATGTAACCCCTCTGCAGGGTGCTGAAGAGCACAGACAGAGAAAATCCAGCTTGGCATAAAGGCAGAGGGGCTAAATCGTTGCCCCACCAATGGCAACCTCAGCTGCCACCCAGCCCATGAACAATATGCTCAACCTTAGCCAGGCTGAGTGGTCTGTAGAGTCAGTTGGCCTGTTAAAGACCCTGAATCAGATAAAGAATCTGAATATTTCACTGTTACTTTGGCCTACAAACTGCACTGAGTTTAAATGTATATACTCAAGGGTTGTATTTGATCTTTGAGTACCTTCGCTTGTTGATTCCATCCGCGATGCTGTGTTCACTGTATCACCGAATAAGCAATACCGTGGCATTTTGGTTCCTACGACACCAGCAACTACGGGTCCTGTGGGGATGTATTTGTATTTGATTTATTATGGATCCCCATTAGCCGCTGCCAAGGCAAAAAACATTACAATACATTCATAACAGATTTCACATCATATTTTTTTATTTCCGATTGAATACATAGCGCAAAATAAATGTACATTCCGTTAGCAAAACTGCCTAACATTTCAACAAGGGCAGACCAGATGCAATTGAGTTAGATATTTTGACCATTATTACCAATTATTACAACTATTCCACACAAACAGTGAGACATCACAAGGTTTATATTCAGTAGGCACAACTGTGTGCCCTAATGAACATAGCCCAGTTGGACTTGTTTACCTGAGTGTATGCCAGCTCGTATCCTCAACTGCGTGGTGGGTTTGTGTGGGATTTTAAAGGCATGGCAAACATTGACCAGACCCAGAGCCATACTGGCGATCTCCCCCGCATGGTTTATGCCATTCTCATTGGGAACACCAGAGACCACCATGTCTGGAGGGGCAGACACATTTAGATCAATCTTGATAACAATGCCCAAACACACTCACATGGATGGGTGGACAGACAAACTAACAGACAGAAGGATGAACAGATTGATGGAGACAGACAGGCAGTCACAAACAGATGGATGGAAGCAGTGACAGATTCTTTGCCATCATACTTACAAGCGTCTCCTATAGTCTCCACCTTGTAGACATCATAATTATCAATGATGTCATCAAACGTGGTGTAGAGCTGATTTAGAAAGTCCACCACCTGGTGAGGAGTGCTTGAGCCAGAGAGCTCTGTGAAACCCACAATGTCACTGCCAACAAGGAGAAAGAAATGTTACTCATCTCTAAATCGTTAACTTGAAAAGGTAGACAGTGGCAGCTGGGAGGGAATCTGGATAGAACTCTCTTAATGTATAAATAAAAACCGAATTCAACACCTCCATAGGACACAATACATAAACTAATGTGGATGTACCACAATACTGCACTCTCTTATGACTAGAGCCAAGAGTTTTTCCAGATCACGTGACCTGATTAGGAAAAACTCTTGGCCCTACAAATGACACCTGCCTGAAGTAGACTGTGGCATTGGAGTAGCTCTGAGCCTCTGCTGTGCGACCCTGACGAAGGTCATCGGCCACCGGCTTTGGTAACATACCTGGTGACAAGAAGTAACTTAAGATTCAAAACATTTTCCTGCCTTTCAAACTGTTTCATTCAGGAATTTTGTTGAATGTAGATTTGCTGGTCATTGGTGTAACCAATGACTTTGTATTCAAACAACTCTTTCTCTTCAAAACGTTAAAAACAGTATATAGCAACATCCAAATGTATTTTGGGAGCATTTATGTTGTCATTGTGGTACATTCTACTTCTTTACCACTAGATGACAGTGGAGGCAACACCACACATAATAAACTAAATGATCAAAAGTATGTGGACGCCAGCTCATCAAACATCTCATTACAAAATCATGGGCATTAATTTGGAGTTGGTTCGCTTTTGCGCTATAAAAGACTCCACTCTTCCGGGAAGGCTTTCCACTAGATGTTGGAACATTGCTGTGGGGATTAGCTTCCATTCAGCTCCGAGCATTAGTGAGGTCAGGCACTGATGTTGGGCGATTAGGTATGTCTCGCAGTCGGTGTTCCAATTCATCCCAAAGGTGTTCGATGGGGTTGAAGTCAGGACTGTGCAGAGCAGACCATTTCTTCCACACCGATCTCGACAAACCATTTCTGTATGGACCTCGCTTTGTGTATTGTCATACTAGCCCAAACCTTGAAAACAGACCCAGACCAATATTCCTCATCCACCAGACTTTACAGTTGGCACTATGCATTGGGGCAGGTAGCGTTCTCCTGCCATCTGCCAAACCCAGATTCGTTTGTCAGACTGCCAGATGGTGAAGCGTGATTCATCACTTCAGAGAACGGGTTTCCTCTGCTCTAGAGTCCAATGGCGGTGAACTTTACACCACTCCAGCTGATGCTTGGCATTGCACATGGTGATCTTAAGCTTGTGTGTGGTGCTGTAGTTGCATCCAGAGGCAGTTTGGTACTTGGTGGTGAGTGTTGCAACCGAGGACAGACGATTTTTACGCGATACGCACTTTAGCACTAAAGCGGTCACGTTCTGAGAGATTGTGTGGCCTACCACTTTGAGTCTGAGCTGTTGTTTGTCCTAGAAGTTTCTACTTCACAATACCAGCACTTAAAGTTGACCGGGGCAGCTCTAGCATGGCAGAAATTTGACCAACTGACTTGTTGGAAAGGTGGCATCCTATGACGGTGCCACGTTGAAAATCTCTGAGCTCTTCAGTAAGGCCATTCTACTGTCATTGTTTATGTCATTGTCATGTCTATGGAGATTGCATGGCTGCATGCTCAATTCTATACACCCTTTAGCAACAGGTGTGTCTAAAATAGCAGAATACAGTAATTTGAAGGGGTGTCCACATACTTTTAGTGTAAGAAGCCATATCGTGGACCATTTGTGGTTTCATGTACTTACTGTATAGCAAACAGTCTGTCTTTTGTTTCTCTTGGAGAAGATCCTGTGTTCTCTCCGCTACAATGGCCTCTAAATGCTTACTGTACTTTTCCATCTAGAATTGTAACAGACATCATGTTATACGTACGTATAAGAAAATATACTGTATGTTGCTAACAATGAAAGCAGTTCCAGAGATCCATACACAACAGATCTCCATTTTGATCTAAAGTCCAAATTATTTTATATTACAGATTTGTGATATTCATGACATGTATTGTGATAAACATAATAATCAGTCTGCTGATTTTCTTTCTCCAAATATATAACATTTTGATTTAAAGGTTCAGTAAGGGCTCTATTCAATCTGTATGGAGGAAGGTCAGCATTACAGCGTGATAGAAATTTAAAGGAAATGTCTCCACGTTAACGGAGACTGCATTCACGGTAAATGCTGCATAAGTCGGCTCAATCGGAAATTACCTTTACATTTCTATCACACAATCAGTAACGCTTCAGCAATGCAGATTGACTAGAGCCATAAATTAGAATTTTGTCCACAAATGTACCAACGTTTCTGTTATATGTTAATAAAACGGGGGGGTCCAATCCGTAATGCTGGTGAAAAGCGCATTCCAGACAGTGTCTATTCCACAAGTTGCTACCGGCTAAATCTATGACGTAAAAATACCCGTTTACTTTGTTCCATCTGACTGCGCAATCCACTCTCGCCCCCATTGCAATGAACGAGTCGGGACGAAACAGACAAATAGGCAGCGTTTCTCAGTAAGTCTAAATCATGAATCAGCTGGCATCATTTTTATGGATATATACAAAGAAACGTAATTTGAAAAAAGGTCAAACGAAATGAAGTGCAGCAACTGTAGTTTGCAGTCTTTCCAGCGTCAATTTGAAGTGATTGTGTTAGCTGTGGTGTTGGCTAACTCCTCCTACAAATGCAAATTAAGCTACTTTTCTGTTATTCTGGCTGTACTTTTTAGCCATAGTTGGTCAGCTAGCAACCAAGGGATAAGAACATTGCTAGCCAGTAAAATGGAACATTTAGAATGAACGACTGGGTCCATAGATACTGAACAACACCAGCCGGCTTGGGTAGCAACACTAGAATTGTGTCTGGACTATATCTGGTGGAAGGATGAAATAATATGAATAAATTAATCAAAATAACGTTTCTAATGAGAATATGTCAATCATTATTTGAATATGTTAGTAACCCGTTGTAAATAAAAAAGTGATAATGCCCTTGAAGCCCGTGTTTCGAGGATATATTGGCATGGTTTGACCTCGACTTCGTCTCAGGCCTAACATTGCCCATGCCAATATATCCTCCAAACACCGGCTTCGAGGGCATTATCACTTTAAAATGATTTATAATTAGTGAATGCCTAATGTAGTTATTTTCTTAGATAGGCCTACTTCTCCCGATTAGCTGAAATCGTATTTTTCAAAGCCATTTTAGCTGTTACGCTAAACCAGGGGAGAACCAGGGGAGAATGACTGCCCCCCTCATTGAATACACGAATTTCAAGGCGGACCGGGTACTTCAAGCATTGTTTGCAGAAAACAGGATCCCCCATTATAGTGAAGGAGAAAAGGGCAATCTAGAAAGAAAAGGAATTCACATGTACAGTATATGGTAGGGATGAACCATGGCCAGGAAATGAAAAGGAAAGGAAGTTAGGAAAGGAATCTCCCTCAGAAAGGGGGATAGGAAAGGGAGCGCAAGCTGCTTCGGGGCTGTACCTGGATGCATCTCCAGGGAGGCCCCGGCTAAACCCAGTGTGAGAAACTTGCTAGCAAGTGTTTGTGCTATGAAACTAAATAAATACTGCACTCTGACCCACAAAACTTGTTTGCTAGATTAAGGATTGTGTATTAAGAAAAAGTAAGGAAAGTGAACTTCAAAACAATGTAGTTTTATTGAGATTTGCAGCTGTTGGTAAGTAATGAATTTGTTAGCTACTGAAATAACTTACTCATCCTTTAAGTGGCCAAATGTTATATCATAGCATTACCAGATTCATCATCATGTCCACAGGGCTGACTTTGTGTGGGTTCATTTTATCCAGCATCTTCTTCACCTGCTCAAAAGTCGGCCTCAATGTGACATTTTGAGACCAGCACTTCTTGATCAGCTGTTGAAGTATTAGAGTAGAGATACAAAAATACAAACATTGCATCTTTAGCACACTTACAGTACAACTAAAGGATTTTACCCCAAAACTTGAATGGGGCATAAACATGAACAAAGAAAAATGTAAAATGCTCCTTAAAGTGCTTAAATGAATACATCTGAATCATTGGACAAAGTATATTAAATAATAAGCCACGGCAAATGTCAGTGGATTTTGTCACAGACCTCACAGTAATCTCCCCGGTCAGGACAATCAGTATCCGCTTTCCCAGCTTTCAGTTCAGGCAGGGAAGGACGCCACATGATATCCAACTTCACACCCTCTGTTTGGTCCTGTCGGAGAGGTGTTCATAGAAAAAAATGTTAAACAAAAACCTAAGCGTGCCTGGTCAAAGGTCATTATCATTAGTATTATCTTTGTATCATACTTACTGAAAGGAGGTCAGAGCGAGTGGCAATCTCAACTAGGATGATAGAGTAGCTGGGGAGGAGAAGACAGAAACCATTGAACACATCTAATAACACCAGATCATACAGATGGTATCACCATATCCCAGATTTTTCATGCATGCTCTTTTATAGCCTACATGTCTGAGACTCAATTTAGCATAGCATAAAACTACTGACATAGTAAATCACTTTGCATGAAAAACTTGCAGGTACTGTTGTGCTGATTTAAACAACATGTCCATGGTCTAGTATTTAAGTCATTACCATACCAGCATAATAATATTACATACAGTAAATACAATTGTTATCACCAGGGTCGGGCTTAATTCCATTTCAACTGTAAATTCACGAAGTCAAATTTGAATTCCCCTCATTACTTTTCAACTGACTGAATTGAAATGGAATTAGTCCCAAACATCGTTATCCCCATGGTGCAACTATATAATAGCTTTCGCAGTTGGGCTACAGTACCTGTAAATGTCAGCAGCTGGAGTGACATTAGAGCTGCTTCCGAGGAGGACCTCAGGGGCATAGTATATACGGTAGGTATCCTCACAGTGGAACCCATTACTGACTACCTCAAAGTCATCCTTTCTGTAGGCTGTCAGGCCATAGTCTGAAACAACACAGGATAAATTCAATTTTCAAATGTTTTCTTTTGCTTTTTTACTGGTCCGGTGTACTCACTAATGTAAACCAAACATAATAAGCTATAATACAATAACATTTTAATTGTCCTTTGTGAAATAAATGTTGCCTTTTCTTTCTTATGTTGTTCCAAATCTCTGAAGTTTATATACACCATAGCCAAATAAATTTGAACTCAGTTTTTCACAATTCCTGACAATTAATCCTAGTAATAATTCATTGTCTTAGGTCAGTTAGGATCACCTCTTTATTTTAAGAATGTGAAATGTCAGAATAATAGTAGAGAAAATTATTTATTTCAGCATTTATTTCTTTCATCACTTTCCCAGTGGGTCAGAAGTTTACATACACTCAATTAGTATTTGGTAGCATTGCCTTTAAATAGTTTAACTTGGGTCAAACATTTCGGGTAGCCTTTCTCAAGCTTCTCACAATAAGTTGGGTGAATTTTGCCCAATTCCTACTGACAGGGCTGGTGTAACTGAGTCAGGTTTGTAGGCCTCCTTGCTCGCACATGCTTTTTCAGTTCTGCCAACACATTTTCTATAGGACTGAGGTCAGGGCTTTGTGATGGCCACTCTAATACCTTGACTTTGTTGTCCTTAAGCCATTTTGTCACAACTTTGGAAGTATGCTTGTGGTCATTGTCCATTTGGAAGACCCATTTGAGACCAAGCTTTAACTTCCTCACTGATGTCTTGAGATGTTGCTTCAATATATCCACATAATTTTGCTCTCTCATGATGCCATCTATTTTGTGAAGTGCACCAGTCCCTCCTGCAACAAAGCAGCCCCACAACATGATGCTGCCACCCCCGTGTTTCACAGTTGGGATGTTGTTCTTTGGCTTGCAAGCCTCCCCCTTTTTCCTCAAAACATAAAGATGGTCATTATGGCCAAACAGTTCTATTTTTGTTTCATCAGACCAGAGACCAGACATTTCTCCAAAAAAGTATGATCTTTGTCCCCATGTGCAGTTGCAAACCGTAGTCTGGCTTTTTTATGGCGGTTTTGGAGAAGTGGCTTCTTCCCTGCTGAGTGGCCTTTCAGGTTATGTCGATATAGGACTTGTTTTACTGTTGATATAAATACTTTTTTACCTGTTTCCTCCAGCATCTTCACAAGGTCCTTTGCTGTTGTTCTGGGATTGATTTTCACTTTTCGCACCAAAGTGCGTTCATCTCTAGGAGACAGAACGCGTCTCCTTCCTGAGTGGTATGATGCCTGTGTGGTCTCATGGTGTTTATACTTGCATACTTTTGTTTGTACAGATGAACATGGTATCTTCAGGCATTTGGAAATTGCTCCCAAGGATAAACCAGACTACAATTTTATTCTGAGGTCTTGGCTGATTTCTTTAGATTTTTCCAGGCACTGAATTTGAAGGCAGGCCTTGAAATACATCCACAGGTATACCTCCAGTTGACTCAAATGATGTCAATTAGCCTATTTTCTGTAATTTTCCAAGCTGTTTAAAGGCACAGTCAACTTAGTGTATGTAAACTTCTGACCCACTGGAATTGTTATACAGTGAATAATAAGTGAAGTAATCTGTCTGTAAACAATTGTTGGGAAAATTACTTGTGTCATGCACAAAGTAGATGTCCTAACCGACTTGCCAAAACTATAGCTTGTCAACAAGAAATTTGTGGAGTGGTTGAAAAACGAGTTTTAATGACTCCAACCTAAGTGTATGTAAACTTCCGACTTCAATTGTATATACTCACACGAGAGGCTTGAAACAACATAGTGTCAGCTGCAGAGGAGTTCCTCTGGAGCAGGTTAGGGGTTAAGTGCCTTGCTCAAGGACACAACAGTAGAAGATATGTTGAGATATGCATGTTGAGATATGGTGCCTGCCTACACACTCCTACAGAGGGAAGTCTTAATTGTATCACCTGAGATTTTGCAAACCCAGCGGTCGTCAATGACGCAATTCCTTGAGTGAAGTCTGCCATGAAACATCTTGTGTTGGTGGAGATAAGCCATTCCACGGGCTATGTCAGTAGCAAAGGACAACCTGTGTGCCAGCATAAATTAAGAACACAAAGAACATAAATGAAGAACACACAAAAAAAATGGTTCTATTACATCACGGTCCCGACACATATTGAGCCTAGTTCTAGACTAAGAAGCATGTTTAATGGAAATGCTTTTAGTGCAGGACTAGGTTAATGTCCAGGAAACCGCCCTACATAGTGCAGTATTCTCTCTTCAGACAGATGGTAGAAAAAGCTGATGTCTTGACATTCACCTGAACCCCCAGTTGATTGGCACATCCTCATTCAGGAGGACATCAGCCAGGCTTCCTTTGGGGCAGTACTCAGTGATGATACTGACGTAGGGGACCTCAATGGAACCACCAATAAACTTGGAGAGATTTGGGTGATCCAGTTCCCTAAGGAAAAGCAATGTCATATCTAGAAATTAACTAGTGGTGTAAATGTGTCACATGCAATCAGACCGGACGTCAACAACAAATCAACATCCAATTTGAGTTGACGTTGAGTTGTCAACTAAGGTGAATTTATTTGAAATAAACCTTGAAATCACCCTGCCGTTGATATGTTGTTGAAATCTAGGTTGAAATTAGACAAAAACTGTACGTTCAACATTGAATTGTGATGTTAAGAGAATGTTGACATAGAAACGGGGTTGACATGGAAACACCGGATTTTCGTCAGTCTTTATTCCTTGTGAAAAATATTAATAACCATCCACAAATGGAGCCAAAGAGGGTGCTTTTGGTCATTGACTGCAGGAAAGGTCTACATAGGATTATGTGTTTACGTGCTGCTGTGCGTTTTGTTGCCAAACTTACTTTGCTACCTGACAACTTCATGTTTTGTACTTTTTAATTAACGTTTATATTTTTTGTTTTTCCCTCACTCAACTTTTTTTCATTCAACTTTTTCACTCCAGACGTTTTATGTGGACATGGTTCGTCAGGACTTCCAACAGCCGAAGCTAAGTAGTAACATTAACATGATGCCTTCTAATTGCAGTCGCTGTACTCATAATATACAGGAGAATGATCGCCTTACAGCAAGGGTAGCTGTGCTGCTAGCCCAGCTTCAGACGCAATCGTTAGGCAAGGGTAATTTCAGTTTAGAAAAGGATGAAACAGCGTCTGTGCCACCAGTAAGTACAGATGGTAACGTTAGAAGTATAAATCCCCTCGCACGGTCCCCGCAGCCAGACAACTTTCTCATAGCTTCTGGAGGGAAATGCTGTAGGAATGCTCAACCGGTGTCACTCATTCAGCCGACAGAAACTTTCAACCGGTTCTCCTCATTAAGTAGCAAGTCGGAGTCAGAGGCCGAGCCTTCTCTGGTCTCTACTCCTGCAATACATACCTACACGTACGCTACGGTCACAAGACGCAGGCCTCCTAATTGTCCCTAGAATTTCTAAGCAAACAGCTGGAGGCAGGGCTTTCTCCTATAGAGCCTCATTTTTATGGAATGGACTGCCTACCCATGTGACAGACGCAGACTCAGTCTCAACCTTTAAGTCTTTACTGAAGACTCATCTCTGTGTGTAGTCTGGCCCGGGAGTGTGAAGGTGAACGGAAAGGCTCTGAAGCAACGAACTGCCTTTGCTGTCTCAGCATGGCCGGTTCCCCTCTCTCCAATGGGATTCTCTGCCTCTAACCCTATTACATGGGCTGAGTCACTGGCTTTCCGGTGCTCTTCCATGCCGTCCCTAGGAGGGGTGCATCACTTGAGTGGGTTGAGTCGCTGACGTGGTCTTCCTGTCTGGGTTGGCTCCAGGTTTGATGTTAATTCAACATGCTTTTGCCTGATGGGATACTACTATGTGACTTTTATCAGATCTTCAGTAAGTGATGAAAATGTTGCATGAGATCAATCAAAATATATACTCTAGGTAATTGTGTCTGTGTATGGGGTTTTAGGAGTACACATGTTGTACTCACCTCACTTCTTTCACCTCCCTCCTGATAGTTTTGGAGAGGGTGAAGTGTTTATTCTGTATGTGTTTCACTGCTACAGTCCTTCCATCACTAACCAATAGAAAATAATGACTTTTTTTTAGTTATCAAGAAAAACAGCAAACTTACTACACGTTGACAGATGCAAAGCAACAGGTGTTAAAATAAACATGTTCCTCATACAATAATTGTCTGAGAATATAGTTGACGACTGATAGGTGCACATTGGATAAGTGCATGTACTCCGTTTAAGTGCATTGCAGTGCACTAGTTCTGAATCAAATACATTATTATCAATAGCCTTGAATATCTCTGCATGCTCCACTTTACAGCAGTCCCAGGCCGCAGTACTTTCCCCCTTCAACTGTGTAATAAATACCATGCCTTAGACATGTGTTATGCAGTACAGTGTTTAAGTAAGACGTCTTACTAAATGGCAGGTTGGATGAAGCTCTGTTTGAAGGTGGTGTTGACCACAGTGCAGACAGTCACGTCTGTAGTTCGGCTCACACTGGAGTTACTCTTCACCGGCTGGAGACTGGTCGTACTGCAGAAGCCCATGTAACACACTTTACCTGCGTATGCCAAAAAAAAGGAAACTATTAGGTATAGAAATTTATGTAAAAGACTCCATTCCCCGGGTGGCAATTTGTGTGCAGCATTGAAGAAAACATGTTTGGATGCGTGACATGCTCTTTCACATGAATTAATTTGCTATATTGTGCGAGATATGTTAAAGAAACAAAAAAATAATCCTGCAAATTACGATTGTGAATGCTACAAATTACCATCCCTGGACAATAAAACCAGTGGCAAGAAAAAGTATATTAACTCTTTGGAATTATCTGGATTTCTGCATAAATTGGTCATAAAATAGATCTGATCTTCATCTAAGTCACAACAACAGACAAACACAGTGTGCTTAAACTTAATAACACACAAATGATTGTATTTTTCTTGTCTATATTGAAAACATAATTTAAACATTCACAGTGTAGGTTGGAAAAAGTATGTACCCCTAGGCTAATGACTTCTCCAAAAGCTAATTGGAGTCAGGAGTCAGCTAACCTGGAGTACAGACATTGAGACGAGATTGGAGATGTTGGTTAGAGCTGCCCTGCCCTATAAAAAACACTCACAAAATTAGAGTTTGTAATTCACAAGAAGCATTGCCTGATGTGAACCATGCCTCGAACAAAAGAGATCTCAGAAGACCCAAGATTAAGAATTGTTGACTTGCATAAAGCTGGAAAGGGTTACAAAAGTATCTCTAAAAGCCTTGATGTTCACCAGTCCACGGTAAGACAAATTGTCTATAAATTGAGAAAGTTCAGCACTGTTGCTACTCTCCCTAGGAGTGGCCGTCATGCAAAGATGACTGCAAGAGCACAGCGTAGAATACTTCATGAGGTTAAGAAGAATCCTAGAGTGTCAGCTAAAGACTTACAGAAATCTCTGGAACGTGTTGACATCTCTGTTGACGAGTCTACGACACGTAAAACACTAAGCAAGATTGGTGTTCATGGGAGGACACAACAAAAGAAGCCACTGCTGTCCAAAAAACAAACATTGCTGCACGTCTCAAGTTCGCCAAAAGAGCACCTGGATGTTCCACAGCTTTACTGGCAAAATATTCTGTGGACAGATGAAACTAAAGTTGAGTTGTTTGGAAGAAACATACAACACTATGTGTGGGGGGAAAAAAGGCGCAAAAATGAAAAATGAATTCCCAAGTTTATCAATACATTTTGCAGGAGAAGCTCAACAGGAGTTGGGTGATGCAACAGGACAACGGCCCAAAACACTGCTTCAACAGAAGAAAATACGCCTTCTGGAGTGGCCCAGTCAGAGTCCTGACCTCAACCCGATTGAGATGCTGTGGCATGACTTCAATAAAGCAGTCCATACCAGACATCCCAAGAATATTGCTGAACTGAAACAGTTTTGTAAAGAAGAACGGTCCAAAATTCCTCCTGACCGTTGTACAGGTCTGATCCGCAACTATAGAAAATGTTTGGTTGAGATTATTGCTGCCAAAGGAGGGTCAACCAGTTATTAAATCCAAGGGTTCACATACTTTTCCACCCTGCTCTGTGAATGTTTACATGTTGTGTTCAATAAAGACATGAAAACATAGAATTGTTTGTGTGTTATTAGTTTAAGCAGATTGTGTTTGCCTATTGTTGTGACCTAGATCAGATGAAATTTTATGACCAATTTCTGCAGAAGTCCAGATAATTCCAAAGGGTTCACATACTTTTTCTTGCCACTGTATGTATTGAACTGCATTGCATAAGCAAGCAAGCAAAAGAGTTCACCTGTTTGCTTTTTTCACTTAGTTTCTCTTTTATAAATTCATCTCAGATGACATCTCATCTTACCAAACATTATATTTTTATAGTTGATAATCCAGCTTTCGTCCCAAAACATCTTCTGTTTCTGGTACTGGAACCACTATAGAGAAAGAGAGAAGACATCTATCAAAAACATCTGCATTGGATGAGAATGATTTGCCTGGTCATGACCAAACTCTGAAGTGAGTTTGTTTTGTGCCTGGTCTGGATGCAAGAGAATATAAAAAAAGTAGTATTGTTTGGTTTATATGTTTTGTTTGGTGCCTCACCACCATGGTTAAGATGAAGCCACCGAAGAAGAGTGTGACGGGCAGTCCGATGGCCACCTTGATCGTGATGGACATGGGGCAGGCACCACAGTCCGCCGGGCACGTGAGACAGTTCTCCTCCAGCTCGCAGACGTCATCCCCACACACTGAGATGCACACAGACGCACACACACACACACACACACACAGACACACAAAAACACACACACACACACACACACACACACACACACACACACACACACACACACACACACACACACACACACACACACACAGATGCACACTCACACACAAAATCCCATGTAACTATTATGGCACAAGAGTGCCTTGAAATAACTACTGGGAACCTGGGAAACCAGCTGGCTCATAACATTAGCGTGTCAATCTAAGCACCAAGAAGAAAAGATTACCACTACGACCCAGGCTAGAGTTGAACACTTCTGTGCAGCAACAACATCCTAATGTCTGTATTTTTCCGCAACAAATAAAGAACAAAGTTTGGTGCTCACCACAGGGGTGAGCCTTGAGTAGCAATAGCAGTTTTGCATAATAACAAATTGATACACTACTGGTGTTAGCAGCACACTGACCTTGAGCACTGACAACCAGCACCTTGGACTCCAGAGCTGCATGCATATGTCCAATTTTGATATGTGCAATGACTGAGGTCACTCCTACATGAATCAGAACCACCTGGATGGGACCGTGATTAAAAAGTCAATTGTCAGATAGCTACCAAAGCACATAAAGACAACATGAGCACTATTGTTTACTAGTACCCTTAACACAGTATCGTGCCCATACTGGCTTGGATATTTCTTTTCACATTGTCCTTTTCCGCCCAATTCCAAAAACAATGCTGGATGCTTAACCAGGCCAGAGCAGTACAGCTTGGTTTGGTTCAGCTCGGTCCGGCTCAGTTGTGTGAATAGCCCTTACATTTACTTTGCAGTGGTAGGTACCTTTGATGTCCAGAACTTCTTGCTCATCTTTCCTGCTTTGGACACGGTGTGTGTCACAATCTTCCCGTCATCAGGGATCCACGGGCCACAAATACCGCCGTGCCTCTGTGGGGGCGACATGATTGGGTTAGCATCATAATCAAAACCAATCTAAATCCTTCAATCTTCCGCAATGTTATACCATTGTACTCAACAAACAGTGATTGGTGGGTGGGGGAGAGAGAATGAGTGCTAACAAGCAGAGATAGACAATTTTGACATTTGTTTTACTCTGGGCTGAACTACACTCCAATGGATTTTGTAACAAGGTACTTTTGAGAGCTGTAATTTGTATTTTCAAAATACATGTGTATACCATTTTTATATTGGATCACGATTTTGTGGCTCTCTTTCACACACTACATTGGTATCAGAAGTCTTATGACACTATTGTGTGAAAGAGTGTCTGTTAAATTAACTAAATGTAAATGTACATGGTACATGGTAAATGGTATGTTTATTTTCACACATACTGTACATTTAGCAGACATTCTTATCCAGAGTGACTTACAGTCATGTCACAGTCAAAGCAAGTAAAAGGTTTCTGTAACTGTTACTGAGAATGTTGTTGCTGTACGGGCCGGCTATTTGCAAATGTATTTCTTTATTTTAAAATGCAAAATACATGTATTTTAATGAAATACATTTCAAAATACAAGTATTTTGTAGTTTATTTAGATGCATTGATCTTCAATGTATTTTGTAATTCTTTACCATCCCTGCTAACAATACATTCAGGCCTCTGATGAGACATACTTGATGCCTTTAGGTCCTTTGCACATAAATCAAATGTTTTAATGTCAGCAGCAAGATAATGGGCTGGCCTCAGGCCTCAGTGTATCTGTAAGGCTCTCAGCTGCAAATGTAAAATAGGGCAGCTTTTCCTCACACACAAAAGCAATTCGAAGGGACTCCAAATGCTACTGTTGCTACCATTATCTTTTTTATCTTTACGTTTTTCTAGCCCAAAACGTTCCTTAAAGTCAACCCCTATAGCCCCTACCCTGGCCACTTGAGTAGACCTAAAAGTATTGCATAAAATAATAGAATAGCATTATTGTCCATTTGGTTAGACAAGAAATGTATCTTCTGTCTATTTCCTGACAACTTCATACATACACATGTTGAGAGCTATGCCCCTGGATAGGTGTTATAATATGATACATACCATTCAATCAGAAGGCAAAGTGGAGGCACAATATTACTATTGCTCACACTTATCTAATCCTCTTACATCTATCAAGTAGCCTAGCCTGCATCTGTCTTCCCCCTCAGTGTACTTTCATCAGACGGGCAGCGACCCAATACAGACAGGGAAGCCCAGGATCATGTTCATTAAGCCATGAAACAGAAAACATTTTAAAACGTTCTGAAATTGAAAACAAAAATGAACATTTCTTATTAGACAAGTCCGTTTAGTCTCTCCCTGTTTCAGTCCGTTTTCTTACGTTTAGTGCCCAATGAACACAACCCAGATTTTTAGGGTGACAGTACTGACCATGAGAGCCAGAGGGCAGGAGTGAATGTTGGCATGGTAAATGCAACAGTTGATCTCGTTGGCGCTGTTCCAATTTGCGGGACAGTCGTGCTTGTCACAGAACCTTTTGGCTTCGGAGGCGTTGCTGGAGAGTGGTGGGTAGATAGACAGATAGATCTTTACAGTCTGTTTAAACAGCAATTATGTACAGTATCTAAAGGCATCCAGATATGAGGCTAAAGTAAAACACAGGAGATTCACGGGTAATATTTAAAAGGTCCTATAGGATATACTTGGTTACCTCAACAACTTTTTACACAAATGTTGACTGAGTAATGTAATGTAAATTATATTTTTACACTAGATTGCGAAGATATGCCTCAAACATTTGCATTATAGATTGGACTTTTCAGTGTACACAGTAGATGGCAATCTACTAGATTGGATGCACAGTAGATCTACTGTGTACACTGTAAGGTTCAATCTATAAAGTAAATGTTTGAGTATCTTTCTCGGCATTCCCATTCCCAGTACATTTTTAATCTTCCTCATGTTGTGGTCATCAAATGTACGGACGGATAGGCAGATAGGTTTGGCAGGGAGTGAATTACAGACATTGGCTTACCTGAACGGGAATATTTTGTTTTTGACTGCATACTCGTAGAAGTCGTCTGATGCCGTGATGGTGTAGGTGACATTGAACTCCTCCCCGTCCGTCACTTTCTCCGGTGGCCGCAGCACCCATGACATCTCCAGCCCTAGACAGACAGACAGACAGACAGACAGACAGACAGACAGACAGACAGACAGACAGACAGACAGACGACAGACAGACAGACAGACAGACAGACAGACAGACAGACAGACAGACAGACAGACAGACAGACAGACAGACAGACAGACAGACAGACAGACAGACAGACAGACAGACAGACAGACAGACAGACAGACAGACAGACAGACAGACAGACAGACAGACAGACAGACAGACAGACAGACAGACAGACAGACAGACAGACAGACAGACAGACAGACAGACAGACAGACAGACAGACAGACAGACAGGACAGACAGACAGACAGAACAGACAGACAGACAGACAGACAGACAGACAGACAGACAGACAGACAGACAGACAGACAGACAGACAGACAGACAGGACAGACAGACAGACAGACAGACAGACAGACAGACAGACAGACAGACAGACAGACAGACAGACAGACAGGACAGACAGACAGACAGACAGACAGGACAGACAGACAGACAGACAGACAGACAGACAGACAGACAGACAGACAGACAGACAGACAGACAGACAGACAGGACAGACAGACAGACAGACAGACAGACAGACAGACAGACAGACAGACAGACAGACAGACAGACAGACAGACAGACAGACAGACAGACAGACAGACAGACAGACAGACAGACAGACAGACAGACAGACAGACAGACAGACAGACAGACAGACAGACAGACAGACAGACAGACAGACAGACAGACAGACAGACAGACAGACAGACAGACAGACAGACAGACAGACAGACAGACAGACAGACAGACAGACAGACAGACAGACAGACAGACAGACAGACAGACAGACAGACAGACAGACAGACAGACAGACAGACAGACAGACAGACAGACAGACAGACAGACAGACAGACAGACAGACAGACAGACAGACAGACAGACAGACAGACAGACAGACAGACAGACAGACAGAGACAGACAGACAGACAGACAGACAGACAGACAGACAGACAGACAGACAGACAGACAGACAGACAGACAGACAGACAGACAGACAGACAGACAGACAGACAGACAGACAGACAGACAGACAGACAGACAGACAGACAGACAGACAGACAGACAGACAGACAGACAGACAGACAGACAGACAGACAGACAGACAGACAGACAGACAGACAGACAGACAGACAGACAGACAGACAGACAGACAGACAGACAGACAGACAGACAGACAGACAGACAGACAGACAGACAGACAGACAGACAGACAGACAGACAGACAGACAGACAGACAGACAGACAGACAGACAGACAGACAGACAGACAGACAGACAGACAGACAGACAGACAGACAGACAGACAGACAGACAGACAGACAGACAGACAGACAGACAGACAGACAGACAGACAGACAGACAGACAGACAGACAGACAGACAGACAGACAGACAGACAGACAGACAGACAGACAGACAGACAGACAGACAGACAGACAGACAGACAGACAGACAGACAGACAGACAGACAGACAGACAGACAGACAGACAGACAGACAGACAGACAGACAGACAGACAGACAGACAGACAGACAGACAGACAGACAGACAGACAGACAGACAGACAGACAGACAGACAGACAGACAGACAGACAGACAGACAGACAGACAGACAGACAGACAGACAGACAGACAGACAGAAGACAGACAGACAGACAGACAGACAGACAGACAGACAGACAGACAGACAGACAGACAGACAGACAGACAGACAGACAGACAGACAGACAGACAGACAGACAGACAGACAGACAGACAGACAGACAGACAGACAGACAGACAGACAGACAGACAGACAGACAGACAGACAGACAGACAGACAGACAGACAGACAGACAGACAGACAGACAGACAGACAGACAGACAGACAGACAGACAGACAGACAGACAGACAGACAGACAGACAGACAGACAGACAGACAGACAGACAGACAGACAGACAGACAGACAGACAGACAGACAGACAGACAGACAGACAGACAGACAGACAGACAGACAGACAGACAGACAGACAGACAGACAGACAGACAGACAGACAGACAGACAGACAGACAGACAGACAGACAGACAGACAGACAGACAGACAGACAGACAGACAGACAGACAGACAGACAGACAGACAGACAGACAGACAGACAGACAGACAGACAGACAGACAGACAGACAGACAGACAGACAGACAGACAGACAGACAGACAGACAGACAGACAGACAGACAGACAGACAGACAGGACAGACAGACAGACAGACAGACAGACAGACAGACAGACAGACAGACAGACAGACAGACAGACAGACAGACAGACAGACAGACAGACAGACAGACAGACAGACAGACAGACAGACAGACAGACAGACAGACAGACAGACAGACAGACAGACAGACAGACAGACAGACAGACAGACAGACAGACAGACAGCACTACAACAACAGCCCGCCTTCCCTCCTTTAAGTCAATTCCACACAATGAATGGGGTTGGACTTACCTCCACAGTTGATCATGTTGTAATCATTAGGGCTATCTAATGGCCAACAGTCATACTCGGTGTTATCCAGATCATGCCAGCAATCGACAACCTACGTGCAACAGATTAATCCATCAAAAAGCTTAAACAAAGTATAGTATATAAAGTAAATAAATAAAACAATAAAATAAAAAGTAACATTTTTGGCCCACCATCGGATTTAATGTGACCTCACATGTGCGCTCAGACTCAACACTAGCCTGTTTGGTAATCTGTTGGCAAAATCAAAATTCAAAGAAAAGCAGTGAATTCATAATAAAATGCTATTTAGGTAAGTGAGGCAGCACTCACTGAGAAAATCACCCTCTGATGTAATTACCCCATATAACAAGCAGTCACCACAGATAGAGAACATCAGAGCAGGTGACAAATGTACTGACTAAGGATATTGTAGAAAATGTACCTTACAAATCTTAACCAGACTCAGACATATGCTGAGCAGCCCTGTTTGCAGACAGACACTTCTAGCCAGAGTGCAATCTACATTTGCCTGGTGAAATGACGCAGGTCATGTCTGCAGCCACAAGTGTTTCTGACACGACAACAAAAGCAAGGGTGTTCCCTCAACAATAATGAGCATATTATTTTTGTGAACAAAATCCAAATGACATTCGCCATGGTGTGGACGTCTGTATGCACTAAGATGCTCAGACTATGGAACAGCTACATTGAGATAAATTCAATCACACCAAACGTACCTCCAACACTCTGGTCATAGATATGGTGGCACTGCCACCTAGTCACAGGCACCATCACAACAGCTTGGTTACCTGCACATACAATGTACACTCTACAGACAACATCCACAGTTTGTGTTGTGCACTTACCAAGAAGAGGGATAGGTATAGGGCTATCCATAAAGCCATGAGGTCTGTTTCTGTGAATGGCAAGCTCCAGAATGACTGACTAACTGACCGACCAACTATGTGTGTGAGCGAGTGAGTGTGTATGAGTGTGTGTGTGTGTGTGTGTGAGAGAGAGTGTGGGAGCATGTGTGTGTGTGTGTGTGCCCAGATTGCCCTCTACTCTCAACGGAGGTACTGAAGCCCCCTTAATTGTTCAATCAGTAAAAATAGTCTCTCCAATCAGAGATTGGGGATTGGCTCTCTGGAGCTGTGGCTCACCTTCACCTAACCTTCACCAACACCAACAGGAAACAACCAACAGAACCAAGTATTTGGGCATGAAGTTGCCCCTCTCTTTTTTAAGCCTCCATTGAGTTAAAAAAAACTAATTGGTTGTTATTGTTGTGTATGTAGTCTGTGAAACGAGTATGTAGTGGTGTTACATTTAACAGTCTCTGAGTTAAATGTACACAAGTGCATTTGCTGTGTACCTTTCACACACAACTGTTTCCTGGAATATTATATCAAGTGTAAGTATCTACTGTACATGGACAATGGACCATTTCCGAGAAGTAATAGAAAAAAGGTAGAAACTGGCCCATTGCATGCACTTACAGTATACAACACTCACAATTGCGATGAGATTAACAACCCAGGGATCTACCACCTCTCAGACTTGCGTTCAATGAGAATGAAAGAGCTATAACGCAGATTTCTATGGTCCCATGTGGCTCAGTTGGTAGAGCACGGCGGGTTCAATTCCCACAGGGTACCAGTATAGAAAAAGTATGAAAATGTATGCACTACCTATTGTAAGTCGCTTTGGATAAGAGCTTCTGTTAAAATGTACACTGGGGTTGCCCAAAAAGTTAAATATTGCAGCTTTAATTTGCATTACAAGAGAATAACAGTAAAGC
Source organism: Oncorhynchus kisutch (assembly GCF_002021735.2). Lineage (NCBI taxonomy): Eukaryota > Metazoa > Chordata > Actinopteri > Salmoniformes > Salmonidae > Oncorhynchus > Oncorhynchus kisutch. The sequence goes on from NC_034194.2 coordinate 7,341,304, forward strand.
AGTAGAAATGAGACCACTGGATGACGTTTACAGTCCATGTCTGAGAGAATATAAAGGCAGAACAGTGAGCAACAGTAACATTAGGTTTAGGGTGGGCTAGCTTTCTGATTAATTCAGGGTACGTTTTTGAGTAAGTCAAAGTTGTACACTCTTTTGAAAGAGGCAGTCTGAGATGTCCTATTTGAAGCCCAAATATATCATACCTTGACTAAAATTAAGACTTGATTTGCCTAATGATAATGTACCTTACACAACATGAAATGTCACTAACAGATTTAATTTGACAACAGACTGTGAAATAGCTGTTTGATGATGTAATCTTGCCATCAGTAGGCTTACGTTGAGTTTCAACCAATAAACCGTGATAGGTTCTCAGTCAGTCAAGAAAATCAGAGTTAAGGAACTAAAATTTGTCTGAAATAGTAAACTGTTGAAAGCAGTTTATTTTATAAAGGTCAAATGTACCTCCTTTCTAACTGTCCAACGATTTTCTGTTGCACTTTAACCAATTACTTAATTGAACCCATAGCAACCAAGGGTCATCCATTAGTCCAGCAAAACAGAGTAAATCACCCTGAAGCACCTCTACTTGAGCACAAGGAATCTAGGGCAGTGTTTCTCCACCCATGCTACTCTATCTGGTGTTCAGTAGGTAGACATTTTTTGAAATAGAGTGAAACAGGAAGGTGCTACCTGATAGTGTCAAATAAGAGCACAAATTTTCGTGTTCTTATTGGACACGTTCAGTTAGATAGCACTTCCCCCATTTCAATCCATTTCAAAATGTTTTCTCCTTGAACACAACCAAGGTCCAATGTGAGAAAGCTGACATCACTATTTTCATTCAAATTGCATGCTGGTCACTGATACATCAAAGTTTGAGAAACACTGAGTAAAAGGGACTTTTTGACCTAGCCATGTGGGTTTGGAGAAAAACCTAGATAATGTTTATGAGGCACCAAGCAGAAGAAAAAGATCTAGGCGCAGTGAAACGGGGAGGAACTATCTGTACTTGTCCTATAAGAAATGTTCATTGTTTTGCTACGGTGTGTCCTAAAGAACACTACCCTGTTGAGGCCACAGCACGCATACCTTTCCTGTTTATAGCACCGCTCAACAACCCCCCCCCCCCGACTCTGTAACCGATGAGGTCTCCTGTTTTTTTTTGCGTTTATATCATTGGACTACAGAGTTATCACAATGCTTTCATCATCCTGTTTACATGTACGACATTCCAACACGTCCGACTGAATCAAACAAAGTTAGAGGAAAAATGTGTTTTAATGAAGCTTTTCCTTTTACACAAAGAGTGGTTTAACCACATAAATAGTGTACAGCAGGTAAAGAGTTTCAATGACCCAGTAAATGATTAATCATTGGTCTCCTGTGGAAGGAAGGGGTTCTCCAGTCATATCCTTGTCAGTTCCCTGCAGGCATATCTACTGCAGGAATCCAGTGTGTCGCAATGTTTACAAGCCTGGGCCTTGCTCTCAGGTGAGCAAGCAGCTGTTTTGTCAACATGAGGTGGCGATCGCCATTACGAGTTGCATGAAAGGATGTGCAAAAATTCCACATTTTTTGATGTTGACAGCGCTGCAGGCTTTTCTTTTTCTTCTCAGCTTGGACATTGACTGTGTGTTGATATACAGTGCCTTCATATGTATTCACACCCCTTGACTTTTTACACCTTTTATTGTGTTACAGCCTGAATTTGAAATGTATTAAATGTTTTTTATACTGGCCTACACACAATACCCCATAATGTCATAGTGGAATTATGTTTTATGTATTTATGTATTAAAAATGAAAAGCTGAAATGTTTTGATTCAATAAGTATTCAACCCCTTTGTTATGGCAAGCCTAAATAAGTTAAGGAGTAAACATTTACTTAACAAGTCACATAATAAGTTAAATGACGACCTCATCTCTGTACCCCATACATACAATAATCTGTAAGGTCTCTCAGCCGAGCAGTGAATATCAAAAACAGATTAAACCACAAAGACCAGGTAGGTTTTCCAATGCCTCACAAAGAAGAGCACCTATTGGTAGATGGGTAACAATGAAAAAAGCAGACATTGAATATCCCTTTGAGCATGATGAAGTAATTAATTATACTTTGGATGGTGTATCAATACACCCAGTTACTACAAAGATACAGACGTCCTTCACGCAGTTGCCAGAGAGGAAGATAACCACTCAGGGATTTCACCATGAGGCCAATTGTGAATTTTAAACATTTACAGAGTCTAATGGCTTTGATAGGAGAAAACTGAGGATGGATCAACAACATTGTAGTTACTCCACAACTAATTGACAGAGTGAAAAGAAGGAATCCTGTACAGAATAAAAAAAATGTCCAAAACATGCATCCTGGCACTAAACCCATAACACTCATCTCTGGACCTCGATGCCAGTTGCACTGAATATTTCATTATTGCCCTCTAATCAGGGATTGATTTAGACCTGGGACACCAGGTAGGTGCAATTAATGATCAGGTAGAACAGAAAAACAGCAGACCCCGTAGGGTAAGAGTTGAAGCAATACTGCAAAACATGGTGAAGCAATACATTTTCTTTCCGAATACAAAGTGTTATGTTTTCGGGCCAATCCAATAGAACACATTACTGAGCACCACTCCCCATATGTTCAAGCATAGTGGTGGCTGCATCATGTTATGGGTATGCTTGTAATCGGACTAGGGAGTGGAGATAAGCACAGGCAAAATCCTAGAGGAAAACCTAGTTTTGTTGCACAATCCAGGTGTGAGATTTACCCAGAAAAACTCACAGCTGTAATCGCAGCCAACGGTGATTCTAACATGTATTGGCTAAGGGGGTTGAATACTTATCTAATGAAGATATATTAGTGTTTTATTTTTCATTAACTTTTTTACAAAATGTTAGAATTTTTCTTCCACTTTGACATTAGAGTATTTTGTGTATATTGACAACAAAAAAAGACAATTAAATCCAGTTTGTAACAAAACAAACAAAACAAAACAAAAGGTGTAAAATTCTAGGGGTGTGAATACATTCTGAAAGCCCTGAACTCGTGTTTAATTTTCCATTAATATTTTCTTTTTGTGTAGATCATTGAAAAATAAAGACTATGAAATTAACTCCACTTTGTATCAACAAAATTTGAAAAAAGTCAATGCACTGTACATGTAGTAGTGTTAAAGGGAGTGACAGCTGTACTGATGATGCATCTGGCAAAATAAATGACTTCCTTTTGGGGTACTGCATGGACCACTAACTGTCAAAGCAAGGTGGATTTAATGGTCTTCCTTTAAAATGACAGTTGTGCCAATAGCCATATACTGTGTATCTAGGGCAGTTTGACATTAGAAAAGTTTGACATGTTTCCAAATAATCGTCCCTCATTAACCCATTGGCCCGAATCCTTCGATGTTAGCAGATTGTAAGGCACACAAAATGGTGGACGCTCCACCACTACACTGACACTTCAGATCTGCAAACATTTTAAGGTAAGGGACAAGAGCAAGGGGAAGGGAGCAAATTGGGACTAGTGCTATCTATTCTAGTTGAGAGACACACATTTTCCTTCCATTAGAAAGGAATTTGTCAATTCATTAACACAACATTCAGGGATGTTAGCAGCCAAATACAGTAGATTATGATTCCCTGTGTGTATCAAAAATAGGAACAATGAGAATTGAAAACCAAGAACAATGCTATTTCGTCAAGTACAGTACTTTGTTTTCAAAAGGAAATAAGGGCAAGATTAATACCCTGATGAAAAAAATCCATGAGTTTTAAAGGTTATACGGTGGAAAAGGCATCAGTTACTCTTTTCAAGATCATAAAAAAACTATTGAGGTAAAAACAGGAAATGTACCGTTACACCACTGTCTACTTCATATCACAACATCTTTCTTCAGCCATTTGGATATACTGTTGTCGCCCCCTTAGTTTGCAGGCTAATATCCCATATTGGGCAGAGTAGGGATGGCCCTTCACTCCTCTAGGAATCCTCCACTAAGGTCCAGACCCAGTTTGAGCTGCCCTTTAAACCAGTCAGCTACACTGAAGACAACATTGGACCATAGAAGACCCATCTGTGTCTTTATATGTCTCTTTACATCCACTTGTAGTGACACTCCCACAACGGCCTTGCTTGCCTCAGGTCTTGGTTCAGGCCTTGAGCATCTCCTGGGCGTCCGAGTCCTTGGTGGTCTCCTTCTCCTCAGAGGTCTGCGGCGTGGTGCCCGTCTCCTGGGCTGAGCTGAGGGGCCGGGCGTTGGCCCTGGACGAGCGCTGGCGCCGGGTGCCATTGCCCACGCAGCGAAGCAGGTTCTTGAAGGTGGTCCACATCTCGTCATCCTTGTAGGAGTAGATGACAGGGTTCATGACCGAGTTGAGTACTGCCAGCAGGAGGAGCCAGCGCTTAAAGAGCATCACCTCGCACTGCTGGCAATGGAGGCCGTCTAGCAGCAGCACCACCAGGCCCGGCGTCCAGCAGATCACAAACGCCCCTGTAATGAAAGACAATAATTAAAGATGATAAAATATTTTATATTATTTCAAAATATTTGAGATATATCCAAAAGCATTAGAGATTAGATCAAAAGAGATATCTCTTTTGAAGATCTGTTTACTTTATTTCAACAGGTCAGGTGACTGAAAACTCATTCTCATTCAGTGTCATACAGTGGACTTGAGCAACAGCTTATCGTACTGAAGACGGCTGTTGAACTTGGGTGCATAGATTGAAAGAGATAATTAATGCTTGATTCAAGTTAGAAAATAGGCAATGAGGGATAGGATGCTACACCACCTCAGCCTCTAGGTGTGTCCCAATAATATCTCCTTTCTCCTGAGGTGTGCACTCATTCACTACTTCTCACAAATCTAAAAGTATTAGAGTGGTGGAGGCATGGGCTAGTGGATGTTTCTACCGTATTTCTTATACCAGTCATTTTCTATTCAAATCACTGAAGGGAAGTGAACAAGTGCACACTTTGGGAAGAAGGAGAGATAATTGAGACATCGCTTCTGTCACTACACTGGAGACAAAAGCAAGAGCTTCCTAAGTTATGATGGCTTGCCAATGAATACCGTCTGAGGAAAGCAGGTATAAGTTAGAGGAAAACCGACGGACCAAAGAATAAATGATCATTTTCAATCTTTGTGTCTCAGACACTACACTCAATGTTTGTCTGAATTTTCATTCGACGTGAAATCCCAACCAGTATCTAGGCTAGTCACTGACAGCAGAGCGTGTTGCGGCAAGATTAAGGGATTTCAGGGAGCTTTTCTAGGACATGTAGCAGCTTGTCCGTTCTGCCAATACCTCTCCAGAACCCTGCTTCAGCTCAGTAGAACAAAAACAACAATTGTGTTCTCCACAAGAGAGAAGAGAGGGAGGGAATATGAACCACACCTTCTCTCTCTAAAATACAAGGTCACCAACTAAAATACTAGGAGCAGGCAGAAAGAAATGGTGGGGTTCCATGGGTGTTTCATATGAAATATTTAAAAAACAAAACAAACATCTGGGTTGGGAAGCGGGCATGTTTCTAGCACATGTGAGCTTTCAGTTGAGCAGCATTCATTAACCTCTGAAATATATGGCAGGTTATACATCAAGGGAAGCAGAATGAGACCTGCAGTTCTGTTTGCTTCAGTCTAAATCAATAAATGGTCCCACATATTACAGTGAAATGGCTATCATGAATGTTAGCCTTCTTCCTTTCCACAGAAACACAAGGATGATGAATCAAAGCATAGGGATTGAGTTTATGCACGTATCCCCCATCTAACCTAATGCTCCTCAAAATCTTTAGTCAAATATCACATATTGTGTATGCCACCTGGCTAGCTGTTTATATCTGTCATGAGAGATGACTGTAACCATAACAGTGTAGAAAACACTTCAAATCATTTCTGGGTAACAATTAAGTACCTCACTGTGATTGTTTTCAATTAAATGGTCAAAATGAAATAACTGTAAAACTCCAGCCAACATGTTTAACAAGGTCAAAGGTGATGCCAAATCTGCATTCTCCTTGCACCATTTCCTAAATAATAGATGTTAGTGAAGGTACTTGTGAAGGTGGTAAATGACTATTTAATGGCATCGGACCGAGGCTCTGCATCTGTCCTCGTGCTCCTAGACCTTAGTGCTGCTTTTGATACCATCGATCACCACATTCTTTTGGAGAGATTGGAAACCCAAATTGGTCTACACGGACAAGTTCTGGCCTGGTTTAGATCTTATCTGTCGGAAAGATATCAGTTTGTCTCTGTGAATGGTTTGTCCTCTGACAAATCAACTGTACATTTCGGTGTTCCTCAAGGTTCCGTTTTAGGACCACTATTGTTTTCACTATATATTTTACCTCTTGGGGATGTTATTCGAAAACATAATGTTAACTTTCACTGCTATGCGGATGACACACAGCTGTACATTTCAATGAAACATGGTGAAGCCCCAAAATTGCCTTCGCTAAAGCATGTGTTTCAGACATAAGGAAGTGGATGGCTAGCCACCGTGCTTCTACACCTGCATTGCTTGCTGTTTGGGGTTTTAGGCTGGGTTTCTGTACAGCACTTTGAGATATCAGCTGATGTACGAAGGGCTATATAAATAAATTTGATTTGATTTGATTTGGTGATATTGGAGATATACAGTGCCTTCAACAAGTATTCACACCTCTTGACTTTTTGTTGTTGTTGTGTTACAGCCTGAATTTAAAATTGCTTACATTTAGATTTGTTGTCACTTGCATACACACAATATCCCATAATGTCAAAGGGAATTATGTTTTTAATATTTTTTTTTACAAATTCAATAGTCAATAAGTATTCAACTCCTTTGTTATGGCATGCCTAAATACATTCAGGAGTAAAAATGTGCTTAACATGTCACATAATACGTTACATGGACTATGTGCAATAATAGCGTTTAACATGATTTTTTTATGACTACCTCGTCACACATACAACTCTGTAAGGTTCCTCAGTTTCAAACACAGATTCAACCACAAAGACCATGGAAGTTTTGCAATGCCTCACAAAGAAGAGCACATATGGTGCATATAGAATGTATTGACTCAGGGGTGTGAATACTAATGTAAATTAGACATTTCTGTATTTCATATTCAATACATTTGCAAAAACAAAAATACAAAAACATGCTTTCACTTTGTCATCGGTGAGAATAAAAATAAAAAAACATTTTGAATTCAAGCTGTAACCCAACAAATATGGAATAAGTTAAGTGGTATGAATACTTTATGAAGGCACTGTATCTCTTCGAGATGAATTTACTTTATTTCAAAAGGTCAGTTTTTACACACTTCATATGTATGGTAGTCAAGGCTCATCCTATATAACTACTGCTATACACACCTTTCCTATTCATATGCCATTCATATTTTATATTTGAGATTTGTCAAAATAGCCACCCTTTGCCTTGACAGCTTTGCACACTCTTTGCATTATCTCAACCAGCTTCATGAGGTAGTCACATGGAATGCATTTCAATTAACAAGTGTGCCTTGTTAAAAGTTAATTTGTGGAATTTCTTTCCTTCTTAATGTGTTTGAGACAATCAGTTGTGTTGTGACAAGGTAGGGATGGTATACAGAAGACAGCCCAATTTGGTAAAAGATCAAGTCCATATTACGGCAAGAACAACTCAAATAAGCAAATGACAGTCCATCAGAGTTCATCATTATATACTGACATGAAGGTCAGTATATCCGTAAAATGTCAATATCTTCAAACGTTTTTTCAAGTGTAGTCGCAAAAACCATCAAGCGCTATGATGAAACTGGCTCTCATGAGGACCGCCACAGGAAAGAAAGACCCAGAGTTACCTCTGCTGCAGAGGATAAGTTCATTAGAGTTACCAGCCTCAGAAATTGCAGCCCAAATAAATGCTTCAAAGAGTACTTCAACTAACAGATACATCTCAACATCAACTTTTCAGAGGAGACTGTGTGAATCAAGCCTTCATGTTCGAATTGCTGCAAAGAAACCACTACTAAAGGACACCAATAAAAATAAGATACTTGCTTGGGCCAAGAAACACAAGCAATGGACATTAGATCGGCTGAAATCTGTCCAAAGTTGAGATTTTTGGATCCAACAGCCGTGTCATTGTAAAATGCACAGTAGGTGAACAGATGATCTCTGCATGTGTGGCTCACACCGTGAAGCATGGAGGAGGTGGTGTGGGGGTGCTTTGCTGGTGACACTGTCAGTGATTTATTTAGAATTCATGGCACACTTAACCAGAACGGCTACCACAGCATTCTGCAGCGATATGCCATCCCATCTGGTTTGCGCTTAGTGGGACTATAATTTGTTTTTCAACAGGACAATGACCCAAAACACACCTCCAGGCTGTGTATGGGCTATTTTAACAAGAAGGAGAGTGATGGAGTGCTGCATCAGATGACCTGGCCTCTACAATCACCTGACCTCAACCCAATTGAGATGGTTTGGGATGAGTTGGACCGCAGAGTGAAAGAAAAGCAGCCAACAAGTGCTCAGCATATGTGGGAACTCTTTTAAGACTGTTGGAAAAGCATTCCGCATGAAGCTGGTTGAGAGAATGCCAAGAGTGTGCAAATCTGTCATCATGGCAAATGGTGGCTCAAATATTAAATATATTTGTATCTGTTAAACACTTTTTTGGAGACAACATGATCCACGTATGTTATTTCATAGTTTTGATGTCTTCACTATTATTATACAATGTACAACATAGGAGAAAAAAAAGGGAATTAGTACATGTGTCCAAACATTTGACTGGTACTGTGTATAATACATTTGAAGTCGGAAGTTTACATACACTTAGGTTGTTGTTATTAAAACTCATTTTTCAACCATGCCACCAATTTCTTGTTAACAAACTATGGTTTTGGCAAGTCAGTTAGGACATCTACTTTGAACATGACACAATTAATTTTTCCAACAATTGTTTACAGACAGATTATTTCACTTATCACTATCACTTATCACTGTATCACTATTCCAGTGGGTCAGAAGTTTACATATACTAAGTTGACTGTGCCTTTAAACAGCTTGGAAAATTCCAGAAAATTACATCATGGCTTTAGATAGGCTAATTGACTAAATTTGAGTCAATTGGAGGTGTACTTCTGGATGTATTTCAAGGCCTACCTTCAAACTCAGTGCCCCTTTGCTTGACATCATGGCTGAAGGCTTGCAAGCCGAAGAACACCATCCCTACCCTACCGTGAACCACGGGGGTGGCAGCATCATGTTGTGGGGCTGCTTTGCTGCAGGAGGGACTGGTGCACTTCACAAAATAGATGGCATCACGAGGTAGGAAAATTATGTGGATATATTGAAACAACATCTCAAGACATCAGTCAGGAAGTTAAAGTTTGGTGGCAAAAGGGTCTCCCAAATGGACAATGACCACAAGCATACTTCCAAAGGTGTTGCAAACTGGCTGAAGGACAACAAAGTCAAGGTATTGGAGTGGCCATCATAAAGCCCTGACCTCAGTCCTATATAAAATGTATTGGCAGAACTGAAAAATCATGTGCGAGCAAGTAGGCCTACAACCTGACTCAGTTACACCAGCTCTGTCAGGAGGAATGGGCCAACATTATCCCAACTTATTGTGGAAAGGTTGTGGAAGGCTACCCTAAATATTTGACCCAAGTTAAACAATTTAAAGGCAATGATACCAAATACTAACTGATTGTATGTAAACCTCTGACCCACTGGGAATGTGATGAAAGAAATAAAAGCTGAAATAAATCATTCTCTCTACTATTATTCTGACATTTCACATTCTTAAAATAAAGTGGTGATCCTAACTGACCTAAAACAGGGAATTTTTACTAGGATTAAATATCAGGAACTGTGAAAAACTGAGTTTAAATGTATTGAACTAAGGTGTATGTAAACTTCCGGCCTCAACTGTATATATATATATAGTGCATTTGAAATTATTCCGACCACTTGAATTTTCCCACATTTTGTTACATTAGTCTTTTTCTAAAATTGATTAAATTGTTTATGGCAATTAACCGAAAGGTATGGCAATTAACCGAAAGGTTGCTGCATCGAATCCCAGAGCTGACAAGGTAAGAATCTTTCGTTCTGCCCCTGAACAAGGCAGTGTTATTTTTTACTTAAAATTGTCTTGAAGACAAATGGCAAAACCTAAATTGTTCTCTAGCAATGATCAAGATCCAATTAGACAGAACTTGCAGAATTTTGAAAAGAATAATGGGCAAATGTTGCACAATCCAGGTGTGGAAAGCTCTTACAGAGTTATCCAGAAAGACTCACAGCTGTAATTACTGCCAAAGGTGATTCTAACATGCATTGACTCAGGGGGTTGAATACTTATCTAATCAAGATAAGATTCACATTTTTCCCCAAAATGTTTTACCACTTTGACATTACAGAGTATTTTGTGTAGATTGTTGACAAAAATGACGATTTAATCCCACTTTGTAACAACAAAATGTGGAAAACGTAAAGGGTTGTGAATACTTTCTGAAGGTACTGTATGTGTGAATTGATATCTAGATGGTTATCAATATAAGTTATTTATTGTATAGGCTGCTATCCTACTTGAAATAAAATCATGTGGGTGATTTTTTGTTGTTGTTGTCAAGTTAGCTACTGCCGGCGACACAACTGTGGTACATCTGCCCAGTAGGAAGCACCTGGCGTAGCGGTCTAAGGCACTGCATCTCAGTGCTAGCGGCATCACTACAGATCCTGGTTCAATCCCAGGCTGTATCACAACCGGCCATGATCGGGAGTCCCATAGGGCAGCGCACAATTGGCCCAGCGTTGTCCTGGTTAGGGGAGGGTTTGGCTGTCATTGTAAAATAAGAATTTGTTCTTAACTGACTTGCCTAGTTAAATAACAATAAATAAAGGTCGGCAGGCACGCCAATACAACACTGGTGTGCTAGTCGCTGGCTTATCGACTCGTCGTCCAAGTCCAATCAGCCATGCAAAACGGCCTTGAGTGGCAACATAAGTATGCCCAGTTTGCGGATTTGCTTTCGTACACCCACTCTTTTCGACACACCCCACCGCCCCTGGGGCCTCATTTATAAACATTGAGTACAAAATATACTCCAAAACATGCATGCATCAGATTTCAGGCAAAAGTTGGCATTTATAACCAAACTCTATGTGAGAATTTGTTTAGCTACTTGCAAACTTCAGTTCCCGCAAAAGTTCAGACCATGCATAAACAGTTTCTATTGGTTGAAGTATTGCATACAAGCAGGCAAGTAGCCTAGTTTTTTGTGCAAATTAGGGATATGATGACACACTTATTCATAACAAAAGGTAAATATAATAACAAGATGCAATCATTTGCCGTTAGTGAGAAGAGAAAATATTGTTTTTTGCATCTTTGCGTCTTTGAAATAGTTAGAAATAGGCATACATTTCCTATTTAATTTCCATGACAGAATACATTCATCACCCTTACTGACTGTGATGGCTTCATATTTTCAAAGTAGCCTTAGGCCTACAATGTCCCATCTCTCATTTCATTGGACCCATTTTACAGTTGTAAATATTTGAACAATTTCAAGTATTTTTCTCTATGCGGTTCACCTTTTCCATTTCATTTTTTTAGACTACTTTACTTCTGAATAGCCTACTGTCATTACAAATGTCTCAAGTAAACAATATTTAATTTATAAACATAATAGGCCTACATAATACATCTTTTTTTACAACCATTGCAGAATAAATTCGTCACCACCCTTTCTGACATTGATGGGTTCATATTCCTGAAGAAGCTTTAGCCTACAAATAATTGCCTTTTGCATCTCTCATTGAATTGTGCCTACTGCCTAAAATACTTGAAATAATAGCCCCTCTATCCGAATGGGAGTGTGGTTTATAATATACAGTATACATTTTACAGATGAACAGGCAGTTGATCTTTTGCTTTGAAGTGTGTAGGCTACCACTGCAAGTAGGCCTACTGTTTTTTTAAATATTTTTTTTATACAGTAGACATACTAACAATACAATGTTTCAGAATTCGCAGGCAGTGCAGCATATTTAGGTTCGGTGAAAAAGTAAATGCAAATCATTATTGAATTCAAACCATCTGTTTTCAGGTCCACAACAATTTGTAATAGTTTTTTTCTTTCAGAAACTGTCAGACATAGCATATGTCCCTGTAAAAGTTTTAAACATTCTGCCAACACCTCCAGACATTTTTATCAAGTTCACAATTGCTATTTCCTTTAGAAACTGCCTTGGCCTAATTCTAATACTTCCAAAGTATACAGCAAATAAGGGCATTATTGTCACCATAAAAGGTGAATGATGGGCGTTTTTCAGGTGGAGTTTTCACCATGGATCTGATTGATTACAGGAAACATGCTTATTTATTATTTAAATTTATAGACATCAATATTTTTGTACGTGCGCACACAATATTTAGTGTGAAATGTATGCAGCGGTTATAAATGAGGCCCCAGAAAAAGTCTGGACAGGTTTATCCAGTCACTAATTCAGTGTTAGTCAACACAAAAGAACAGATTTCTATTCACCTGAAACATGAGCTAACAAGAGCTGTTTTCTTCCTCGTACAGCAACAGTAATATGCTTGAGTACTTGTTTCTTAAACTCCCATTCCTTTCCTCACTTTCTCTCATACTTCTCCCATGTTCTTATCTTTGTCACATAGGATAATGCTTTCACATGAACATTTTAGGCATATTTAGAAGCTTGTTACGTTTTTTCTACCAGTTTGCTGCCTACTGTATTCCCAACTGAGATACTGACAATAGAGTTTTTATTTTTCAATCTTGAGTTGACTTTCTGCTTCACAATGTTATCGAACAACAATTCACAGATGGAATGTGGAGAATTGCATCAATTCTTCCAAATTGCTCTAGGATAGAGACAATTGTATCATGTCAAAAGTGATTGGGTAACACACAACGTCAAATGACCCATGCCTATAATGTGGGAAAATTCCAGAAGGCTCAAAATAATACAATGAGACACCCTCCCTAGCGTCTCGAGAATAACGTAACGGTAGGCTTGACTTGAAACTTGAAGGCATAAGAGCACAACAGCTAGTTTAATGGGGACAATTGCATCTGAAAGCAATTGCACGCTGCCTGAAAACCCCCTGAAAGTATAGGTTCTTTTTGGGGGTTCTTCTGAGAAAGCCGCAGACCGTGCAGTCTTGGGCGGTTTCGGCTGAGATGCCTGGCAGCCTAACCAGTGTGTGACTGTGTGTGTCCTTGTGCGAGAGATAATTACATAGAGCAGTCTTGAAGACACACTGTACAGAGAGCGAGTCAGCTTCCTCCACGCCTATCTGGGGGGCGATTAATCTGGCAGGAGGACATCATATAAGAAAACACTCCTTCTAGCACAACATAGAGCTGTAAATATGCTATCTGGAACATACAAAAAGTTGATGTTTAGAAAATTCAGCAGCACCTACTGGCCGAGTTGATAACAATCAAACTCGTCTGACCTGTACTGAGGAGCCATGCTAAGGAGAGGGTGGGTGTGCTCAACTATTGTCTTAAGTGCAACATATCCTGTTCCGACACACCTACCAGCAGAGGCCCGCATTATCTTATCTGGGATGTGCATGCTCATGTGCAAATGTGTATGTTTAGGACCGCACATTTATGGTATGTTTGCTATTCACACACATGTTGAAAACAAGCCCTTGTAGACTGATCTGCATTTTTTTGAGGTCATTCAGTTCAGAATATATTTTTTACAGGGGAGACCTGGGCCCTGATTCACAAGAGCATCTTAAGGCTAAGTTCATTGTTGGAACCTTCGTAGGAGCTTTGTTAACAACTAAGTGCATCGTTAGATGCTTTTTGCCCTCCCGCGTCACTTTATAGAGAAGATCTCCGCTATATATGTATATCGTTGTATGTCATTGTATTTTACATTTGTGTGACTGGTCTTGTCTATCAGTGTTACTTGTCGTGTTTTATGTTTTTGTGTGGACCCCTGGAAGAATATATGCTGCTTCGGCAAAAGCTATTGGGGATCCGAATAAACTAAACTTAACTTAGAATCAAGATGTTTGTCCATCTGTCTGTGACCACCGATAACTACAAAATCAAAGTTGGGAATGTCTTTGCAATTGTTACAAACAAGCAAAGGATAAAAATACGCCTGAAATTAAAACTGAGATGACTGCATTAAAAGATAAATACAGTATAGACTACATATACCTATATATTTAAATCATACTGAAATACATTATGTTCAATCAATTTAGTTATATTTCGCTAATAGGCTACGGTAATATTTCATTATGTGGGTAAGCATTAGAATAAGCCGACTCAATATTTGCAGCCACATAGGTGGTAATATCACTCTAGGAGTTGATCCGTCATCAGTATTTTGAATAATTATAATGTTAAGGTAAGATTTGACTAGAGAAAGCTGATTAGAGAGCAGCTCTGCCTTTCTTTCGACCCTAACAGTATCGACACATGCTCTAATAATGTTAGTTGAAATGACTTTTCTTTGTTAGTGATTTAGACACGTGCACAGATGAGTGATCCTAAGTGGAGAACCATGTTATTAAGCAGAGACAGATCAGAGCAAATAATATGTTTCTGTGCTGAATAAAGTGTTAAGTAACTGCAGCCCAAGTTGAAGACACACAACTGCACAGCAAACTTTGAGGTTCATGGTACAACCGTCCACTTTTTAAACCAACACCCAGGTCAAACAAAGATTACTTAAAAATTGATGTCAATATCAGCCAAATTATCTCACAATGTGGGATATATTGAAGTGTTTTTTTAAAGGCTTGACCATAACATTTTGCTCAAACCTCAATTGAGTTAATTTAATCAGGATTTTCCCCACTATCTTGGAAATGTAGATTACAATCCACTGTTGTCAGCAACAATGCTTTCCATACCTTTCTCCATACTCAACCAGCTAAATAACCTTTGAGACAAGCTTATGAGTGTGTCTAACTGCTTATGAGGAAAGTCCTTTAAGAACCAATGAAATGATCAAATGTTCTGCTACTTAGTAGTAGTGCACAGAGTACTAGTGCTACTCAGACATTAGGAAGGACTACATTTCCCAACAGTGAAATTCTGATGGGTCCAATCAAGGACTTTTTAAAAATGTAGTCCTTCATAAAGGGCTCAGTACTACTCAGAAACACATTTGAAGTTCCCACATTGACACAATGTGAGAGGAATCCGATGGCCTCAAGCCTACCTAACACAGTCATGACTGTCTTGATGAGCTTGATGGGTGTCCTCTTGCGGTTGATGGAGCCGCTGGTGTGCGGGCTGAGCACCGCCGTTTTCCTCTTGACGTAGGTGTAAATCCGCAGGTAGATGGACACCATGACCAGGAACAAAACCAGGTTGGACACGGACCAGAAAATCAGGTAGCTCCGGCTGAAGATGGGCGCCAGCTGGGAGCAGTCCTGAAGGTTGCAGATGCAGTTCCACCCCAGGCTGGGCACGGTGCCCATGAAGATAGAGATGGCCCACACCAGCACGATGAGCAGGGTCACCCGCCGCTTGGTCAAGTTACTGTGGACCTTCCAGTTCATCACAGAGATGTAGCGCTCCAAGGCGATCACTAGCAAGTTCGCCAGAGAGGCTGAGAGGCTGGTGTCCAGAAGTCCTTGACGAATGAAATAGCCCCTCACGGTTAGTTTCCTGGACACCGTCCCGGTGTTGAACATGAGGTATACGTAGGCTATTCCAGCGAGGAAGTCTGAAGCGGCCAGGTTGGCAAGGAGATAGTAGAACGGGTAGTGGAACCTCTTGTTGGTGATGATGGCGGCAATGACCATGGCGTTGGACACCAGGATAAAGCAGCAGAAGAGGGAGCCTACAACTTGGACCAGAATGAGCTGTGTGGAGTTCCAGTCGTCTTTGGTCTGGTTGCTGTTGTTGTAGAAGAAGCTCATTGGCTCATCATGGTAGCATTTGTTCTGGCTGGCCATCTTGAGTGAAAGGCTGCTGACGAGAGTTGACAAGAGATATAAAGAGAGAAAAAAATAAACATTATTTATTGGTTTCTCTTTAACATTCTAACAAATATCAACCTTTTGGAATTCATGGTAGGTCTACA
Organism: Oncorhynchus kisutch; assembly: GCF_002021735.2. NCBI lineage: Eukaryota > Metazoa > Chordata > Actinopteri > Salmoniformes > Salmonidae > Oncorhynchus > Oncorhynchus kisutch. Next base: position 7,357,405 of record NC_034194.2, read on the forward strand.
CAGTATAACTATATGGGCTAATTTAGTGCAAGGACGGTAATGAGAACTCCAGACCAAAAATTCTAATAAACCCATTATTTGTACCGTGCCAATTTTCCCAAGGCCAAATAACTCCTGAACTAAGAACGATTAAATTACCCAACTTTAAAGGGCAATCAACATGTCAAACACCCATTTTACTGGAAACAGCTGCATAAATCACTGGTTAATCACACATTTTCTCATTACAGAGGTATAGTGAGATAAGGATAAAGACATTCTGAGCTTCAACTATGAAGATATTTTCCAACAGTATAGGCTATGGACTCTGCCAAAACCAATTAGGTATGACTTTTACAGATATCATGGATACAATCTCTTCCATATAACAACTTAAAGGAACAGACTGTATTCCCATGATTTTCTAATGACTATGTATCATGCAATTTGTGAAACAACCAATTTTACTATAACAGAAAGCTTCAGAATAAAATACCAAAGTACAATCAAGAGAAATGTTTTGCCATGTAATTCAACGTTCCTATGGAATGTCTAGTTATTTATAAAAAAAATATAAAAATAGTGTAGCCATAAATGCTTCGTCTTTCAACACTTAAAATGTAGACCTCTCTGGTTACGATAAGGAATTTCCAAATGCAAAAAAAAGTCGTATTATTTGCGGTTGAAAGACAGTAAGTCTTATAGATCATGCCGGAAATGATATGCAAATGTACGCTAAACATAACATTTAAGAAAACTGACTTACCAGGTGAAGTTTACCTGTGCAAATATTTTCTATCGAATCCTTTGTGTAAACGGAATTTCTCATTCGTTCTACTACTCATTTCAAGAATGTCCTCCTTCATTCTACCGGGGCAACTTTACAGGAGAAGGTGACAGCCGTGAGTGAAGGGAATGAGGGAGAAAAGTTTGAGGCAAGAGTAGTCTGACGTAGAGGGTGTGTGACACAGCACAGCTTCTCATATCTCGACTCCACTGGCTGCAGTAAAAATAATTCCTTTGTATGTGCGTGGTTCACCACATGGGGCCATGAGCTAAAACAATTCTCCTACATGCCTACCATTCCACTTATATGTTAGAAAATGATATTCAATGGTGAAGGTCTGGGTTAAAAAGTACATGTTAAAAAAGACTAATAAAAAATCTATAGCTAGAATACCTGTTGGTGGTTGGTTTAGTTAGTGTATTCTCAAAACCTCAAAACCATCCAGAGGATATCTACATTCCAGTTGGAAAAACACTGAATAGATTACACATCAGTAATAGTGTGTTACGTATAAACACCACCCCCACCTCAGGGCAAATGCCACTGCCAAATACTAACCAGCCACTCATGAGGCAACACAACCACTAAAACAACAGTCATAAGAATAAGGAAATAAGATAAAGGTAATTGAAGGTTGGTATTTCACTTCAACATTGTGTATTATGTATATTTCACTACAGACCACCTAAGGAAAATGATTCATTTGATTCTTCTCTTTTTACTGACTCTTGACATATACTCCCTGATGAGCTTTCCTGAAGTGCCAAAGACGGTTGTGTTCCAGCTTGTTCCTACAACATCCTGTCAAAGCAGATTGTGTGATGACAAGGCTCATTGCCAACATTACATCGCATTCGTCATAATAGTCGGACTCATCTTATTCAGTCATAAAAATCCCCATATGAATCACACACTTTGTCAGACTTAGTCATCTGACCAATAACTTTGAGATACTCTGGCAACATAAGATCGCATTTTGAGTGAATGTATAGCAGATATAAAATACTTAATACCAAAACGGTAATGATTTACTTTGACTACATATCCATAAATGCATTATTTACACATTCACAAGCATTTCATGAACGTGTTATAACATGTCCCAAACGCATTATTAAAAGTTAATGAGATATATCCATAGTATATCTATAGCACATTCATGTCATGCATTAAAATAGCTCATATTTAGGTATCTTAATAAATGCATTATTTCAATGACAGCATGGTGTCAATCATTATGGCTGTTCTCAAAAGTGTGCTTCTGCCATACCAGTGTTAGTGAATATGCCAAAAGGCCAAACCATGTTTTGAAAATTATGCTGATACTGTATATAGCCGGCAAGTAACAGCCCCATTTCCCCCATTGGCCAGTATAGGCCTGTACCTTACCTCCTTCTCACTAAGGTCAATGGTGCATGAAGATCCCAACAGGGGATCATGTTATAGCTCATTAATAATTTATTTGGGACTGGGGGGCAGTATTGAGTAGCTAGGATGAATAAGGTGCCCAGAGTAAACTGCCTGCTACTCAGGCCCAAAAGTTAGAATATGCATATAATTAGACGATTTGGATAGAAAACAGTCTGAAGTTTCTAAAACGGTTTGAATGATATCTGTGAGTATAACAGAACTCATATGGCAAGCAAAAACCTGAGAACCAAATCCAACCATGAAGTGGGAAATCTGAGGTTTGTAGGTTTTCAAGTCTTTGCCTATCCAATATACAGTGTCTATGGGGTCATATTGCACTTCCTAAGGCTTCCACTCAACAGTCTTTAGAACCTTGTTTCAGGCTTCTACTGTGAAGGGGGAGCGAATAAGAGCTGTTTGACTAAGTCAGGCGCGCGGCCGCGAGAGCGAGCTGCGTTCCTTTTCATTTCTAAAGACAAAGGAATTGTCCGGTTGAAACATTATTGAAGATTTATGATTTATGATAAAAACATCCTAAAGATTGATTCTATACATCGTTTGACATGTTTGTACAAACTGTAATAGACCTTTTTGACTTTTCTTCTGAACTAATTGCTCGCACATTGTGCATTTGGATTACTGGGCTAAACGAGTGAACAAAAAGGAGGTATTTGGACATAAATGATGGACTTTATCGAACAAAACAAACATTTATTGTGGAACTGGGATTCCTGGGAGTGCATTCTGATGAAGACCATCAAAGGTAAGTAAATAATGCTATTTCTGAGTTATGTGACACCTCTCCTTATTTGGAAAATGGCTGTATGTTTTTCTGTGACTTGGCGCTGACCAAACATAATCGCAAGGTGTGCTTTCGCCGTAAAGCCTTTTTGAAATCTGACACTGTGGCTGGATTAACGAGAAGTTTGTCTTTAAAATGACGTATAATACTTGTATGTTTGAGGAATTTTAATGATGAGATTTCTGTTGTTTTGAATTTTGCGCCCTGCAATTTCACTGGCTGTTGGCGAGAGAGGTTTTAACAGCCCTCCTCTACATCATAAATAAGTTGGTCATACTGGTCTATAATGTACACATGAAATGTATATGCATAAATTCTATGCAGTCAAAGTAAAGTAATCTATTTTCCCATTCAAAAAGCATTAATAGCTAAGCACTTCATGGAAATTAACTCTACAGTTTGCAACTATTATCTATAACACCAACATTAAAGGTCAATGTTTTAATTCTATGCAGTCAATTTTCCCATTCATAAAACACTTAAAGTATTTATAAACATGCCTCACTTATCAAAAACAACACGACACAGCATTGTAATGGAGATATGAACATTTTATTGACATTTTCCAGATATAGCTAGCACATCGCCGAAGAATCTTACTATTGACATTTTTCAGTTAGACTGATAACGTCAGATAACAAGCAATACACGACTAAATATACATGTTCTACATATAGTTACAAAGATACACTTCTTCTTAATGCAACTGCTGTGTTACATTTATTTTTAACGTTACAGAATTCGTTCACTAGGCTATAATATGAGGCGGCCGTCAGATATTAGCTGTATGTCTCCTCTACGTTTGGAGAGCACAGAAACCCAAAATGAACCACATAAATATTCCCTTACCTTTGATGTTCTTCGATCAGAAGACGTGGAAGGAGTTATACTTGCCCAATACATCGTTTGGTTTCAAGTTGTGTGTCTCTGTATTAGCATATGCTAAGCTTCAGCTGAAATGCACCCAAAATGACTTCTGGTCCCGCACTCTTGCGCATCAAAACTTCAAAATTACATATTATATGTCGACTAAACTGGTCAAACTAAGTGCAGAATCGAGCATTAGGATGTTTTAATCGTGTAAAACAAAGATCAGCGCTAACAGACAAACCAAAGTCAATTGGTGCTTCATGGAAAAAGTGGCCGACTCGCGCAATAGAGTGCATGTATTTTCGCATGACCCGAATGTTTTCGCCCGCCAAAGGACGGGGGCGCGTTAGATTCTAACAAAGAACGCGTCATTTGAAAGCAGACATCGCGCTGAACACATAGAAACTGTTCCTGGATCCGTAGCTGGTTGGGAAGGGTGGGGGCGATGACATCAAAGTTGTCCCAACTTTTCTTTTGAGAAGAGGGTGTTTGGAAGAAAGGCTGCCCTGGGAGTTCTGCTTTACATACAGACATAATTTAAACGGTTTTAGAAACTTTAGAGTGTTTTCTATTCAATAATTATTATTATATGCATATATTAGCAATTTTGGAAAAAAATATTTTCAGTTTACTATGGGCACGCACTTCCTCCAAAGGGGGCAGTATTCAGCCCTAGGATCAACTGGTTAAAACCTGTTGGGGCAAGGAGTTCCCCTCAGGGAACTCCATCCCCCCGTTCAGCTGAAAAGGTGTCGCAGGGAATTCAGAAATATTCTTTAGAAATATTAACAAGTCCAATACCTCAAATCAAAGATAAAAACCTTGTTCATCTACCCATCATGTCAGATTTTTTAAATGTTTTACAGCGAAAACACAACGTATATTTATGTTAGACCACCACCAAACCAAAGAAAAAACGCAGCCATTTTTTCCAGCCAAAGATAAAATCACAAAAGCAAGATAAGAAATAAAATGAATCACTAACCTCTTGAAAATCTTCATCAGATGACAGTCATATGACATGTTACACAGTACATTTATGTTTTGTTTGATACTATGCATTTTTATATCCACAAATCTCGGTTTACATTAACGCCGTGTTCAGAAATTCCTCCAAAATATCCAGAGGAATTATAGAAAACTATGCCAGATAACAGAAATACTCATCATAAACTTTGACTAAAGATACATGTTCTACATATAATTAAAGATACACTGGTTCTTAAACCAATCAAAATATATTTTATATTTGAGATTCTTCAAAAAGCCACCCTTTGCCTTAATGACAGCTTTGCACACTCTTGGCATTCTTTCAACAAGCTTCACCTGGTATGCTTCTCCATCAGCCTTGAAAGAGTTCCCACATATGCTGAGCACTTGTTGGCTGCTTTTCCCTGCCAACTCATCCCAAACCATCTCAATTTAGTTGAAGTCGGGGGATTGTGAAGGCCAGGTGATCTGATGCAGCACTCTCCTTCTTGGTAAAATAGCCCTTACATAGCCTGGAGGTGTGTTTTGGGTCATTGTCCTGTTGAAAAACAATTATAGTCCCACTAAGCGCAAACCAGATAGGATTGCGTATCGCTGCAGAATGCTGCGGTAGCCATGCTGGTTAAGTGTGCCTTGAATTCTAAATAAATCACAGACAGCGGCACCAGAAAAGCAGCCCACACCATAACGCCATGCTTTACAGTGGGAAATACACATGCAGAGATCATCCGTTCATCCACACCGTGTCACAAAGACATGGTGGTTGGAACCAAAAATCTAAAATTTGGACTCATCAGACCAAAAGACAAATTTTCACAGATCAAATGTCCATTGCTTGTGTTTCTTGGCCCAAGCAAGTCTCTTCTTCTTGTTGGTGTCCTTTAGTAGTGGTTTCTTTGCAGCAATTCGACCATGAAGGCCTGATTCACACATTCTCCTCTGAACAGTTGATGTTGAGATGCGTCTGTTACTTAAACTTTGTGACGCATTTATCAATCCACAGAAAATCCGACCAGAATTGTTTTTTCTTCCGCTCCCAGGCTTATTATGGAAACCTATTGCTTCTATATATGTCTGTCACCGAAATTGAAATTCCTATTGCTTCCACTAGATGTCAACAGCCTTTATTCAAGGTTTCAGACTTCTTTTTTTAAAAACAAACAAGTATTTAGAGTTTTTGTAATAGGACCACCTGAATCAAATCAGTCTTTTGGCGCGCAAGGGAGAAGGCGCATGCTTACAAATTTTCGTTTCCTATTGAACGTAGTACTTTCCATGTGAAATATTATAGTTTACCTGAGGATTAAATAGAAATGTTGTTTGACTTGTTTGTCTACCAGTAGCTTTTTGGACTCCTTTGTCTGCATGTTGAACGAGTGGATTACTGAAATCAATGGCGCCAACTAAACAGACTTTTTGGGATATAAAGAAGGATTTCATTGAACAAAACGACCATTCATGTTGTAGCTGGGACCCTTGGGATTGCAAACAGAGGAAGATCTTCAAAAGGTAAGTGATTTATTTAATCGCTATTTGTGATTTTGTGAAGCCTGTGCCGGTTCAAAACATGTTGATGAGGGGAGCTGACCTCAGATAATCGCATGGTATGCTTTCACTGTAAATCCTTTTTGAAACCCGACAATTTGTATTTTATTTTTTTATTTTATTTCACCTTTATTTAACCAGATAGGCAAGTTGAGAACAAGTTCTCATTTACAATTACGACCTGGCCAAGATAAAGCAAAGCAGTTCGACTCATACAACAGAGTTACACATGGAGTAAAACAAACATGCAGTCAATAATACAGTAGAAAAATTATTATTTAATGTGTAGGGTATTGGAGGCTATTTTGTAAATTACGTCGCCGAAGTCGAGGATCGTTGGATGGTCAGTTTTACAAGGGTATGTTTGGCCGCATGAGTGAAAGATGCTTTGTTACGGAATAGGAAGCCATTCTAGATTTAACTTTGGATTGGAGATGTTTGATGTGAGTCTGGAAGGAGAGTTTACAGTCTAACCAGACACCTAGGTATTTGTAGTTGTCCACATATTCTAAGTCAGAACCGTCCTGAGTAGTAATGCTGGATGTCCAGGCAGCAATGCATTTGGTTTTACTTGTATTTAAGAGCAGTTGGAGGCCACGGAAGGAGAGTTGTATGGCATTGAAGCTCATCTGGAGGTAAGTTAACACAGTGTCCAAAGAAGGGCCAGAAGTATACAGAATGGTGTCATCTGCGTAGAGGTGGATCAGAGACTCACCAGCAGCAAGAGCGACATCATTGATGTATACAGAGAAGAGAGTAGGCCCAAGAATTGAACCCTGTGGCATCCCCATAGAGACTACCAGAGGCCCGGAAAACAGGCCCTCCGATTTGACACACTGAACTCTTATGAGATAATTAGTTGGTGAACCAGGCAAGGCAATCATTTGATAAACCAAGGCTATCGAGTCTACCGATGAGGATGTGGTGATTGACAGAGTCAAAAGCCTTGGCCAGGTCAATGAATACGGTTGCACAGTATTGTTTGTTATCGATGGCAGTTAAGATATCGTTTAGGACCTTGAGCGTGGCTGAGGTGCACCCATGACCAGCTCTGAAACCAGATTGCATAGCGGAGAAGGTGCGGTGGGATTCGAAATGGTTGGTAATCTGTTTGTTGACTTGGATTTTGAAGACCTTAGAAAGGCAGGGTAGGATAGATATAGTTCTGTAGCAGTTTGGGTCAAGAGTGTCCCCCCCTTTGAAGAGGGGGATGACCGCAGCTGCTTTCCAATCTTTGGGAATCGCAGACGACACGAAAGAGGGGTTGAACAGGCTAGTAATAGGACTTGCAACAATTTTGGCAGATCGTTTTAGAAAGAAAGGGTCCAGATTGTCTAGCCCGGCTGATTTGTAGGGGTCCAGATTTTGCAGCTCTTTCAATACATCAGCTGACTGTATTTGGGAGAAGGAGAAATGGGGAACGCTTGGGCGAGTTGCTGTGGAGGGTACAGTGCTGTTGACCGGGGTAGGGGTAGCCAGGTGGAAAGCATGGCCAGCCGTAGAAAAATGCTTATTGAAATTCTCAATTATAGTGGATTTATTGGTGGTGGTGGAGTTTCCAATCCTCAGTGCAGTGGGCAGCTGGGAGGAGGTGTTCTTATTCTCCATGGACTTTACGGTGTCCCAGAATTTTTTTGAGTTTGTGTTGCAGGATGCAAATTTCTGCTTGAAAAAGCTAGCCTTGGCTTTTGTAACTGCCTGTGTATATTGGTTTCTAACTTCCCTGAAAAGTTGCATATCACGGGGGCTGTTCGATGCTAATGTAGAACGCCATAGGATGTTTTGTGTTGGTTAAGGGCAGTCAGGTATGGAGAGAACGAAGGGCTATACCTGTTCCTGGATCTAAATTTCTTGAATGGGGCATGCTTATTTAAGATGGTGAGGAAGGCATTTTTTTTTTTAATAACCAGGCATCCTCTACTGACGGGATGAGATGAATATCCTTCCAGGATACCCGGGCCAGGTCGATTAGAAAGGCCTGCTCGCTGAAGTGTTTCAGGGAGCGTTTGACAGTGACAATGCAGTTGGATTAACAAGAAGGTAAGCTTTTAAATTATATAAGACACATGAATGTTTAATATTACGAATATTTATTTCAATTGCGTGCCCTGCAATTTCACCGGATGTTGTCGGAACACCTAGCAGAACACCTAGCCATATTAAGGAAAGAAATAGCACAAATGACCTTTAGAAGCACACCTGTTAATTGAAATGCATTATATGTGACTACCTCATGAAGCTGGTTGAGAGAATGCCAACAGTGTGCAAAGCTGTCATCAAAGTCAAGGGGGGCTATTTGAAGAATCTCGAATATAAAATATATTTTGAATTGTTTAACCCTTTTTTGGTTACTACATCATTCCATATGTGTTATTTCATAGTTTTGATGTCTTCACTATTATTCTACCATGTAGAAAATAGTAAAACATTTAGAAAAAGCCTTGAATGAGTGTTCTAAAACCTTTGAACGGTAGTATACATTGTATTTTTTGCACATTACCAAACTTTAACAAGAGAAATTAAGAGACAGAATCATCACAACGTTCTTTCCATTTTGTTAGGATGAAACTGAGGTCACCAACCACAACTTAGCTTCAGCGTGTAAATAAGCTATAAAGATGTTTCAGCATCGAGTAATTGTCTCTGGCTCCCTCCCAGTTAGGGGGAGTGATGAGCTCTACAGCAGTCTCACAACTCAATCGCTGGTTGAAAACTGTTTTCTGCCCCTCCCAAAAGATAGAATTTGTAGATAATTGGCCCTCGTTCTGGGACTCACCCACAAACAGGACCAAGTCTGGTGTGTTGAGGAGCGACGGACTCCATCCTAGCTGGAGGAGTGCTCTCATCTTATCTAAGAACATCGACAGGGCTCTAACTCCTCTAGCTCCACAATGAGATAGTCTGCCACTAGCACAGTGAGTGTAGTCAGCTCTGCTATCCTCATTGAGACTGTGTCACATAACATTTATGACATTCAATTTACATTAAAAAAAAACTAGATTTTGTTTTTTGAGATTCTAGTCATGAAATCTATGCAGCCTACTCAATCACTTTTATATCTACTGTTTACAGGCCTCCTTGGCCATATACAGCATTCCTCACTGACTTCCCTGAATTCCTATCAGACCTTGTAGTCATGGCAGATAATATTCAAATTTTTGGTGACTTTAATATTCACCTGGAAAAGTCCATAGACCCACTCCAAAAGGCTTTCGGAGCCATCATGGACTCAGTGGGTCTTGTCTAACATGTCTCCGGACCTACTCACTGCCACAGTCATACTCTGGACCTAGTTTTGTCCCTTGAAATAAAATGTTGTGGATCTTAATGTTTTCCTCATAATCCTGGGCTATCGGACCACCATTTTATTACATTCGCAATCACAACAAATAATCTGCTCAAACCCCAACCAAGGATCATCAAAAGTCGTGCTATAAATTCTCAGACAACCCAAAGATTCGTAGATGCCCTTCCAGACTCCCTCTGCCTACCCAAGGACGTCAGGGTACAGAAATCAGTTAACCACCTAACTGAGGAACTCAAATTAACCTCGCACAATACCCTAGATGCAGTCGCACCCCTAAAAACTAAAAACATTTGTCATAAGAAACTAGCTCCCTGGTCTACAGAAAATACCAGAGCTCTGAAGCAAGCTTCCAGAAAATTGGAACAGAAATGGTGCCACACTAAACTGGAAGTTTTCCGACTAGCTTGAAAAGACAGTTGTGTGCAGTATCGAAGATCCCTCACTGCTGCTCGATCATCCTATTTTTCAAACTTAATTTAGGAAAATAATTTGTTTTTGATACTGTCGCAAAGCTAACTGAAAAGCAGCATTCCCCAAGAGAGGATGGCTTTCACTTCAGCAGTGATAAATTCATGAAACTCTGAGTAAAAGATCATGATCATTAGAAAGAAATGACGGACTCCTCTTTAAATTTGCGTATTCCTCCAAAGCTCAGTTGTCCTGAGTCTGCACAACTCTGCCAGGACCTAGGATCAAGGGAGATACTCAAGTGTTTTAGTACTATATCTTTTGACACATTGATGAAAATAATCATGGCTTCTAAACCTACAAGCTGCATACTGGACCCTATTCCAACTAAACTACTGAAAGAGCTGCTTCCTGTGCTTGGCCCTCCTATGTTGAACATAATAAATGTCTCTCTATCCACCGGATGTGTACCAAACTCACTAAAAGTGGCAGTAAATAAAGCCTCTTGTGAAAAAGCCAAACCTTGAAGTAGAAAATATTTTTAAAAACAATCGGCCTATATAGAATCTCCGATTCCTCTCCAAGAATTTTGAAAAAGCTGTTGCGCAACATCTCACTGCCTTCCCGAAGACAAACAATGTATATGAAACCTTTCAGTCTGGTTTTAGACCCCATCATAGCACTGAGAATGCACTTGGGAAGGTGGTAAATTATCTTTTAATGGCGTCAGACCGAGGCTCTGCATCTGTCCTCGTGCTCCTAGACCTTTGTGCTGCTTTTGATACCATCGATCACCACATTCTTTTGGAGAGATTGGAAACCCAAATCGGTCTACACAGACAAGTTCTGGCCTGGTTAAGATCTTACAGTGCCTTGCGAAAGTATTCGGCCCCATTGAACTTTGCGACCTTTTGCCACATTTCAGGCTTCAAACATAAAGATATAAAACTGTATTTTTTTTGTGAAGAATCAACAACAAGTGGGACACAATCATGAAGTGGAACGACATTTATATGATATTTCAAACTTTTTTAACAAATCAAAAACTGAAAAATTGGGCGTGCAAAATTATTCAGCCCCCTTAAGTTAATACTTTGTAGCGCCACCTTTTGCTGCGATTACAGCTGTAAGTCGCTTGGGGTATGCCTCTATCAGTTTTGCACATCGAGAGACTGACATTTTTTCCCATTCCTCCTTGCAAAACAGCTCGAGCTCAGTGAGGTTGGATGGAGAGCATTTGTGAACAGCAGTTCAGTTATTTCCACAGATTCTCGATTGGATTCAGGTCTGGACTTTGACTTGGCCATTCTAACACCTGGATATGTTTATTTTTGAACCATTCCATTGTAGATTTTGCTTTATGTTTTGGATCATTGTCTTGTTGGAAGACAAATCTCCGTCCCAGTCTCAGGTCTTTTGCAGACTCCATCAGGTTTTCTTCCAGAATGGTCCTGTATTTGGCTCCATCCATCTTCCCATCAATTTTAACCATCTTCCCTGTCCCTGCTGAAGAAAAGCAGGCCCAAACCATGATGCTGCCACCACCATGTTTGACAGTGGGGATGGTGTGTTGCTTTTACGCCAAACATAACGTTTTGCATTGTTGCCAAAAAGTTCAATTTTGGTTTCGTCTGACCAGAGCACCTTCTTCCACATGTTTGGTGTGTCTCCCAGGTGGCTTGTGGCAAACTTTAAACGACACTTTTTATGGATATCTTTAAGAAATGGCTTTCTTCTTGCCACTCTTCCATAAAGGCCAGATTTGTGCAATATATGACTGATTGTTGTCCTATGGACAGAGTCTCCCACCTCAGCTGTAGATCTCTGCAGTTCATCCAGAGTGATCATGGGCCTCTTGGCTGCATCTCTGACCAGTCTTCTCCTTGTATGAGCTGAATGTTTAGAGGGACGGTCAGGTCTTGGTAGATTTGCAGTGGTCTGATACTCCTTCCATTTCAATATTATCGCTTGCACAGTGCTCCTTGGGATGTTTAAAGCTTGGGAAGTCTTTTTGTATCCAAATCCGTCTTTAAACTTCTTCACAACAGTATCTCGGACCTGCCTGGTGTGTTCCTTGTTCTTCATGATGCTCTCTGCGCTTTTAACGGACCTCTGAGACTATCACAGTGCAGGTGCATTTATACGGAGACTTGATTACACACAGGTGGATTGTATTTATCATCATTAGTCATTTAGGTCAACATTGGATCATTCAGAGATCCTCACTGAACTTCTGGAGAGAGTTTGCTGCACTGAAAGTAAAGGGGCTGAATAATTTTGCACACCCAATTTTTCAGTTTTTGATTTGTTAAAAAAGTTAATATCCAATAAATGTCGTTCCACTTCATGATTGTGTCCCACTTGTTGTTGATTCTTCCCAAAGAAATACCGTTTTATATCTTTATGTTTGAAGCCTGAAATGTGGCAAAAGGTCGCAAAGTTCAAGGGGGCCGAATACTTTCGCAAGGCACTGTATCTGTTAGAAAGATATCAGTTTGTCTCTATTGATGGTTTGTCCTCTGACAAATCAACTGTACATTTCGGTGTTCCTCAAGGCTCCATTTTAGGACCACTATTGTTTACACTATATATTTTACATCTTTATGATGTCATTCGGAAACATAATGTTAACTTTCACTGCTATGCTGATGACACAGCTGTACATTTCGATGAAACATGGTGAAGTCCCAAAATTGCCCTCCTTGGAAGCCTGTTTCAGGCATAAGGAAGTGGATGGCGAGAAATATTCTACTTTTAAACTCGGACAAAACAGAGACGCTTGTTCTAGGTCCCAAGAAACAAAAGATCCTCTGTTGAATCTGACAATTAGTCGTCTCAAATAAAACTGTGAAGGACCTCGACATTACTCTGGACCCTGATCTCTCTTTTGACGAACATATCAAGAGTGTTTCAAGGAAAGCTTTTTCCATCTATGTAACATTGCAAAAATCTGAAACTTTCAGTCTAAAAATTCATCCATGCTTTTGTCACTTCTAGGTTAGACTACTGCAATGCCCTACAGTCGTGGCCAAAAGTTTTGAGAATGATGCAAATATACATTTTCACAAAGTTTGCTGCTTCAGTGTCTGTAGATATTTCTGTCAGATGTTACTATGGAATACTGAAGTATAATTACAAGCATTTCATAAGTGTCAAAGGCTTTTATTGACAATTACATGAAGTTGATGCAAAGAGTCATTATTTGCAGTGTTGACCCTTCTTTTGCAAGACCTCTGCAATCCCCCCTGGCATGCTGTCAATTAACTTCTGAGCCACATCCTGACTGATGGCAGCCCATTCTTGCATAATCATTGCTTGGAGTTTGTCAGAATTTGTGGGTTTTTGTTTGTCCACCCGCCGTCGACAACATCCGCTGAAATGGCAGAGCGTGAAATTCAAAAAAATATTTCCTTCAATATTTAACTTTCATACATTCACAAGTGCAATACACCAAAGCTTAACTTCTTGTTAATCTAGCCATTGTCTCCGATTATGAAAAGGCTTTCCAGCGATAGCACACCATTCGATTATGTTAGGTCAGCAACTCGTCACAGAAAAACATGCAGCCATTTTCCAGCCAAAGAGAGGAGTCACAAAAAGCAGAAATAGAGATAGAATTAATCACTAACCTTTGATGATCTTCATCAGATGGCACTTGTCGGACTTCATGTTACACAATACATGTTGGTTTTGTTCGATAAAGTTCATATTTATATCCAAAAATCTCAGTTTACATTGACGCGTTGTTCAGTAATGTGCCACGAAAACAACCGGCGAATTTGCAGAGAGCCACATCAATTTACAAAAATAGTCATCATAAACTTTGATATGAGATACCAGTGTTATGCATAGAATTAAAGATATACTTCTCCTTAATGCAACCGCTGTGTCAGATTTCAAAAAAGCTTTACGGAAAAAGCACACCATGCAATAATCTGAGTACAGCGCTAAACCACAATAACAAGCCATACAGATACTCGCCATGTTGTGTCAGTGGCGAGTCAGTAAAAGTCAGAAATAGCATTATAAATATTAACTTACCTTTAATGATCTTGATCAGAATGCACTTCCAGGAATCCCAGTTCCACAATAGATTTTATTTTTGTTCGATAAAGTTCATCTTTATGTCCAAATCCCTCCTTTTTGTTAGCGCGTTTAGTTCACCAATTGAAAGTCACAAGGTGCGGTCAAGTCCAGACGAAAAGTCAAAAAAGTTATATTACAGTTCGTAGAAACATGTCAAACGATGTATAGAATCAATCTTTAGGTTGTTTTTATCATAAATCTTCAATAATGTTTCAACCGGACAATTCCTTTGTCTTTAGAAATGAAAAGGAACGCAGCTCGCGCTCACGGCCGCGTGCGAGACTTAGCTCATGGCATTCTGCCAGACCCCTTAGTCAAACAGCTCTTATTCGCTCCCCCTTCATAGTAGAAGCCTGCAACAAGGTTCTAAAGACTGTTGACATCTAGTGGAAGCCTTAGGAAGTGCAATATGACCCCATAGGCAATGACTTGAAAAACTACAAACCTCAGATTTCCCACTTCCTGGTTGGAATTTTCTCAGGTTTTTGCCTGCCATATGAGTTCTGTTATACTCACAGACATCATTCAAACAGTTTTAGAAAATTCAGAATGTTTTGTATCCAAATATACTAATTATATCCATATCCTAGCTAATATGCATATATTAGCTTCTGGTCCTGAGTAGCAGGCGGTTTACTCTGGGCACGCTTTTCAACTGAACGTGAAAATGCTGCCCCCTATCCCAAACAGGTTCAGGTTTGACCACAAGTTCTCAATGAGATTAAGGTCTAGGGAGTTTCTTGGCCATGGACCCAAAATAGCATCTGTTCCCTGGGCCACTTAGTTATCACTTTTGCCTTATGGCAAGGTGCTCCATCATGCTGGAAAAGGCATTGCTTGTCACCCAACTGTTCCTGGATGGTTGGGAAAAGTTGCCCTCGGAGGATGTGTTGGTACTATTCTTTATTCATGGCTGTGTTCTTAGGCAAAATTGTGAGTGAGCCCACTTCTTTGGCTGAGATGCAACCCCGCACATGATTGGTCTCAGGATGCTTTACTGTTGGCATGACACAGGACTGATGATAGCGCTCACCTTGTCTTCTCCGGACAAGCTTTTTTCCAGATGGCCCAAACAATCGGAAAGGGGATTCATCAGAGAAAATGACTATACCCCAGTCCTCAGCAGTCCAAACCCTGTACCAGAATATCAGTCTGTCCCTGATGTTTTCGCTGGAGAGAAGTGGCTTCTTTGCTGCCCTTCTTGACACCAGTCCATCCTCCAAAAGTCTTCTCCTCGCTATGCATGCAGATGCACTCACACCTGCCTGCTGCCATTCCTGAGCAAGCTCTGTACTGTTGGTGCCGCAATCCCGCAGCTGAATCAACTTTAGGAGACGGTCCTGGTGCTTGCTGGACTTTCTTGGGCGCCCTGAAGCGTTCTGCAGAAATGCAGTGCAAATGTTTTTGGGGTGATTCAGTTCATTTGCATGGCAAAGAGGGACTTTGCAATTAATTGCAATTCATCTGATCACTCTTCATAACATTCTGGAGTATATGCAAATTGCCATCATACAAACTGAGGCAGCAGACTTTGTGAAAATTAATATTTGTGTCATTCTCAAAACTTTTGGCCACAACTGTACTTTCTACCTGGATATAGCACTAAATAAACTTCAGTTAGTGCTAAACACAGCTGCTAAAATCCTGACTGGAACCAAAACATTTGATCATATTACTCCAGTGCTAGCCTCTCTACACTGGCTTCCTGTCAAAGCAAGGGCTGATTTCAAGATTTAACTGCTAATCTACAAAGCATTACATGGGCTTGCTCCTTCCTATCTTTCCGATTTGGTCCTGCCGTACATACCTACACGCACGCTACGGTCACAAGACACAGGCCTCCTTACTGTCCCTAGAATTTCTAAGCAAACAGCTGGAGGCAGGGCTTTCTCCTATAGAGCTCAATTTTTATGGAATGGTCTGCCTATCCATGTTAGACATACCGACTCAGTCTCCTTTAAGTCTTTATTGAAGACCCATCTCTTCAGTAGGTCCTATGGTAAGTTGGTGGTTGAAGATATCCTTCTAGTGGTATGGGGGCTGTGCTTTGGCAAAGTGGGTGGGGTTATATGCTGCCTGTTTGGCCCTGTCCGGGGTATCGTAGGATGGGGCCACAGTATCTCCTGACCCCTCCTGTCTGAGCTTCCAGTATTTCTGCTGCAGTAGTTTATGTGTTGGGAGACTAGGGTCAGTCTGTTATATCTGGAGTATTTCTCCTATCGTATCCGGTGTCCTGTGTGAATTTAAGTATGCTCTCTCTAATTCTCTCACTTTCTCTCTCTCTCTCTCTCCCTGTCTTTCTTTCTCTCTCTTGGAGGACGTGAGCCCTAGGCCCATGCCTCAGGACAACCTGGCCATTTTTATTTTATTTGTATGTTTATTTCACCTTCATTTAACCAGGTAGGCTAGCTGAGAACAAGTTCCCATTTCCAACTGCGACCTAGCCAAGATAAAGCAAAGCATTGTGACACAGACAACATCACAGGGTTACACGTGGAATAAACAATAAACAAGCCAATTACACAATAAACAAGTCAATGACAGTAGAAAAAGAAAAGTCTATATACAGTGGGTGCAAAAGGCATGAGGAGGTAGGCAATAAATAGGCCATAGGAGCGAATAATTACAATTTAGCAGATTAACACTGGAGTGATAAATGAGCAGATGATGATGTGCAAGTAGAGGTACTGGTGTCAAAAGAGCAGAAAAGTAAATACAAACAATATGGGGATGAGGTATGTAGATTGGGTGAACTATTTATAGATGGACTATGTACAGCTGCAGCGATCGGTTAGCTGCTCAGATACCTGATGTTTAAAGTTGGTGAGGGAAATAAGTTTCCAACTACAGCGATTTTTGCAATTCGTTCCAGTCACTGGCAGCAGAGAACTGGAAGGAAAGGCGGCCAAATGAGGTGTTGGCTTTGGGGATGATCAGTGAGATATACCTGCTGGAACGTGTGCTGGAACGTGTGCTACGGGTGGGTGTTGTTATCGTGAACAGTGAACTGAGATAAGGCGGAGCTTTACCTAGCTTAGACTTATAGATGACCTGGATCCGGTGGGTCTGGAAACGAATATTTAGCGAGGGCCAGCTGACTAGAGCATACAGGTCGCAGTGGTGGGTGGTAAAAGGTGATTTGGTAAAAAACGGATGGCACTGTGATAGACTGCATACAGTTTGCTGAGTAGAGTATTGATCAGTTTAACGAGGGTATGTTTGGTGGCGTGAGTGAAGGAAGCTTTGTTGCGAAAACGAAAGACGATTTTAGATTTGATTTTGGATTGGAGATGTTTAATATGAGTCTGAAAGGAGAGTTTACAGTCTAACCAGACACCTAGGTATTTATAGTTGTCCACATATTCAAGGTCGGAACCGAAAATTGAACCCTGTGGCACCCCCATAGAGACTGCCAGAGGTCCGGACAACATGCCCTCCAATTTGACACACTGAACTCTGTCTGCAAAGTAGTTGGTGAACCAGGCGAGGCAGTCATTAGAAAAAGCAAGGCTATTGAGACTGCCGATAAGAATACGGTGATTGACAAATTCGAAAGCCTTGGCCAGGTCGATGAAGATGGCTGCACAGTACTGTCTTTTATCGATGGCGGTTATGATATCGTTCAGTACCTTGAGCGTGGCTGAGATGCACCCGTGACCGGCTCGGTAACCGGATTGCACAGTGGAGAAGGTACGGTGGGATTCGAAATGGTCAGTGATCTGTTTATTAACTTGGCTTTGAAGACTTTAGATAGGCAGGGCAGGATGGATATACGTCTGTAACAGTTTGGGTCTAAGGTGTCACCCCCTTTGAAGAGGGGGATGACCGCGGCAGCTTTTCAATCTTTAGGGATCTCGGACGATATGAAAGAGAGGTTGAACAGGCTGGAAATAGGGGTTGCAACAATGGCTGATTTGTACGGGTCAAGGTTTTGCAGCTTTTTCAGAACATCTGCTATCTGGATTTGGGTGAAGGAGAAGCTGGGGAGGGTGAGTAGCTGCGGGGGGAGCCGAGCTGTTGGCTGGGGTTGGAGAGCCAGGAGGAAGGATGGCCAGCCGTTGAGAAATGCTTATTGAAATGTTCGATTATCATGGATTTATCGTGGTGACCGTGTTACCTAGCCTCAGTGCAGTGGGCAGCTGGAAGGAGGTGCTCTTCTTCTCCATGGACTTTACAAAACTTTTTTACAAAACTTTTTGGAGGTCGAGCTACAGGATGCAAATTTCTGCTTGAAAAAGATAGCTTTTTTAAAGTATTGGTTCCTGACTTCCCTGAACAGTTTATATCGTGGGGCCTATTCGATGCTATTGCAGTCCGCCACAAGATGTTTTTGTGCTGGTCAAGGGCAGTCAGGTCTGGAGTGAACCAAGGGCTATATCTGTTCTTAGTTCTGCATTTTTTGAACGAGGCATGCTTATCTAAGATGGTGAGGAAATTACTTTTTAAGAATGACCAGGCATCCTCGACTGACGGGATGAGGTCAGTATCCTTCCAGGATATCCGGGCCAGTTCGATTAGAAAGGCCTGCTTGCAGAAGTGTTTTAGGGAGCGTTTGATAGTGATGAGGGGTGGTCATTTGACCGTGGACCCATAGCGGATGCAGGCAATGAGGCAGTGATCGCTGAGATCCTGATTGAAAACAGCGGAGGTGTATTTGGAGGGCAAGTTGGTCAGGATAATGTCTATGAGGGTGCCCATGTTTACAGATTTAGGGTTGTACCTGGTAGGATCCTTGATGATTTGTGTGAGATTGAGGGCATCTAGCTTAGATTGTAGGACTGCCGGGGTGTTAAGCATATCCCAGTTTAGGTCACCTAACAGAACAAACTTTGAAGCTAGATGGGGGGCGATCAAATCACAAATGTGATTTGTGTCCAGGGCACAGCTGGGAGCAGAGGGGGGTCGATAGCAGGCGGCAACAGTACCCAAACATACCCAAACAGTTTGAACTGTTTGGGTATAGACCTGGAAAGTATGACAGAACTTTGCAGGCTAACTCCTCCCCCTTTGGCAGTTCTATCTTGATGGAAAGTGTTGTAGTTAGGTATGGAAATCTCAGAATTTTTGGTGGCCTTCCTAAGCCAGGATTCAGACACGGCAAGGACATCAGGGTTGGCGGAGTGTGCTAAAGCAGTGAGTAAAACAAAGTTAGGGAAGAGGCTTCTGATGTTAACATGCCTGAAACCAAGGCTTTTTAGATCACAGAAGTCAACAAATGAGGGTAGCTGGGGACACGCAGGGCCTGGGTTTACCTCCACATCACCCAAGGAACAGAGGAGGAGTAGGATGAGGGTATGGCTAAAGGCTATCAAAACTGGTCGCCTAGAGCATTGGGGACAAAGAATAAAAGGAGCAGATTTCTGGGCGTGGTAGAATAGATTCAGGGCATAATGTGCAGACAGGGGTATGGTGGGGTGTGGGTACAGCGGAGGTAAGCCCAGGCACTGAGTGATGTGTCACGAACCGGCTCAAAGCCCGTAACAAAAAGGGAGACAACGTGGAGATAAGGCGTAACAAAATATATATTTATTAACTAAAGCAACTAAGGAAAATATATAATGGTGTGTGTAATCAGTAAATCAGTAGTGTAAGTGAGTGTTTTGCATGCATGAATGTGATAAAGCAGGGTGTTGAAAAGATGCTAAAGCAAACAACTCAAAAACCACCAAGAAACACAACAAAATCCATAAAGGTGTCTGCATGGAGAGAGTCTCATCCATGAATGGGGAAGTGGTGTATTTATCCTGGGAGACACCGGGCCCAGGTGTTTCCCATGTAGCTGACGACCCTCCCAACTCCGCCCACCGACATCCTAATAAGGAAACAACAAAGAGAGAATACGGCAGACAGAGTGGGAGGGTCGTCACAGATGATAGGAGAGGTTGTATCTCTGGACATGCTGGTTATAATGGGTGAGGTCACCGCATTTGTGGGAGGTGGGACAAAGGAGGCATCAGAGGTATGATGAGTGGAACTAGGGGCTCCATTGTAAAGTAAAACAATAACTAACCTAAATAACAGTATACAAGGCATATTGACATTTGAGAGAGACATACAGCGAGGCATAAATTAATCACAGGTGTTGATTGGGAGAGCTAGCTAAGACAACAACAGCTAATCAGCTAAAACAACAACAACAGGTAAAATGGGGATGAATGGGCAGGGAAGGTCGGTTAACTACACACAGAGCCTGAGTTCGTGTCTGGGGCCGACAGATAAACAAAAAATAAACAAAATGGAGTACTGTGATTAATAGACAGACAGTCCAACAGGCATCAGCTATGTAGTCAATTGATCATAGGGTCCAGGGGGCAGCAATAGATGGAACAGGGAAGCCGCGGAGTAGTCGCTACTACGCTAGCACGCGGGCGACACAGCGTTTAAAGTTAGTAGTCCGGGGCTAGAAGAAGCGTCTGCTCCGACGTCCGACGGAGGCCGGTTGAAGGCATAGCGGATCGAGTATTCGTCGGCAGACCAGTCGTGGTGATGCGGTGGGGCGCCGTGTCAACTAGGGATCCAAGCCAGATGGCGAAAGAGGTATTGTAGTTGTAGTAATTTAGTTTGCTAGCCGGGAGATGCACCTGGCTCACGGCTAACTGGTGCTAGCTTCAGGGCAGGGGCATTAGCCACTATATCCACTCGGTAGTAGCGGTGATCCGGTGCCAAGGTCCAGAGCTTACGGCAAGGATCCGGTGGAGTAGTGGGTTCTAGCCATGTTTAGGTGGAGTCCGGGTGAACAAATGAGTAGGCCAGGAGGTGGGCCTCAGGGATAGCTTTGGTACTGGGTAACTCGGTGGGTGCTAGCTGTGAAGATCAGTAGTAATGGTCCAGGGATTACGGCAGGAATCCGGCGTTGTAGTGGAGAGACAGTCCGATACTGGCATATGCAACAGTTTGGGCAGCCTGGCTCATTGTGAACTAATTTGCCAGAATTTTTCATAATTATGACATAACATTGAAGGTTTTACAATGTAACAGGAATATTTAGACTTAGGGATGCCACCCGTTAGATAAAATACCGAACGGTTCCGTATTTCACTGAAATAATAATAAAGGTTTTGTTTTCGAAATTATAGTTTCCGGATTCGACCATATTAATGACCAAAGGCTCGTTTTTCTGTGTGTTATTATGTTATAGTTAAGTCTATGATTTGATATTTGATAGAGCAGTCTGACTGAGTAGGCGGCAGAAGGCTCGTAAGCATTCATTCAAACAGCACTTTTGTGTGTTTTGCCAGCAGCACAGCGCTGTTTATGACTTCAAGCCTATCATCCTAATGGCTGGTGTAACCGATCTGAAATGGCTAGCTAGTTAGCGGGGTGCGCGCTAATAGCATTTCAAACATCACTCGCTCTGAGACTTGGAGTAGTAATTCCCCTTGCTCTGCAAGGGCAGCAGCTTTTGTGGAGCTATTGGTAACGATGCTTCTCGGGTGGCTGTTGTCGATGTGTTCCTGTTTCGAGCCCAGGTAGCGGCGAGGAGAGGGACAGAAGCTATACTTTTACACTGGCAATACTAAAGTGCTTATAAGAACATCAAATAGTCAAAGGTATATGAAATAAAAATGGTATAGAGAGAAATAGTCCTATAATTACTGTAATAACTACAACCTGAAAACGTCTTACCTGAGAATATTGAAGACTCATGTTAAAAGGAACCACCAGCTTTCATATGTTCTCATGTTCTGAGCAAGGATCTCAAATGTTAGCTTTTTTACATGGCACATATTGCACTTTTTCGTTCTTCTCCAACACTTTGTTTTTGCATTATTTAAACCAAATTGAACATGTTTCATTATTTATTTGAGGCTAAATGGATTTTTATTGATGTATGATATTAAGTTAAAATATTTGTTCATTCAGTATTGTTGTAATTGTCATTATTACAAATAAATAAATAGTCCGATTAATCGGTATCAGCTTTTTTTTGGTCCTCCAATAAATTGGTATCGGCGTTGAAAAATCATAATCGGTCGACCTCTAATGCATTTAACTACCTCGTCTATCACTATCGTTCCTGATGTTGTTTTTGTACATACTGTATATTATTTTATTTATTTGGACACTATTTCTGATATTGCTACTATGCAAGTAACCATTTGCCTGTACCGTTTACACCTTCTGTAGAGACCTAGCATGCTGTGAAAATAATGTTCTTGTTAAATACACCCAAAACTACTCGTTATATTTTGACAGGAAAATTGTCCAATTCACACACTTATCAGGAGAACATCTCCTCTCATCCCTACTGCATCTGATCTGGCCGACTCACTAAGCACAAACGCTTCGTTTGTAAATCCATTGATAAAAAAAGGTATTTGAAATGATTTATATTTTGATACTTAAGTACATTTTAGCAATTCCATTTACTTTTGATACTTACGTATTTTTAAAACCAAATACTTTGACTTTTACTCAAGTAGTATTTTACTGGGTGACTTTACTTGAGTCATTTTCTATTAAGGTATCTTTACTTTTACTCAAGTATGACATTTGGTACTTTTTCGTGTTTTATAGCATTTCTTTCACATGACCCATCAATTTAGACAAGTATGTCTGGGTAAGCGTCATCTAATATTTATAAATATTTTTATCTGGACACTTCGTTTACCTGGAATTTTTCCTTATTGTAGGTTACTCCATTAACCACTTTTGATCTTAATCTTTACTAATGTTTAGCACATGACCTCATAGGTGAATCCTTAAAGAGATGGGTGGAGCTGGCTTAAGAGGGTGTGAACAATGCTGAATGGGTGTAGACAAAGGAGAGCTCTCCTGTAGGTACCAAATAATTCAAAGGCCATTTTCTCAAAAGTGAGTTAATCAACTTTCAAAGCAGAATTACTTTGCCATTGTTCCTAAAAAATCCATTGTATGATATACCATTTTGTAGCTCTGAGTCTCTACTTTTATCCAATGTAAAAAAAACACTTTCAAGTTTTGCTACATAAGACCAATTTGAGATTCACATTTAGGGAGGGACATTGAGAGCTGCTTTTGAAGGTGTGAAAAGTCTAAGGAGAGCAGTATGTATTGTTGTGTATGGGAGATCAATTGAAAGGTGCAATTTCTCCCCATTCTCAAACGCAACAATACATTTACTGTCTCCAAGCACAACTGAAACCCCCTTCATCATCTCTTTGACAGATCATTCTTGTCAATAGTAGCCCATGACAGGGGATTATTTATGACATGTCTTTTGTATTGTATTTAAGAATCTGTAGAGAGAAGAATGAGTTGGTTGTGTCATTACTGTTGTAATTTTGATATTAACCTTTGTGTTCCTTGCTCGTTTTCGTCCAACAATCTTGTGTCCCCTCATTCATCAAATTTTATTGCTCACATACACATGGTTAGCAGATGTTAATGCGAGTGATGTGAAATGCTTGTGATTCTAGTTCTGACAGTGCAGTAAAATCGAACTATAACAATTACCCAACAACAACCTAATAGACACAAATCTAAAGGGGTGAATGAGAATATGTACATGCAGTTGAAGTCGGAAATTTACATGCACTTAGGTTGGAATCATTAACACTCGTTTTTCAACCACTCCACACATTTGTTGTTGACAAACTATAGTTTTGGCAAGTTGGTTAGGTCATCTACTTCGTGCATGACAAGTAATTTATCCAACATCTGTTTACAGACAGATTATTTCACTTATTATTCACTGTATCACAATTCCAGTGGGTCAGAAGTATACATACACCGAGTTGACTGTGCCTTGAAACAGCTTGGAAAATTTCAGAAAATTATGTCATGGCTTTTGAAGCTTCTGATAGGCTAATTGACATAATTTGAGTCAATTGGTGGTGTACCTGTGGATGTATTTCAAGGCCTACCTTTAAACTCAGTGCCTCTTTCCTTGACATCATGGGAAAATCCAAAGAAATGCGCCAAGACCTCAGAAAGAAAATTGAAAGGTACCACGTGAAGGTACCACGTTCATCTGTACAAACAATAGTACGCAAGTATAAACACCATGGGACCGTGCATACAGCTCAGGACACACACACTGTCTCCTAGAGATGAACATGCTTTGGTGCAAAAAGTGCACTGAAAAAGCATCTGCGAGCAAGGAGGCCTACAAACCAGACTCAGTTAAACCAGCTCTGTCAGGAGGAAAGGGCCAACATTTACCCAACTTGTTGTCAGAAGCTTGTGGAAGGCAACCCAAAACATTTGACCCAAGTTAAACAATTTAAAGGCAATGCTACCAAATACTAACTGAGTGTATGTAAACCTCTGACCCACTGGGAATGTGATGAAAGAAATGAAAGCTGAAATAAGTCACTCTACTATTATTCTGACATTTCACATTCTTAAAATAAAGTGGGGATTAAATGTCAGAGTTAAATGTATTTGGCTAAGGCGTATGTAAACTTCCGACTTCAACTGTATATAAATTGTTAGTCATAAAATATGTCTCTAGCTCTATCGATCTATGAGTAATTATGAAATTCTCTCCTATGCACATCATTGTACTGTTTGGAAAACATTTACAGTTGGTGACCGGTTAATGAGAGTTGGTTAGTCGGCAGGAAAAATTACAGACATTTGCATCCCTACATTACATCAAAAAGTCGGATTTCGTAACCTAATACATCCAATAATAAGCACAGAGCTCTGTTGACATAGCAGTGCAGGTTTCTCATAATAACTTGAGGATTTTACCTTTTTTGGTAGCCTTCTTCAAAGTTGTTTTCACAGCTCACATCAATATAATTATGTTGACACGAGTAAAATGTAAAAGGCTGAAAATAAAAAGGTTGGTATATGCTCAGTGCTCTGTTGACATTTCACAGAGATATGCTTGTTGTGAGAAATTGTCGTGGATAATTGTTTCAGAAATATAATACTGTCTATAGAAATATAATACTCTCAGAAGAACTTTTGAATTCAATGTAGACTTTAATACAAGTTATTAAAAGCCGTGCTGGTCCGCGGAATAGCCGCCGCTTCTTAGCACTGGCTCTGCTTTTATACATACATAGTATTTGTGTACATCAAATATGTAAATAAAGTTACTCCCCCTTAGTATCTGCTTTTGGTTACAACGATGGCAGAACTCTTTCCATGTTCTAAAAATAATGTATGTACTGCATGCTTATGTTTTACGTGTTAGTCATCAGTTATCTTGCCTACATCCTTCTTCCTGTACCCTGCTGACCACAGCACGTTCAGCTGTCATGAATGCACGTATGGTCTTGGTTAATGTATTCTTTCAAAAATAGAGTATGGTCTGGGTGTCATATGGCCTGGATATCATCTTCTCTTAATGTGCATGTCCTTGCTACTTCAGCCTAGCAGCCAAACCTATCTACATGCAATGCTGAGCTTTCCTCAATGGTTCGCTCCAACAAAATCTTCAAAAATTACCTGGAATTTCAAAATATGAAAGTACTACATCCCATTTTACCTCTATATTGTTTTATTTCCTGCGGATCTGAGAAGATGACGAGAAAATGAACCTGTCAGTTAGCTGTTAATGGGTTACGGAAGAGTTATGATCTTCAACTAAGCGATTTGATCCGTAAAATGTACCTTGGGCCCAGTTTTTCAGAAGTGATCTATTTCAGCTATCGGATAGGATTAAATTAATGATTTGTCCGTTCTATTTCTATGCATTTAATCCTATCCAATAGGCTAAGTGAGATCCAGATAGATAACTTTAGATACAATTGGGCCCTGAGGATATAACTCTATAGGGAACTTCATGCACTATTGACCTCGGTGAGAAGGAGAAAAAGAAAAAGAAGAATGTAAAGTCAAGGGCCTATACTGGCCAATGGGGAAATAGAGCTAGCGCAGGCTATATATCAGCATAAGTTTCAAAACTTGGTTTGGCCTTTTGGCATATTCAGTAACAGTTGTGATTTTAACATGAAAATATTGGTGTGGCAAACTCAACAAAGCTGATGACATGCAACAAAACCAGTACCAGTACAGTTTTGAGCCACACACACACAAACGTTATAACATTTGGGTTATCAGTTTATGGCTACTGTACTTCCCATATCTTTAGCTCTTATTGCATGGAAGTCAAGCATACATGTAGAGTAAACAAGCTAGCTAGTAATCGGTCTGAAATATTGTGATACTGCCTGCATGGGTCTACCTGTCTTTTAAAAAGGGGCCCGTTAACAATATGCAACTTTTATAAGATTATTCTCTCGCTTACATCAAATATAACTAACCCTTCTTCTACATGTGGTTCCATGGGTATTACAGTCAACCATCAAACATCAACAATAAGACAGGTATCCTATGCACCTCATTTTCGAACACTTTGAAACACGGAAACAACTTCTTCTACGCTCATGCATTATTACAATTCATTTGCGCACCACTAGAAAACCCTGCATTAGCATGTTTCTGTTTGCCGATACATTTGTACTCACTTGAAAACAATAATGGCATTCTTCATTAAATTGTGTTGTTGTAGCCTTGGTAGGATACATTTCTTGTCCCTAAAAAAACAGAATCAATAGGGTAGCTGTTCAAGCTGGTACCGGGGGACTGGGAGGGAGCACACTCAGTGTAGGCTACCTATGATTTCTTTGTCTGATTAAACTATTTTTTCCCTTCACTGTGTAAATTGACTTGATACATTCACTGCAGTAATAAGCCTAACATTGAGTTTATGAATTATGGGCTAATATGCATATGCTTCGAACTTATTCAGCAGCCTGATAAACTATGTGAAGGTGATGTGTCGCACTGCATGATGGTGGTCACACTAGATACTTACTGGTTTTCTGATCCACGCCCTACCTTTTAAGGTGTCTGTGACTAACAAAAGCATGTGTATTTCCAGTCATGTGAAATCCATATACTAGGGCCTAATGAATTTACTTCAAATCTTTGAAATTGTTGCATGTTGCGTTTATATTTTTGTTCAGTATACATCATGAAGACTGAAATATAACAAAACCGTTTGGCATAGAAATACCACATTTTCAACAGGTAAAAAACATGTTTATTCATTCTGAAACATTAACATTCCACAAGTGGTTGATTTGGTAATTTGTGGGCAGGAAAGGGTTTTTAATAAGCAGCGTGCAGTGGGATGCGGTGATCAGTAGATTGACTGGTGCAGGACTGCAGAATGATAAACTTTCCTCTAGTGTGGATGCTCCAAACATTTTGTAGTTATGTAGCCTATAGTTTATCATTATATCTATTGTTATAGGCTTGGTGGATGGTCCTTAACTCTGCCACAACACAACTAACGTATGTCTAGCTACTTAACATTAGCGAACCTGAATTAAAGAAATATAAAATTACACTTACACTTGTTTACTTGAATTTTATATACTCTATAAATTGACTCTTTCAAATAATTTACCCTGGCAAGTTTGCCACCGGTGTACTGCAGTAGGGTAATAAAGAGGACTTCGAATCCATCACTTCCGTTGTTTGGCTGTGCCTATAGCAACATTAAAAAATGAGGTGGATAGTATATTATAGCTAGCCTACTTAAAAACATGATCCACCACCAACCACTTGACTGAATAGTCTTTTCCAGCATGCTTCATTTTAATGGATGGATATTTAAAGTTTAGGTGGCTAATGAGCACCGAGACGTTCTCTCTACATGTCCTTCATAACATTAAGTTAGAAAATGATTTGCTAGTGGATAGTCTAACTCGTCAAAACGTTTCATCTAGTTAAGCTACCTAGCTTGAAGACGTGGTAACTGTGCGTGCTAAACCTAGTTATGAAGTTATCCCATCAGTCCAATCAAAGTTACCTGGCATAAGAGTTTGACTTATCTGTAGCCAATGACAATGAGCCTTCTTGGGAGGCCACTTCTACCATGGATAGAACAATGAGCCAGATATTTTACCGGATGTATAAATGTGAAGCATCCAGTTAGTGTTTCCACTCACTACCAAATATGGTGATGAGAGGAAGCCCAGTTGTCAGCAGTGAAGATGGATCTCTGCTCATTTTCTCATCGATGAAACATTTGATCGCCATACAGTTTTGTTTCCAAAACTAGAATCTGTAACAAAACAGTGTGGTCTGTATTTGCCAAAGTTTCCAAAAATTACGTTGTTTATGTCACGAATCCCGCCGAAGATGGTGCCTCTTCCTGTTCGGGCGGCGCTCGGCGGTCATCGTCGCCTGCCTACTAGCTGACACCTATCCCCGTTTCTGTTTCAGTTAGTTTTGTCGGATTAGTTTCACCCGTTTCTTGTTTGGGTTTTGTTTTGGGCTTTTTAAACCCGGTAGGCCTGCCGGCTTTTGTGCGGGCTTGTTTTTCCGTTCATGGTGTGTGGATTATTGTGGATTCCGTTTTTCCGGACAGTTTCGTCCTGTTTGTTGGACTGGGTATTTATGCGCCCTTGTGTGTGGCGTGACCATTACTCTGTTCTTGGAATAAAGATCCACGTTTTGAACTACCCTGTTCTCTGCGCCTGACTCCTCCACCCACTACTCCTAGAAGCCTTTACAGTTTAGAAGGTGTGCAAGGGGCAAATGTAATTATTGTACACATGCACTTCAGAATTGTATTAGTCACATGCGCCATTTACAACAGGTTTCACCTTACAGTGAAATACTTACAAGCCCCTAACAAACAATGCAGTTTAAAAAATATGAATAAGAAATAAAAGTAACAAGGAGTTCCTCTTGGAAATCCCTCTCCTGGATCCGGGAGAATTGTCATCAACTGACACTAATTAGCATAACGCAACGCACAAAAAAATATTACTAGATAATATTCATATTCATGAAATCACAAGTGAAATATATTGAAACACAGCTTAGCCTTTTGTTAATCACCCTGTCATCTCAAATTTTGAAATTATGCTTTACAGCCAAAGCAAGACCTGCATTTGTGTAAGTTTATCGATAGCCTAGCATAGCATTATGCCTAGCTAGCAGCAGGCAACCTGGTCACGAAAATCTGAAAAGCAATCAAATTAAATCGTTTACCTTTGATGAGCTTCGGATGTTTCCACTCACGAGACTCCCAGTTAGATAGCAAATGTTCCTTTTTATCAAAAAATATGATTTTTGTAGCCGAAATAACTCCATTAGTTCTTCACGTCTGGCTGAGAATTCGACCGGAAATTGGTCACGACAACTCCGAAAAATATTCCAAATTAGCTCCATAATAATCGACAGAAACATGGCAAACGTTGTTTATAATCAACCTTCAAGGTGTTTTTCAAATATCTATTCGATAATATATAAACCGGGACAGCTGTATTTTCAGTAAGACCGGGAGGGAAAATAGCTACCTCTGTCTATTACGCAAGAATTACTCTGAGAGCCCTCAGCCGGACACGTACGCAATGTAGTCGTTTACGCTCATTCTTCAACATAAAGGTGTGACACTACATCAAAATGCTGTAGACACCTTGGGGAATACGTAGAAAAAAGAATCTGGTTGATAGCCCATTCACTGCTCAATAGGGACGCATCGGAATGCAGAGCTTTCAAAACATGAGTCACTTCCTGATTGGATTTTTCTCAGGCTTTCGACCTGCAAAATCAGTTCTGACAATATTTTTACAGTTTTGGAAACTTGAGTGTTTTTTATCCTAAGCTGTCAATTGTATGCATATTCTAGCATCTTGTCCTGAAAAATAGCCCGTTTACTTTGGGAACGTTATTTTTCCAAAAATGAAAATAGTGCCCCCTAGTTTCAAGAGTTAAGAGCAGCAGTAAAATACCACGAGACTATATACAGAGGGACCGGTACAGAGCCAATGTGCGGGGTGGGGGGTTAATGCAAATAGTTTGGATAGCCATTTGATTGGATGTTCAGGAGTCCTATGGCTTAGGGGTAGAAGCTGTTTTAGAGGCCTCTTGGACCTAGACATGGCGCTCCGGTACCGCTTGCCTGCAAGGGTGGCTGGAGTTTGACAATTTTTAGGGCCTTCCTCTGACACCCCCTGGTATAGAGGTCCTGGATGGCAGGAACCTTGGCCCCAGTGATGTACTGGGCCGGACACACAACCCTCTCTAGTTCGTTTGCGGTCGGTGGGCGAGCAGTTGCCATACCAGGCATTGATGCTCTTTCGATGGTGCAGCTGTTGAACCTTTTGAGGATCTGAGGACCCATGCCAAATCTTTTCAGTTTCCTGAGGGGGAATAGGTTTTGTCGTGCCCTCGTCACGACTGTCTTGGTGTGTTTGGACCATGTTAGTTTGTTGGTGATGTGAACACCAAGGAACTTGAAGCGCTCAACCAGCTCCACTACAACCCTGTCGATGAGAATTGGAGAGTGTTCGGTCCGCCTTTTCCTGTAGTCCACAATCAACTCTTGAACACGTTGAGGGAGAGGTTGTTGTCTTGGCACCACGGAAATGTGCAAATAAATAGAATCTCACTAGCTCATGCTTGGCTCTGACCACCTCCTTGCTTGTTCTACCCACTATAATTAATTTGCTCCCCTTGGAAACAACAAGATCTGGTCTCTGTTTGCTTCTACTGTAAATCAATTGAGCACTGAAGATGGGCTTTTGCTGGCAACCTAGTGTCCCTATGAGTGACAGCACCCTGAGCCAAACACGCAAAACCAGAGAAGATTAATGAATGCCTACACTAATTTCTCTGTCTGCCTCTCCACCACAGAAAGGAGAGGCTGAAACAGCTGCATTTTGGAGTTACCTTACTCAATGGAAATGTACCAAAACAATGGGAATGCAATGGCGTATGCTATATTAGATCAAGCATTTAAAATAGATACAATTTTATTGTTTGCTAACTGATATTTCATGTCACAACAATATATCATAACAGAATTGCAGGCACATTTCTTGGAGACTAATCGTTACCATTCACTAGCACTTTTGATTACAGCCATGACACTACACTGTTATTGTAATGATGCTTCTATTAAGATGACTAAATTCTGCATGCCTTTTCATTATCCTTGAATGCAGTTGGGACCCGTTACAACACATTCATGAAATACTTAGCCACAACGCATTTATTACACAGCTATGTAGTCAAAGTAAATGACCAAATAATGCATGTAACAGAATAATACATGCCACTTCATCATTGTCTCATATTCTGTTACGCACTCAAGGTTCAGTTTCCGCAAATTGTCTTTTCCCTGCCGTCTTAAACCTGGGAAAGGCAGACTCACAATTTCTTATCTTTATGATACAGGGAAGACATGCATGCCTGTGTGTAGAGGCAGTTCATCTTTCAATAATATTGACTTTGCAGCTTACAGGTGTCATGAGCTCTTTATTCCAAAGTTCAATTACTAAGTACTTAGCATGAGTGGATTATGCAATTTACCTTCTTCCTTTTGCAAGTGACTGCATTACCTTTTCTATTTACTGAAAAGTAAAGGTGGCCTTAGACACAATGGTATTTCCAAAATGGACAAAATACCTATATGGACAAAATAATTGACAAATGATAAAGACAAATTATTTTTTGTAGTGCACTTACAGATTTATTTTGAACATACAAATCTATGAAACACCGAAAAATCAATTTAATGTGTTTCACATTGATGTTGCATACATACGAAGGGCATCAGAATCACATAGCAGTCAGGCTCACCCTGTGCTTTCCTGAAATGACTTTCTGGTCCTGTAAACCTCTGAAGAATGTCCCTGTGAAAATGCCTCATGAGCTTAGTTCAACAGTCGTATACCATTAGAACCCAAAATATAACCTTTTTTTTACGCCAATGTTTGTAAACAAAGTAAAACACTGTATAGCAACAAAACGTAGTTAACTATAATTTTGATATCATGATGGTTAGTCCTTGCATCCATAGCCCTGCCTATGAATTTGAGAGTGGTTACATTTATCCAGGCCCATTCCTCAGAGGTGGAGTGGACACTTATTGTTTTCAATATTTTCCTTCTCTTTGCAAATACAGAGCCACTGGCTCTGAGCCAGCAGATATCATACATGGCTTTTAGTTTAATGTTTAAAAGGCAATATAAAGAACTTTATTTGGCACTTATATTCCACATTTGCTCCCGTGGAAAATATACAAATTCTGCCTATAAAAACCTGCATGGTCCCAAATATTATTGAACAGTATTTCCATCAGGGTTCTTTCCTGTATTTCAGAGTTCCGGGTTCCCAATTTCCAGAATCATCCTCTGCTCCCAACATTCCCAAGTGTGGCTACTGTCAGCTGATGAGTATGATGTCATCATTGCTTGGAGCCCTGAAACAGAACAATCCAGTCATAATCCCAAACAAAAAAAAGGTGACTGTCATTCCAGAAAATCTTTTACTAGCTTCAATCACCCATAGGGAAAAACCACATTATTTTACATGTGAACGCGTAAAGCAGGCTACCGTTACATGTACAATGTTTTATAATTATCAACTGTCTCATTGAACAAGCAGTGTTTCCCTTACCAAAATTGCTTGATATGAGCTCGAACCCATGGTTAACGCCTCACTGTCATGTGAGGCAACTGCTTTAGCTAAGTTTGCCACCAGGAAGCAATTATGTTGATGGTACATCATGACAGCTATATGACAAGTCCATATGGCTCTTCAGCTTTTTTGTTTTTTACAATGTACAATAAACTTGTTGCATTGACCTCTTTTCTGTAAAAGCACATGGATGTGTGCAAAACAGATGAGCAAAAGTGTAGGATTTTGACATATGAGAAAATGTGCCTTTTGAATTGTGTCTAACATTAGTCAAGGATGCATCATCATCATCATCATCATGATGCAATTTTGGCACTACTTGAGACAGACCAAGAGGAACAAAAGTCAACCTTGAATTTTGAGGTTAAATATCCCTCTGGTGGCCAAGGACCTATTTTAAGAAATGCCATTTGTTGGTGGATATAAAGTTTAAGATCTTTGATAAGCTGATGCAGAATTTTTTCTGACAAGAAATAGTCATTGTCACCTGGTGAGGTTAGTGTAGGGCTAACATTTGGCAGGTTATCGGATGGGACCAACTACAATGTAGGTCCAGGTTAAATTATTCTAATATTCACAAGTATGGACCCTAGGTTGTCTGGTAAAACTTAAAGCTTTGTGTTTGCATTCCAAATGCCACGCTATTCCATTTGTAGTGCTATGTAGGGAATAGTGTGGCATTTGGATGTAGTCCCTGAAAGTTAGAATGTAGAACATTTTGAAAAGGCTTACATTTCTTGTTAATACAATGTAAAGGAAACACCGATGTAGTTGCCATTCATTGGCAATGCCCAACAAGATGATTAGTTGTTGGCAAAGTTGTCCAGTGGAGGATGAGCCCTCCTTATAAGTACATAATGTTGTTCCTTTTACTGTTCCAAATCCCCAACTACAGTCTCCTTTCCTTTATCAACCAAAGAAAATGTCCAAGGGATCAGGGTTAATCCATGTAAAGTGCTGCAGTATACTATACATCAAATGACTCATGTAGACCTGGGTCATATTCAGGGTTGGGGAGTAACAGATTACATGTGATCAGTTAATATTTACCTTTAACGAGACAAGTCAGTTAGAACACATTTTTTACAATGACAGCCTACACCGGCAAAACCTGAACAACGCTTTGCCGATTGTGCGCCGCCCTATGGGACTCCCAATCACAGCCAGTTGTGATAAAGTCGAATCAAAGCAGGAAGTCTGTAGTGACGCCTCAAGCATGGAGATGCAGTGCCTTAGATCACTGCGCCACTCGGGAGCCCAAGAAAATTTTACTTGGGAGTTGAATAAAAAAATGAGTTTCACCTGACCACAAGTCAGAGACCATTGATGGAATCATAATACAGGCTCTGACCCCTGCTGGATGTGGCAGTGCCTACAGTTCATTACGGATTACAAAGGAAAACCCAACCGTGATCTGCCTGACAATGCCTCTACCAGACGAACTCAATTCATTTTATGCATGCTTTGACAACATTGAGCCGGGTGTCAGAGCCATCACCAACCCAGAGGATTGGGTGATCTCGCTCGCTGAGGCCAATGAGAGAAGGGTCTTTAAATCAGGTCAACGCCGGCAAGGCCACTGGCCCGACGGTATTCCAGGGTGCGTTATTCCAGGGTCTAATCCTCACATCTGTAATCATGAAGTGCTTTGAGAGGCTGGTTATTCCACACATTAACTCCACCATCCCAGCCACCCTAGGCCCACTCCAATTGCCATTACGCCAGCAGATCCACATACAACGCAATCTCGATTGCTCTCCACGCTGCCCTCACCCACCTAGATAAGAACAATACCTGTGAGAGAATACTGTTCATTGACTACAGCTCAGCGTTCAACACCATTGTCCTGTCACCAAGCTTAGGACTCTGGGTCCTGGACTTCCTGACGGGCCGACCCTAGGTGGTGAGGGTAGGCAACATCACCTCCGCCATGCTGACCCTTAACACAGGGGCATGTGCGCTTCGTCACTGCCCATTCACCCATGACGCCATCACAAATCATCAAGTTGGCTGACGACACGGAGGTGGTAGGCCTGATCACTGGCGATTACGGGTCAGCCTACAGGGAGGTGGTCAGTGACCTGGCAGTATGGTGCCCGGAGGAACAACCTCTCTCTCAAGGTCCGCAAGACCAAGGTTGGGGACTACAGGAAACAGCGGTGGTGGGGAGAGGGGCAAGCTCGCCCCCATCCACATCGGCGGGGCGGTAGTGGAGTAGTTAGACAGCTTCAAGTTACTCAGTGTCCAAATCACTAAAGACAAATGGTCCAAACACAGTCGTCAAGGAGGCGAGCCTCCCCCTCAGGGAGGTTGAAGTTTGGCATGGGCCCTCCAATCCTCAAAAGATTGTACAGCTGTACCATTGAGAGCATTTTGACTGGCTGAATCAATGCTTGGTATGGCAATAGCACTGCCCTCGATCGCGTGGCAGTACAGAGGGTTGTGCGGACAGCCCAGTACATCCCTGGCACCAAGCGCCTTGCCATCCAGGCGGTGTAAAAAGGCCCAGAAAAATCATTAGACTCCAACCACCCAATCCAGATACTATTTTCTCTTCTGCTGCACGGCAAGAGGTACCAGTGCGTCAAGTCTGACCCCAACAACAGCTTCTATCCCCAAGAAATATGACTGATAAATACCTACACGGATTGAGTTACCCTTGTATCTTTGACCTTCTATTACAATCTTTGCACATTCACAGGGCCCTACACTCACTCCATAGCTTGCTGACTCACATTTATACTGACGCTACACACCAGCTGCTACTCTGTTTATCTTTTATCCTGTTGCCTAGTCCCCTTACCCCTACAGTATCGACAATCACTCGAGTATCCCTGCACATTGTAAATATGGTATTGGAACTGACTTAGACTAGCTGCCATAGATTAACATTAGAAGTGCCCATCCAAGAAGGCTCAAGGTCATTGGCCACAGATAGTTATTTGACGCCATTTTATCTGCCATAGCTTTGATTGGACTGATCATGTCAACATCATACTTTCAAAATCTTAGCTAGCAGTCATATAATGAATCAAGTCAGTCTACTGGCAAATCCTTCTCAATTGAAGAGAAATAAGTGAAACGTGTTGGTACTTGTCGGCCAGGAACAATAAACAAGTTGTAAATTCAAAAATTTGTGGTTTGGAGGGAATCAGTTCCCAACTGCAAGCTTTGCAAAGCAATCACTAGCCTGCTATTTCAGTGGAAAGGTTGTGGTCAAAGTCTAGGTTTAAGGGTCTTTGATAAACTTAAAATTATAAAAAACATTCACTCGCAACACACCACGGGCCAGAAAAGGTTGAATACATTGGCCATGCTGTTTAAAACAACTGCATACGCAGAAATCTTAGGAGTTCAGTAAATTCAAGACAACTGGAAAATAGGTTTTGAATGGTCATCCAACTCGAAATTCCAAGTCGGGAACATACAGGTCCAAAAATGTATTGTATGCTGCTGCATAAACTATATAATAATACGCCAGGGAGATATGTATACTGTAGCTAAGAAAGTAATACTAAGTGTATGTTGTGTAGTAAGCTGTCAGTAGCCCATGTGCCTCATCCTTATAAGTTGGTCCCTTTCCCCTTCATAACTTAGTCTACTGTTCTGACTTGGTGGTGCACATAAAAATAAATGACATTTTTTATTTGTTACATGCGCTGAATACAAAAGTAAACCTTACCATGAAATGCTTACTTAGAAGCCCTTAACTCTATTTCTTGAACCGTATTATTAGTTAAAACCTCTCTGGGATATGTGGGATGGTAGCGTTCCACCTGGCCAATATCCAGAGAAAATGCAGAGTGCCAAATTCAAATAAATTACTATAAAAATGTTGCTTTGATGAAATCACACATTCAATATCATTCTGAACAGTGTTAAGTCTTCATTTCTCAAAGGAAAAACCTCAACCAATTTCTAAAGACTGTTGACATCCAGTGGAAGCGATAGGAACTGCAGGAAAGTTGGATTCCCAATGAAAACGCATTGAAAAGAGAGTGACCTCAAAATGTACCTACCAAATAAGTTCTGTTATACTCGCAGACATGATTCAAACAGTTTTAGAAACTTCAGTGTTGTCTATCCAGATCTACTAATAGTATGCATATATCTTAGCTTCTGGGTCTGAGTAGCAGGCCATTTACCTTGGACACGCTTTTCATCCGGACGTGAAAATACTGTCCCCTGTCCCAAAGAAGTTAAGTAAAAAAAATTACAATAAAGAGGCTATATACAGGGGGTATCGGCACCGAGTCAATGTGCGGAGGTACAGGTTAGTCGAGGTAATTTGAACATTTGTACATGTAGGTAGGGGTAAAGTGACTATGCATAGATAAACAGCGAGTAATGTAAATAGTCCAGGTGGCCATTTGATTAGCTGTTCAGGAGTCTTATGGCTTGGGGGTAAAAGCTGTTAAGAAACATTTTGAACCTAGTCTTGGCGCTCCGGTACTGCTTGCCGTGCGGTAGCAGAGAGAACAGTCTATGACTTGGGTGGCTGGAGTCTGACAATCTTTTGGGGACTTCCTCTGACACCGCCTAGTATATAGGTCCTGGATGGCAAGAAGCTTGGACCCAGTGATGTACTGGGCCGTACGCACTACCCTCTGCAGCGCCTTACGGTCAGAGCATGTAGCCTGTTTTAGAGAAATGTAATCAAATATTGGAAGACATTTCATTCTCTGCTTATGTCCCCTTTATTTATCCTATGGTTCTGACTTGGTGTACAGGGAGAGTACTGTACTGAATTCAGTTGCTGTACACTTCAAGTGCTGAACAAATAGTTGACTAAATCTGTCCTAGCTCACTCATTAATGTCTTAATCAAAATTACAGATTGCCTCTTATCCACTCGTCATTCCCTTTGCCATAGTTTGTAAATCTCAAACTGTCAGTAGAAACATTTGTTTTATCAAGGCCAGCCATATTTTTTAAAAAGGCAGTCAAAATTTAGGCTGAATGTACAGTTTCGCTGCCAGACAAGTTTCCGCTGACACCGCCGCTACACCTGGCTAAGAATTCACTTGATGGTGTTAAAAAGAATGCTCTGCTGTTGGGACAGCTTTATATCGGCCCTAACAGTTTGTGGGCACTGTTACTCACAGTTGTAGTGCAATTCATGTATTGTTTTGTGTTGTGTAGTGGCTTTGCTGGCATGCATCAAAAAAAAAAAAATTCTCAGTTTGCCCCACCAAGATTTACATGCTAAAATCACCACTGCTAGACAACCATTTATGTATTGCCATAGATTTTCAAGTAGATGTAAAAGTCAAACTGGAACTCAGCCACGCAGGAACAGTCGCCATCTACTTGATAAGCAACTCCAGTGTAGATGTAGCCTTGTGTTTAAGGTTGTCCTGCTGAAAAGGTGTATTCATCTCCCAATGTCTGGTGGAAAGCAGA
This sequence comes from Oncorhynchus kisutch, assembly GCF_002021735.2. Taxonomy (NCBI): domain Eukaryota; kingdom Metazoa; phylum Chordata; class Actinopteri; order Salmoniformes; family Salmonidae; genus Oncorhynchus; species Oncorhynchus kisutch. The sequence continues at coordinate 7,395,372 of NC_034194.2, forward strand.
CCGAAGCAGGTTTTCTGCTATGATTTAACATTATGCAGCCACCACCATGCTTTAAAATCTGGAGAGAGTGGTACATGTTTTGTATTTGCATCAAACATAAAACTTTGTATTCAGAACAATGAACATTTCTTTGGCACATTTCTTGCAGTATTACTTTAATGCCGTGTTGCAAACAGGTGCAAGTTTTTATTATGTACAATCTTCCTTTTCACCCTGTCAATTAGGTTAGAATTGTGGAGTAAATCAGTCCTTAAATTTGTAAAATCGGGAAGTGCGATCAAAAAGTGAGTGCGAAAGAGCCTTCCAGGTCACCGCCCATGATACCAAAAAAAATATATATACGTATATATATATATTTTTTTATTTATTAAGCACTGCATGCAATATCGCTTTTGCATAGAGCAGTTGAGTAGAGGTACGTGAAGTAGAGGTACATTGAATTTCTTTGTAGCCTAGGGTCCAGGATAAAAATTAAATGTATTTCATGCAATTCTACATCATTTTACATGGCTGAATCTTTTTTTAGACTGCACAAATGATAGGATACTTTGAAACTGACAAACAATCTGATAATAAAAACGACTTTACTCCACCAGTAGCCTACCAGCTAATCTCGTGTGGAGACATTGTACAATGAGGAAATTCTTAAAAAAATACAAAGAAAATGTTCAAATTTTACTGACATATCCAATGATGCACAGCTCACTCACCAGTGATGGCCGATTGATTGCTCAATAGGTGGTGTTGCTATTTACACAAATAATATTATTTCTGTGTCTCTGTTAAAGGCTACCTTCAGTCCTAAATTTTAATGGTTGGGTCCAAACTCAAAAATAAAAGTTATATGAAGTGATCGTCCACCCTCTGCCAAGAAGTGTGTGCTAAACAAACTCATTGATTTAATTAACATTTTTACTACCCCAGAGGTGTTCATCGCCTGAGATTTGAATCTTGCATGGGGAACGCAGTATGCTGACTGTTTAACTTCTTGGATATAGGGGGCGCTCTTTTAATTTATGGATAAAAAAACGTGCCCGTTTTAAGCGCAATATTTTGTCACGAAAAGATGCTCGACTATGCATATAATTGGCAGCTTTGGAAAGAAAACACTCTAAGGTTTCCAAAACTGCAAAGATATTATCTGTGAGTGCCAGAGAACTCATGCTACAGGCGAAACCAAGATGAAACTTCAACCAGGAAATGGGCAGAATTTTTGAAGCTCTGTTTTCCATTGTCTCCTTATATGGCTGTGAATGCGCCGGGAATGAGCCTGCCCTTTCTATCGTTTCTCCAAGGTGTCTGCAGCATTGTGACGTATTTGTAGGCATATCATTGGAAGATTGGCCATAAGAGACTACATTTACCAGGGGTCCGCCCGGTGTCCTTTGTCTAAATTGGTGCGTAATCTACAAGCTGCACGCAGTCATCCAGTGATTGAGAGGAGAGAGGAGGCTTTCAACTAACGATATATCATGAAGAGATGTGAAAAACACCTTGAGGATTGATTCTAAACAACCTTTACCATGTTTCAGTCGATATTATGGAGTTAATTTGGAAAAAAGTTTGGCGTTTTGAAGACTTTTTTTTGGGTAGCCAAACGTGACGCACCAAACGGAGCAATTTCTCCTAAACAAATAATCTTTCAGGAAAAACTGAGCATTTGCTATCTAATTGAGAGTCTCCTCATTGAAAACATCTGAAGTTCTTCAAAGGTAATGATTTTATTTGAATGATTTTCTGGTTTCTGTGAAAATGTTGCCTGCTAATGCTAACGCTAAATGCTACGCTAGCAGCGCTAGCTGTTACACAAATGCTTGTTTTGTTATGGTTGAGAAGCATATTTTGAAAATCTAAGATGACAGTGTTGTTAACAAAAGGCTAAGCTTGCATTTCATTTGCGTTTTTTTCATGAATAGTTAACGTTGCGTTATGGTAATGAGCTTGAGGCTGTATTCACGATCCCGGATGGCTCGACGCAAGAAGTTAAAGGATTTTTGTACTGATTGAAAATCGTCCCATCTGATTACAGTTTTTTTTAAATATCAAAATTAATCATGCCTTAGTATTAAAAGTAGGAGAAAGATTGAAACAATGCTTCTCCCTCTATTGGATTTTGGTGATATTGTTTACATGCATGAAGCAGGCTCTTTTCAAACCCTTGGATGTAGGATGGACCACTGTCTGTAAGAGAGCTGCATTCTCTTATTTACAAAGCAATCTTATAAAAACTGCCTCTATATGTAACTTCCTTAATTAAGTTAAGAATCATAAGTTACCAAACCCGTTCTCAGGAATGGATAACACTAGAGATCCCTTCGGTCTCCACAGATTTGCTCCGAATGTGTGGAACAGAGTTCACAGCAGTTACATGTGCTGGTGTCACTTGGGCTGTTGAAATTGATTGAGGACCTTTGTAGTTGAATGTGATTGCTTTAATTAAATGTGTTTACTTTGTTCTTGTGCGCTGAATTATATTGTTTTAAAAAACACGTATGTTTTATTATTCTGTTATTGTAATGCATACAGGGCTCTTGTAATAATTTTTTATCTGTGACTCCCTGTTTAAATATAGTTCAAATAAAAAATAAAATAGGCCCATTGGGAAGTTAACAATGTTTTGGTAGCCTACAGAGAGATGACTTTTTTTCCATCAGGAGCCATTTGCTTTCCGATTTGAGTTGCCACAACTTCCCGAGTTACACCAGGAACGCACAATCCCTCCATCAGTGCTCAGACTGTCCACAATAGGCTGAGAGAGGCTGGACTGAGGGCTTGCAGGCCTGTTGTAAGGCGGGTCCTCAACAGACATCACCGGCAACCACATCGCCTATGGGGGTTGTGGGTGATGTTGCCATCCTGTACCTGTCCCGCAGGTGTGATGTTCGTATGTACCGATCCTGTGCAGGTGTTGTTACATGTGGTCTGCTGTCTGTCCTGTCTCCCTGTAGCACTGTCTTAGGCGTCTCACAGTACGGACATTGCAATTTATTGCCCTGGCCAAATTATACAGATGAGGAGGGACCCTGGGCATCTTTCTTTTGGTGTTTTTCAGTAGAAAGGCCTCTTTAGTGTCCTAAGTGTTCATAACTGACCTTAATTGCCTACCGTCTGCTACCGTACCGTAAGCTGTTAGTGTCTTAAATGAACATGCACCTGTGGAACGGTCGTTAATTGTTTATGGTTCATTGAACAAGCATGGGAAACAGTGTTTAAACCAGTTACAATGAAGAGCTGTGAAGTTAATTTGTAAAAAATCTAATTGATCTTTGAAAGACAGGGTCCTAAAAAAGGGATGTTCATAATTGTATTGCTGAGCTTACACCCACGTTTAGTATATAACCCAGGCATTAACCTAGGGTGCAGTATTTTCACATCTGGATGAAAAACGTGCCCAAAGTAAACTGCCTGTTACTCAGGCCCAGAAGCTAGGATATGCATATAATTTGGATAGAAAACTCTAAAGTTTCTAAAACTGTAAAACTGTCTGAGTATAACATAACGCATAACATAACATATAACATAAACACCCCCCCCCCCCAAAAATACACTTAAATGGCTGTCACTTTTATTATAAGGTGAAATCCTCCCAGATTGCAGTTCCTAGGGCTCCCACTAGATGTCGACCGTCTTTAAAAAGAGAGTTTCATGCTGTGAGCCAGAAATTGTAGTTTTTCTAGGTGGCTCCCACTTTGTCTGTAGTGTTTCCAAGTGCGTGGAAGAGAGCACATTCTTTGGTCTTTTTCTCCGGTAAAGACACTAACAATTCTCAGTCTTAAATTGTATCATTAAATTTACGTATTAGGATACCTAAGGTTTAATTATAAACCTTGTTTGACTTGTTTGGAAAAGTTGATTAGTAATGTTTGGGATAAAAAAAAAATGTGCATTTTGATGGAGGGAAACTAGGTGGATTATTGACTGAAGCGGCCAGCTAAACTGAGCTATGGATATAAAGGAGGACATTATCGAACAAAAGGACCATTTGTGATGTATCTGGGACCTTGTGGTGTGCCAACAGAAGAAGATCAAAAAGGTAAGGCATTTTTTATTTTGCTATTTCTGACTTTCGTGTTGCACCTGCCTGGTTGAAATATGTTTTTCATGCGGGGCGCTATCCTCAGATAATTGCATGGTGTGCTTTTGCCGTAAATCCTTTTTGAAATATGACAGCAGCTGGATTAACAAGAAGCTAAGCTTTATCTTGATAACTTTCATAAAATGACAAGTGTAATATACAGGTATCGTCCCACCTGCCCATAAGAAGTTTTAACTAGCAGCGATGAAGTGAAGAATGGTCAATATAAAAGGTAAACAAATGCACGTATGCCTGAAAAAGCTCTGCGACACGTTAGGGTCCACTCGTTTAGAATGGTCTTACTCCCTTATTCATAAGAATACAAGCCTGAAACGATTTCTAAAGACGGTTGACATCTAGTGGAAGGCATAGGAACTGCAAATGGAGTCTGCAATGGCATTGAATAGAAAACTACAAAAAAAAAAAAAAAACTACTTCCTGAATGGTTATGTCTCAGGTTTTTGCCTGCTAAATCAGTTCTGTTATACACAGACACTATTTCAACAGTTTTGGAAACTTTAGAGATTTTTCCATCCAATCTACCAGATTTGGTAGATATATGCATATCATATATTCTGGGCCCGAGTAGCAGGCCATTGAATTTGGGAATGCTTTTCATCCAAAATTCCGAATGCTGCCCCCTACCCTAGAGAGGTTAAGGAGAACTATATCTATAATTCTGTGCATAACACTTGTATCTTTTATCAACGTTTTTTTTTGTATTCCTGTAAATTGATGTGGCGCTCTGAAAATTTGCCAGATGGTTTCGAGCAACAACATTACTGACCTTAAAGCGCCAATGTCAACTGAGATTTTTGGATATAAATATGAACAAAACAAACACGTATTGTGTAACATGAAGTCCTATGAGTGCCATCTGATGAAGATCAAAGGTTAGTGATTAATTTTCTCTTTCTGCATTTTGTGCTGGAACTCCTCTTTGGCTGGAAAATGACTGTGTTCTTGTGACTAGGCTCTGAACTAACAATCATATGGTGTGCGTTCGCTGTTAAGCCTTTTTGAAATCGGACACGATGGGTAGATTAACAAGTTATGCTTTAATTTGGTGTATTGCACTTGTGAATGTATGAAAGTTACATATTTCCCCAAAATATTTTACAATTTCACGCTATGCCTTTTCAGTGGAATGTTGTCGAGCCTAGCTGTAAATAAAACGTTTTAAAGGTGTCAAGCACGCTCACAAAAGGTGCATACACTTACTATAAGAAACACACGTAAAAGCCATGGTGCAGCGACATCTGAGCTCCAACTCGATATCAAGTTTAAAAGCACCGCTTTTCTCTTTCGTAAAAACACCCCTTGTCACCCTGCTGAACGTCTATGGCCCCAGCGTTGACAAGCCACAATTCTTTTGTAATGTTTTTGATTTGCTCCCAGATCTTAGTACCACTAATCTAATAATTGGAGGCAATTTGACAGACTGTCTACACGTACGCCATCAAATATCACCTCTGTCCAAGTTCTGATGAATCTAATCAAATCCAGGAATCTATAGGGCCTCTGGAGAATGCAACATCCCACAGACAGACTACTCAGTCATTCTACTCTCATGTTCACAAGTCTTATTCTAGAATAGACTACTTCCTAATAGATTCCAAACTAATGTGCTTAATTCGAAATACCATAGCATCTTAATAAGCGACCATAGTCTAATTGTTGTCCCCTCAATCTTCCTTTATGAAAAGAATAAAAAGAGTGAGAGGCCCCGGTGCACAACTGAGCAAGAGGACAAGTACAATAGTTTAATTTGAGAAAGACGCCACAAGTCCGAAACTGGCAGCTTCAATTAAATAGTATCCGCAAAACAGTCAATGGCACTGAAGTAATTTTATAAAATAAGGTACCCAATTTGTAGTTACGGTCTTGTCCCATCGCTGCAACTCCTGTATGAAGAGCTGTGCGTCCTCTGAAACACAACTCAGCCAAGCCACACTGCTTCTTGACACAATGTCCGCTTAACCCGGAAGCCAGCTGCACCAATGTGTCGAAAGAAACACTGTACACCTGGTGACCGTATCAGAGTGCATTGCGCCCAGCCAGCCACAAGAGTCAAGTGCGTGACGGGACAGGAACATCCCTGCCAGCCAAACCCTCCCCTGACCATGCTGGGCCAATTGTGCCCCACCCCATGGGTCTCCAATCAGTTGTGTTCTGACAAGGTAGGGGTGGTATACAGAAGATCATCTTTTAGCAAATAGCGCTAAGTGCATATTATGTCAACAGCTCCAATAAGCAAAGAGAAAACGACAGTCCAGCATTACTTTAAGAGATGAAAGTCAGTCAACACTGAAAATTAAGAATTTTGAAAGTTTCTTCAAGTACAGTCACAAAAACCAAGCACTGATGAAGAAACTAGCTCTCATGAGGACCGCCACAGGAAAGGAAGACCCAGAGTGACAGGCCTCAGAAATTGCAGCCCAAATAAATGCATCAGAGTTAAAGTAAGTCCGTTACATCAACTGTTCAGAGGAGCCTGCATTAGTCAGGACTTCATTGTCAAATTGCTGCAAAGAAAGCACCACTGAAGTACAGCAATAAGAAGACTTGCATGGGCCAAGAAACAAAAGCAATTGACATTAGATGGGTGGAAAACTGTTCTTTGGTGTAATGAGTTCAAATTGTAACTTTTTTATTCCAATCGTGGTGTCTTTGTGAGATGCAGAGTAGGTCTCTGTGTGGTTCCACTGTGAAGTATTGAGGTGTGATGGTGCTTTGTAGGTGACTGATTTAATTAGAATTCAAGGCACTCTTAACCAGCATGGCTACCACAGCATTCTGCAGCAATACACCATCCCATCTGGTTTGCTCTTAGTGGGACTGTCATTTGTTTTCAACAGGACAATGACCCAACACACCTCCAGGCTAAGTAAGGGCTATTTGACCAAGAAGGAGAGCTGCATCAGATGACCTGGCCTCCGACCACCCAACCTCAACCCAATTAAGATTGTTTGGGATGAGTTGGACCGCAGCGTGAAGGAAAAGCAGCCAACAAGTGCTCAGCATGTGTGAGAACTAATTCATGCCCGTTGGAAAAGTATCCCAAGTGAAGCTGGTTGAGAAAATGCCAAGAGTGCACACTGTCATGGCAAAGGTTAGCTACGTTAAAGAATCTCAAATATTTGGATTTGTTTAACACTTTTTTGGTTACTATAGATTTCATGTGTTATTTCATAGTTTGTCTTCCCTATTATTCTACAATGTAAAAAACTGTAGAAATTAAGAAAAACCCTGGAATGAGTAGGTGTCCAAACTTTTGACTGGTACTGTATATAAATAAAAACAAACATTCCATATTGGACAAATTCAGGTAGTCTGTTGTTCCATTTGGTGCCTAATGAGCACAACCATGATGTGAACTGAAAGTTGTCCATTAGCTGCATGAAGACTACAACAATTAATGGGTCAATAATGTCAGTGGGCTCAAATCAAATTTTATTTGTCACATACACATGGTTAGCAGATGTTAATGTGAGTGTAGAGAAATGCTTGTGCTTCTAGTTCTGACCATGCAATAATATCTAACAAGTAATCTGACCTAACAATTTCACAACTACTAGGTTGAAGAGGTGCTGCTGTGCCTTCTTCACCACACTGTCTCTGTGGGTGGACCATTTCAGTTTGTCTGTCATGTGTACGCTGAGGAACTTAAAACTTTCCACCTTCACAACTACTGTCCCGTCTGTGGATAGGGGGCTGCTCCCTCTGTTTCCTGAAGTCCACGATCATCTCCTTTGTTTTGTTGACGTTGAGTGTGAGGTTATTTTCCTGACACCACACTGAGGGCCCTCACCTCCTCCCTGTAGTCCGTCTCGTCGTTGTTGGTAATCAAACCTACCACTGTAGTGTCGTCTGCAAACTTGATGATTGAGTTGGAGGCGTGCATCGCCACGCAGTCATGGGTGAACAGGGAGTACAGGAGAGGGCTGAGAACACACCCTTGTGGGGCCCCAGTGTTGAGGATCAGCGGGGTGGAGATGTTACCTAACCTCACCACCTGGGGGCAGCCCGTCAGGAAGTCCAGGACCCAGTTGCACAGAGCGGGCTTAATGAGGAGTTTGGAGGGTACTATGGTGTTAAATGCTGAGCTGTAGTCGATGAACAGCATTCTTACATAGGTATTCCTCTTGTCCAGATGGGTTAGGGCAGTGTGCAGTGTGATTGCGTCGTCTGTGGACCTATTGGGGCGGTAAGAAAATTGGAGTGGGTCTAAGGTGTCAGGTAGGGTGGAGGTGATATGGTCCTTGACTAGTCTCTCAAAGCACTTCATGATGACTGAAGTGAGTGCTACGGGGCGATAGTCAATTAGCTCAGTTACCTTCGCTTTCTTGGTAACAGGAACAACGGTGGCCCTCTTGAAGCATGTGGGAACAGCCAACACATAAGGTTTGATTAAATATGTCCATAAACACACCAGCCAGCTGGTCTGCGCCCTGCTCTGAGGACGCGGCTTGGGATGCCGTCTGGGCCAGCAGCCTTGCGAGGGTTAACACGTTTAATCATTTTACTCACGTTGGCTGCAGTGAAGGAGAGCCCGCAGGTTTTGGTAGCGGGCCGTGTCAGTGGCATTGTATTGTCCTCAAAGCGAGCAAAGTTGTTTAGGTTGTCTAGGAGCAAGACATCAGGGTCCGCGACGGGGATGGTTTTCCTTTTATAGTTCGTGATTGACTGTTGACCCTGCCACATACCTCTCGTGTCTGAGCCGTTAAATTGTGACTCTACTTTGTCTCTATACTGACGCTTAGCTTTTTTGATTGCTTTGCGGAGGGAATAGCTACACTGTTTGTATTCGGTCATGTTTCCAGTCATCTTGCCCTGATTAAAAGCAATGGTTCGCACTTTCAGTTTTGCGCGAATGCTGCCATCAATCCACGGTTTCTGGGGGAATGTTTTAATAGACGCTGTGGGTACAACATAACCGATGCACTTGCTAGTAAACTTGGTCACCGAATCAGCATATTCATCAATGTTATTGTCCGACACTATGCGGAACATATCCCAGTCCACGTGATCGAAGCAATCTTGAAGCATGGAATCCGATTGGTTGGACCAGCGTTGAACAGACCGGAGCACAGGTGCTTCCTGTTTTAGTTTCCGTTTATAGGCTGGGAGCAACAAAATGGAGTCGTGGTCAGGTTTTTCGAAAGGAGGGCAGGGGAGGGCTTTGTATGCGTCGTGGAAGTTAGAATAATAATGATCCAGGGTTTTGCCAGCCCGGGTCGCACATTCAATATGCTGATAAAATTGAGGTTTTAGCCTTGTTTTCAGATTAGCCTTGTTAAAATCCCCTGCTACAATAAATGCAGCCTCAGGATGTGGTTTCCAGTTTACATAGAGTCAAATTAAGTTCTTTCAGGGCCATCGATGTGTCTGCTTGGGGGGGATATACACGACTGTAATTATGATCGAAGAGAATTCTCTTGGTAGATAATGCAGTCAGCATTTGATTGTAAGGAATTCTATGTCAGGTGAACAAAAGGACTTGAGTTCCTGTATGTTATGATCACACCACGTCTCATTAATAATAAGGCATACACCCCCGCCCTTCTTCTTACCAGAGAGATGTTTGTTTCTGTCGGCGCGATGCGTGAAGAAGCCATGTGCCTGTACCGACTCTGATGACGTATCTCGAGTGAGCCATGTTTACGTTTTAACAGAGAATGTTACAATCTCTGATGTCTCTCTGGAAGGCAACCCTTGCTCGGATTTCGTCTACCTTATTGTCAAGAGACTGGACATTGGCGAGTAGTATACTTGGGAGAGGTGCGCCCGTATACGGAGCCTGACCAGAAGACCGCGCCGTCTGCCCCTTCTGCGGCGCCGTTGTTTAGGGTCGCCGACTGAGATCTGATCCATTGCCCTGGGTGGTGGACCAAACAGAGGAGCTGCTTCGGGAAAGTCGTATTCCTGGTCGTAATGTTGGTGAGTTGACGATGCTCTTATCTCCAATAGTTCCTCCCGACTATGTAATATAACCTAATATTTTCTGGTGTAACAACGTAAGAAATAACACATAGATCTTAACCTTATTGTAACAATATGCTGGGTTCGTTGTCTGAGCCAGGCGCTGGACACAGGTTTGAGGAGGCAGGTATTTATAGGCTGAAAGGCCACGCGGTTCTAGTGTTGTTTAAAAAGACTTCAGCACAATAAAGTGTTCACATGTGTGACTTCCGGCGCCGACAGAGATGGCCGCCTCGCTTCACGTTCCTAGGAAACTG